>NC_028644.1:13882002-13944092 GCF_001406875.1 Solanum pennellii | reverse complement strand
TTGTATATGTTGATATATATATATATATATATATATATATGATTTCGCTCATCAGTTTTAATAATTTCTAATATATCAGTTTTCCATATATAGGACAATTGACTTAACGAATATAATAATTCTATGCCTCTTAGCAAATTTTAATTGACATTTGATTTACTAATGTCATAATTTGCAATTGTAAGCTTCTGCATGACGTTTTAATTACTTTCAAACCTAATATTAGGATACCTCCTCCTACAATAGAATCAAAAAACATTTTTATAAAAGTTAAAATACAAATTACAGACTCCGATAAACTTAATAAATGAAACAAATCACACTACACTTAATTTTATTTGAACAACCAATATTAGTTTACTTCCTCCTATAATAGAATAGAAAAACATTTTTATAAAAGTTGAAACAAATTACAGACTCCTATAATCTCAATAAATGAAACACATCACAGTACACTTAATTTTATTTGAAAATAATGCACCTAGAAGAATAAAAGACTTCCAAATTTATACTATCTTCAATATATAAAATAAATTCTAGGGAAAAGGATAAATATACCCCTAAATTATCATAAATTGTTTGCAGGTATCTTTTTCATACTTTCGGGATATTTTGGAACCTTCCGTCCTAAAACTAGAGCATATATGCCCTTCACTCTAAAAGAAGACTAAACATGGACAAGTGGCACAATCTTATTCATCGATTTGACATAAATAAATTTCTAGTCGGTTGATAAGATTATGACACATGTATGTCCATTAATATGAAGGATATACATGTTCTGGTTTATGGACTACAGAGGCACTAATGTCCCAATATTAGGACATGGGATAATTGCATACCATTTATGATAATTAAGGAATATGTGTGTCTTTTTCCCCTAAAATCCATGCCACGACATACATATTTATTGACAATAATAAGGTACAATGAGATGTATTATCCAAAAAATATATATTTGATTAAATTTAAAAAGTACTTTTAATTATTTTCATTCATACCTGAAATCAAAAATTTCTAAATAAATCCACCATGCTATGTATAAGCCCAAAAAAATGCAGAAGTAATTGTTGACCTGTCAACGTTTGAATAAAGTAGAAGCACCACAACATCAACAACACTATTAACTGACTGGATGTTGTTACTTGCATGCTTAAAGTGTTCTATATTGATGTTTATGACTTACTTGATCCAAGTGTATCAGGCCTCGAGCTACCCTCGAGATGTAGATACGACACCTAGGATCATGAGTGAACAAAAGATAACCCTAATGGAATAACATAAGCGCAATATGATAACAAAACTGATGCAGAAGGTAAATAATGAGATAATATTAAAATGATGAGATGTACCCACTAAAATTAAATATAAATAATATTAGAAGAGATCAATATCAAATAAAATATCATACTCAAATGCTAAGTTGAATCTCAATTATGTATGAATGTGGCCTCTAACTAACTAGAAGTGTTGAGACATTGCCCAACTAAATCTAGAAACACTGAATCTAATAGAGTGAATAAGTGAAACGATAAAATGATTATCGTTCTCGAAGAATGAGGAGTAACCACCAATGTTCCTTTGCTAGAGATCAGAAACTGATCTATGCATGATGTAGAAGATGAGAACATTGACCTTCATCAAGAAAAGATTTAGTGCAGAGTATGTGTCAGTACTTGAAAGGTACTGAGCATTCAAGATTGATTAAAGCTTAAATAATCATGCATTTGAAAAATAAATAAAGCAAGGATATAATCTGAACATGATATTGATATTGATTACCGAACTAACTCAATGAAATTACCAAATTTATAACATGTTCAAACTTAATATTGATTGTATTGTAAATGGTCAATGCAATATAATTTAACTAAACCATGGAAGCTAGTAATAACCGATAATGAAACCACATTAGCTAAATGTGGACTCAAATGCGTACGCCCAATCAGGAGGATAACATATACCGTGTCACATGTATAGAGGAATGACTGGTGTGCTCAGTAAATGATGCCCATAGAGGACTTACAACCTAACTGCTCGAGATTGGAGTATATGGGTGGCTGACTCTAGTCAAACTCTCTAGTATGTTACTCCTAATATATTAAGTGATTATCATATATGTGTTATGATTAGGGAGAACCCCCTAGAACTAACCTGGCGTACTTGACGTCTTGGAGGTCTTGTACAAGCCCATAGCTATCATTCATCGCATTGTCCTAAGTAAATTTAGTAGAAAATTTAAAACTTTCATGCAACATCATATGCTAGAACATCACTTTCAATCTATAAACAAATATCATATACATAGTTAATGACTCTAGTCTCTTTTGTCATCCTAGACTCAATGTCATTAGATACATTAGGTATACGAACCTTAAAAATACTTCATTCCTTTTTGTGAAAACTTCATAATACATTGATATAGTTCGCATTGTACCTTTTACATACTTCGTATATACATATTCACTGGTCATACATCATATAAAATCACATATTGCATTTAAGTCACATTAACCACCATTTTACAGTAAGCTATTTTCTATTTACAATGAACTCTTGTTCCCTTTACAGTGAACTTCCTATTATTCTAACTTCTTCATTTTCCAAGAAACCCTCTAGTGACTCTTTGTGCAATGGTGTAGATAATGTCCCATAAAACTTTTCATACTCAATTATCAACTTAAGGCAACAAGGAAATCAAACCTAGAACCTTTGAAGTCAACACATACATTCCTAGTACCATTTAATATTACAAGGCACATACTTCACATTACCCTTAACATAAGGCCTTACGGACAATCATAATCTAAGTATAATAGTGCAATGTACATCTGAAGCCCCATAACCTCACACATACTTAGTAGACCCATCATAAGACCACAAACATCATAGCATGTACATCACACATCAAACATAAAAATGTAGTCAACTACATGCATATAAAGTAGGACCTTCAATTATATTGTCAATAAGACAAACATTATGCACATAAGGATAGTACCACTTCATATTGATCCATTTGGACTCATAACATGCATATTATAACAACAAGTAGACAATACTAAAATGTCATGCATAATGAAAATAAACATAGCCAAATACATTAGAACACCTTCTAAGGTTTTCCATCAATAGCGACTTGTGCAATGCCTAGGTGAAGTCCCATACCCCCACCTACAACAAGAAACTACCCTTAGGTTAACCTAGTTAGGGTATTAGTCGTTTACTTCCGTTTTCCATTTTACTTTAGGGAATCTATAGACTTAACCGACACTAAGGCCATGGGTGCTACATGGAATTCGGTGTTGTAGAGCATTACACCAAAGGAAGGTACCCTACATAGCCAAAGTAGAACATCAACACATACTAGTATACTAATTGATATCACTTGATCGATCCTATATGGAAAGCATATTTTATGGAACCTGGAGGTATATGTGGAAACCCTTTTTATGCCTGTTAAGGCATTGTAGTTATCCACTTATGGAAATTTCACTCTATGCCCTTTGGGATATGAGGCTAACCACCTCATGAGGATTGTGGTGACCTCATTTCCTACAACGGGAAGGTACACTCCTCATCTTCATGTTGACTCGGTGATAAGCTAAGCTCCCCTGATTGAAAAGCCATTGTTATCATTACTTTATAAAATGTAATCTTAGGAGAGTTAACTCCTCATATGCTTATCGCGTAGATCATAGATGAGAGTTTATCAACCTATATCATATGACAAACCCTTTAAAATAGATATAGACTATTAAAGCACCATGTAGTATAGGGTACACTTTAGAACACCTTTCAAGGATCCTCTATTGACTAGATCATCATACATGTTTGCGTGCACATATATGTTAGCAAAATTTTCACATAATGCATTAGTGCCACACATGTTCATACATTAATGAATAAGTGTATTAATGAGAAATCCTTTGATGTAAACACATTAATACACTATGCACATTCATAACATAACCGTACATTAATATTCATGTACATAGAAACAAAACCTAGGAACTACCCTTTCAAGGCACACATGTGCAATGCATAGACAAGGTCCCATACTATTGACCATACTAGTACTCCTATCAAGTCATCCAAGATAAAAATACATCACACTATTCAATGATACTTATACTTTACATTCATAATAGTAGACGTAAGTGCATATGAGAATAACCTTTCAATAGACAACATGAACCTACACTACTTGTAAGCATGCATAATGTGTAGGTGTGTGTACATTGGTCAACATGATCACATAATGACTATCAAAAATATATTGTGAAAGACAACCTCTTAGGACCATAATGCACCTTCAAGCATAGACCACATAACACATAATAGCATCGGAGACAAGACAACATCACATTACTTTAAAGACTGCTCACCTTAGCTATTCAAACATTCATATTGGGGTACATAGGTAAGGGATTATTAAACATTATAACTCATGAATGGAAGAAACTATCCAAACCCTACCATAACAATTCACATGCGCATAACGTTAGTAATACAACCTAGATCATAACTAGAATAAGAAAAAAGGTATAGGCTTCGCCTTGGGTCATGATCACCACCACACATTCATAATACAATTTCCTTCACGGCCATAATCACATCACATATATATATTTGAAATAAGGTAGACACCGCAACCATAAGTGGACCATACCAAACAATGCCATACAAGGCTTTATCAACTGACAATTCTACAGAAGAATAGAGGGGAAGAGCCATTCTTACCAATTCATTAACCTTTGATTATCATTGATTAATACACCTTTTTCATCAACAAATAAACTATAGGGCAATAGATAAATATACTTTAACATAAACGAAATCATCCATAAGCCACTAAAAGATCATACTACTAAGTATACTAAATCACCACTTCACTAGAAAGTTGAGAGACATAGAACACTCACAAATTTCCCTTTCCTTGATCATCAATCATAATACATCAACAATATAAAAATAGCTTAGTAGCTAAAAGGATAACAATCTAAACTAAGTCATGCTTCATGTACCCTAGAATGGAGATCACATAATGTAAATTACATTATCAATCAATAGGTTAGAATAACCTAGATCAATCATTACCAATTCGATAGCATATATCAACAGTGGATCCATTTCACCTAATTAAAAATTACATTACAATGTAGGTAGTATCTAAGACATTCATGATAATTGAATCTCACAACAATCATTCTAGCATCAAGATCACAAGACACTACATTATACGCTAGTCTTATTCAAACCATCAAACCTTCACCCATATGGATCACTCATAAACAATGCACCATCAATGAACATACTAGGAAATATATATAAGCATTTTAACATTACTAAATCACAATTCGATTTACAGAAGATGAAGATCACAAAGCCCATACATCGGACAAACCGAGTATAAGAGAGATCATGGGTTCAACATGGAATTGGATTGAAAACCACTTTCAAATAAGTATCTAATCATTAATTAATTAACATTATTCTTTTGAAACCAATTTGAGAAAGAACCCATGGCTAGATTGAACAAGGAGAAGTTTTATCATGAATTTTCATTGAAAACATTGAAAGGAACTCTCTAGATGAAAGGTCATATAGAGATGAAGGATCACCATTCCTCATTGTAGAAGAAAACCATTGAAATTTAATGAATAACCTATGGGAATCAAATCTCGAAGTTGTTCATGAGCTTAATCTCCAATCGAGGTTTCTAGAGAGGATATTCTGGGAGAGGGAAGTATAATTTTGAATCATGGATTGGGAATGTGGTTGTCACAATTTTAGCAAATTTTCATATACCAAAAAATAACCAAATAAACAAACTAGGGTTAGGTTAGCACCTGTGGTGAATTTTTCATTCACACCTTAACTGAAAAAACCGCGCATGTCAATTGTTGGAGCCTACATTGACGGACCCATCGACTTCAGTAGGTCCATTGACGGACCGTACTGAAGGCCATGTTTGAGTCAGGGGCTTGACAACTGCCTTTACCCTTATCCAGGATAAGTCCCAATTGAAATCTCACAATCGATGGGGCGTAGGTGAACCTAATGGCCGTCGATTGGGGGTCATTCCTAGGCACTGCCAAGGTAGTATGTTGAGAGACTTTGGGTCCTCTTTGAGGGCCTTTTGCGGGGCTATTGAGGATTCGTACCCGGACATTTCAAACTTAAATATAAACCTTGACATGTCAAGGACCTTTCATACAAGTTTTACCCAAAAGAAACACTAGTAACACATCCAAACATGCAAGGCACACTCAAGTCACACATGCACGTCTCAAACGCTAACTTTTGAACATTTTTGACGTTCTTGGACATTTGGCTTCCAAATTACTTCAAATTAATCATGCATACTTTAAATATTTAATTAACATGTTAACTAGACTATAGGCACGTGTGAGTCTCTAGACAACCCAACTAATTTTGGGGGTCTTACATTATGACTCAATTACTGTAATCTAATAAAGGACTCAAAAGTATTATCCAACTGATAATGCAACATTAATATATTGACAATTCCACATTCAAAAACTGAGGCATGTATAATTGAATACTGAAATATTTTACCTAGTATGTGCAATTCAAGAACTAAATAACTACATTGTTAGGGTTCTCAAATTCATACAAGAAACGAATAAATAAAAGGATAATTTGATTTGGAACATTTAATTAACTAAATCATGATGATTTGAATTAATTATAGAAACCTTATGTCTAGTTATAATAAGGAAATCAAGAACCTGACGAAATTATCGGGACATAATGGGACAAATAACCAAAAACCACGTAGTTTAGCGGTTAAACGTCGTAGTTAAGGGGTCCAATAAATAGGAAACTACCAAAAGACCCCTTATTTAAATATTGTGGGGTTCATCGAAGGACGACATCAAAAGACAGTAAATATACTGACTGTCTATGTTGGTGAACCGTTAGTCATGATAGAAGGTGGTTACAGCGAGTCTAACCTACGGACCACCAACACATACCGTGGGTTGCAGATGTCCTCCCATGGACAATTTGCATGAACTGTTAGTCACCCTATGATTCATGGGTAACATCTGAAGGTGGCACCTGCAGCTCATGATTTTCTGCACTTTCATGGTTCTACCATACAGGATGTTACAAGGGGCTATTTTATCTTTTCTAACTCCTTAAGATACATGAGGTTTGGAACTTTTCTTGAGCAACATATTTAACCATTCCGTATTTCTACCCCTATTTGTGAGTCTTATTTAGGAGAAATAGTCTACCATAAATGTGACGACCCAGATTCTGGAATTCGGATCGCAACCGTTGTTGTTGACCTCTCTGAGGTCGCAGACAATCCTCATCTTGCATTCATAAAATTCATATGGTTATTTTTAGCGGAAAATTTAAAACTTTTAAACGTTTGAAGTATAAATAGACTTCATATATTTATTTCATTAATTCATCATATACTAATCTCAACATAAATATAACCACCATTTATCATAAGAATCAATTTGAAATAGAATACGAATATATCATAAATATGTTTGCCAAACACGGTCTTATAACAAAATCTTTGGAATGAAAGTAAGAAAGAAACGCTAGGGAAAACATCCACTAGATTTTTCTAAAATTAAGGCTTGTCTAAATTTGTAGCATCCTCGAAATCACGAGGACCTACCAAATGGTTTGGAGAAACGCTGAAGTCCAAACCGCTGCAAGTGTCATCAACCTGTCTTCTGACCAGCACCTATAAAAATAGTAAATAGCAGGAAATTAGTACACCACTTGTTCTTAGTATAGGTGTATGAACACATACACATAAAGCTATGCATGATAAATGAAAGTTCTTCCTATGCAACATGCCATTTATGGAAAGTCTAGTTATTAGACTTTCCTAATTCGTTATTTGTGAATTGTGGTATGAATATGATGTATTTTATTGCATTGAAATCACACAACTCATTTTCTATATGATTAAAAGACATTTGTATCATCAACATAATTTTAGAACCACTTGGGCAAAGATTTAATTTTTTATCCTCCAAAACCGAGAACTACTTTTTTACATTTTGATTATTTTTCAGTCTTCTTCTTCTTGTTGTTGTGTATTTAAATAAATCCTTTGGTCCTATGTTTTATTTACAAGTGAAATGATTCATTGTAGTCCCATACCCACAATGAATCAAGTAATTAATTCAAGAGATCAAGGAAATGATTTAACTACAATTTGGGGCATGAATATATTTATAAGTCAATATTTATTGACTATACTCATTCATTAGATGATTGCATAATGTGCATAGTTCTTGGGGCTTATCATTAAAGCTTATGATCTTGCTTACATAAGGCTTGAATCCTTTCTAAAGCAATCTTTCATCACTGTTCCTATTATTGTATTATTGGCCTAATATAAGAAGTCATTATAAGCCAATCTTATTTGGCTAATATATTTTGCCAATTATATAAACATATTATAATACAATGTATTTGTATTTATAATTTTCATAACATGAGGATTAGATTTTAGATATGCCCTTTACTTACTGTAAGCTTTATAGGACACGATTTTACTATCCTTACAACAAGTTATTCATTACATCAAGTATTCATTACATTTCATAAGCCATTCTTTATTGATTATGCCATTGATTTAATTATTTTCACATGTTATATATTATACATTTCATATACACGAGACCTTGGACTCCTTGATATAACATTAAGACATCACAAGTGAGTGCAGAACATATGGGACCTAAACCTGAGGGCCTTCTTTAGCAAACACAGAGTCTTCTTCATTCGTTAATTCATACTTCACCTTATTCATTTTATTCATTCGTAGGTGTATATAACACCATCTATACCTAGGATGATGTTTATGACTCTCATCGGGATCATGAAGTGCAATGATAAAGAATGACCTAATGTCATTACATGAATCTTATTTAACCTCCTCATTGTCCTGCACAAACACCTTCTGTATCATTCATTCCATTATCTTTTATACTTTCAGGAACTCCAACCTTAACCGACATAGATAATGTCAACATCATTCAATCTAGTATCTACCCCACTCCGAAAAGAGGTTGAATCACCGGCCAAAGTGACCCAAAACATGCTAGCGTACATGGGAATCGAATCCCGCCAGATCCGTGTATTGGCAGTATAGGTTCGAAGATTAGGAGATATAAGGAGACCCCCGGCATGCTAGAAAGTCTCATCTCATGCTAGTTACGTGAACCTCTGCCCTTCCGGAAAGAAGGCATCACCGCTCATACCTAGCCTAGCAGTGCTCAGTATAAAGTTACGTTTCATTCAACTCATACATTATGGATGAATGATTCTAGTGTTTCTACATCATAACTTAATAGATGATTTCTCATCTTATAATTAGTATTTAGTATACATCATCCTCAATGCTTTCATTAGAGTGTAAATAAAGACTGGTCTCTTAATTACTTTACACTCTCATAGGTGAGTAAGTTTTTGTAACATTTACATTGGCTTATTTGAGATTGCTATCATATTTCAAATTAGCCTCTTATCATATTGTCACCACATTCATTAGCATTAGCACATTTGCTTTTCATAATTACTCATACCTTTTAGGAGAATGTTCATTTCATCATATGCGTATGCACTTGGCCATTTAGTGTGTTTCACACTCTTATATAACCCTTCTAGGGTTTCATAATTTCATTACATAAATCTTAGTAACTCATCCCTTTTTATGTGAATGTTTAGTTTATCATCTTTTAAGGTTGACTCAAGCATTATGAAGGCTTGCTTCTAGATTGAGATTTACTTATTCTATTGATTACTGGTCATCCTTACATTAGATTGATGAAATGTGAATTATATATTCATATCGTCCTTAATTTACATTGATGAATGTGAATTTTCCTTACATATCATCCTTAGGTGTTAAATAGACTAGTTTCATACATTCAAACACCTTCATTCGCGAGTAGTCTTTTACAAATTAGCTTTGGTGTAAGTATGACTTGTCTCACATCCTTTTACACCCCATTCTGGTCTCTTACTTAATTTAGACCCCTTTTATTATGTAATACTTCATTTTACTTACTTACTTTAGTGTAGTAGCTTCATATCACTATTTTTTATGGGGGGGGGGGGGGTCGGCTGGTCGAGGCTAAGAATATGACTTGGCGTGTTGAATTTGAACCACGCCCTTTTCATTTTGGCCCAACTTATTTGGAAAATGAAGCCTTACTACCCTGTTTCTATAGTCTATTATTGCATAACACTTATGAAGCAAATCCATAAGTCTAAAAATGTAGCATCCTTGAAATTAAGAGGACCTACCAAATTGATTTTCTTCATGAGTATTATCCAATAATAGACTATACAAAAAGGGTAGTAAGGCTTTGGTTTCCAAATAAGTTGGGCTAAAATGAGAAGGGCATGCTTCAAATCCAACAAGCCAAAGAAGATTCTCAGCCTCGGCCAAGTCGTTGATCTGCAGAAATTACTTGTAAAGTTTGTATTGCCTACTCTCGCCCCTAGACCTTCATTATATCTAGTGTTTCACCTTCTATTACTCTCTGTTCCTCTACTCCTCTTTTGCCTTCAAGATCTAGTAATGTTGCAACAACCCCACTTACTAGGAAACATTTCTATGGATAGGGCAGCTAGCCCATTCCGCGAATAATCATGCCTCAAGTCTTGAGGGCCACCACTTCGAGCATGATTCAGACAACCCTCGCTGATGATGTTACACCATTGAGTGCTACAATTGATTGCTTTGCGGCTAGGATAACGATGATGAATGGTGGACAAGGGTCCATTGATGAGGTGAAGACTTTAAAGGATGCTACTATTGCATTGATGAGAGATCCAGACAAACTGAAGTCCACAGACAGGTCTATGATTTTAAGGATGATTGAGATCTGGAACTTTTCGTTGAGCCAGATATTCCTCCACTTACTATAGGAGATGATGTTAGACATAGGATATAATTGATCCCGAGTCTGAGGCTAAGATAGATTAGAAGATTCTTAGGGTTATTGAGGAGGTCTTTTACGAGTGACTTATAGAGACTGAAGAGGTCATGGTAGATGCAATTGTGCAGGATTCTTTGGAATACACACCTTTTTCTTACCTTAGGGGAGTGGTTAAAATTTTTAGGACTTCGGGCTCTGATGCCCAAGATTAGAGTGCTAAATCAGGCATTGATGCCCTGATAGATGCAGTGGTTGTGTCAATATGAACTTTTCTTTACCTCCCTTTATGTCATCATTTTATATTTTTTGGGTACTTTTATTGTATTTGAGGACAAATTTCTTTCGGTTTGTTGGTTTGATTTTTTTTCATACCTTCTTGTGAATATTATTTTCTATATAAATTGGGTTTTATGCTTAAATTTGTGTGTTAACATTGTTTTTTTGGATGTTTGAGCTTGTACTTTTTTATTCTGAATATAAATGTTTTTTTGACCATTTAAAAAATTATTTGCCAATTCTTGTTTATTTAATTGTTGTTATTCTTGTGGAAATTTTAGTGTCAGTTGTGATTAATAATGATTACTTGAATAGTGCTCTCAATCGAACAAACATGAACGTGCGGTTACGACGAGGCCAAATGAATTTTTCTAGGCCATATGTGAACTCGTTGCATTCCTTTGTGACAAGACAATTGTTGAATTGAGTCTACTATGATGAACATTGCACACTAGAGAATGAATTGAGTCTTGTATGATATTGGTGTCAATGCCTTTTATGATGAGCTTACCATTTAGCATGTCTGAGGAAACATAGACTTTTCTCTGTTGGTCCGATTTACCAAGTGATGTGACCTTTTGTACTTATATTGGACAACTATTTTTAAGAGTGAAACCATTTTATAGAATACCTCTTTTGTGGCTTACCTTGATAGTGTGTGACCATTGCTTAAAAACGATTTGAGCCATATCACTTTCTTGGAAGAAACATAATAACAGTGCGACCCTTCTTTATTCATTCACTCTTAATCCAAAAGCTTAAGTTTAGGACGTGGTGAAAACAAAAGGTAATTCAAGAAATGTTAAGGAATTCCCCACTACCAATAGGTTTTATAAAAAGATGGAACCTCTCCATACAAAAAAAGAGAGAAAAGAAAAGAATAAGGAAAAGCAAAAGGAATGAAAATGTTTATAAATAAAGTTGCAAAAACAAATGGGGTTTCCAAAATGAATAAGAAAACAAAATGAAGTGTTGTTCACACAACATTTCTACGGGTAGAAGCCACTGAGCCTAAATGCCTTTACCTTTATACTCAACCCTTTCACAAGCCTCGAAATGACCCTTTTTATCATAATGAGCTGAATTATGTGTTGATTGGAAAATAATTGCAATGCTATTGGTGGAGTCATTCATGTGTTCTTATTTGTGAGCGTAACAGTTGTTGGTTGCAAATCTATTAGTTGTCGAACCATTTTTTGTGAATATAGAATCAATCTTTGTGTGAGGGCATGTGAGTCCCTTTGTTTTACTTGAACTTGAATCAACTAGTATTGTGAGCTTGAAAATCTTTTTATAATGTTGAGTTACAACTTTAACCTTTGAGTGCACATTTGATCCTTACTTGAGTAATTTGAGTCTCGTTTTGTGCATTCATGATTAAGACTTGTGTAGCGCTATTTGAGACATCCTTTTTAAAAATTGGAACTTGAATTTTACTTGATGAAAAGCAAAAGTTTAAGTTGGGGTGTTGATGAGTTCATGATTTGGACTAATTTAGAGCTTTATTTGGATAGATTTTGTGTCCTCAAATGTTTGTGTTCAAGAAAATCATGTGGGCGAGAGAAAGGATCAGTTGGTATGTCGCCACGTGATATTGAGTATTGTATCACCCAAAGTTACAGAACGTGAGAATTGTGAATGCTACAACAAAAAGATGATGAAAATAACTAAGCGGGGATTGCCGAACTAATCGGCAATTCTAATTTACAGCGCCGAATGGCACTTCCCGACATAATTTTTGCAACTATAAATACATTATCAAACACTATTTTTAGCATCAAATTTTATTTAGAAGAGTCATTATTGTAATTTTGGAGTTTTAACTCTAAGTGTTGAGACTATGTTTTCCTTAGCTTTCAATAATTTAAGTTTTCCTTTTTTGAGAAATTGGAAGTGGGTCTTTTACATTCTTCATGTTGGACCTTGTATAGAAGAAATAATACTACCCAGTTGATGGGTATACAATTTAATAATCATTTTAGTCTTTTTAAAATGTATAGGCTAAAACTCCAATCCTTGGTGTGTGATTATCTGATTATGGGCTAATTTAGCCTATGAGTATTGCTAGTTGTTAGTTTAAATGTTCTTTAGAAGTGATTTCAATCAATAAATGAGTTTCAATATAAGGATTTTTAGTTGCAAATGCAGTTCTACCTTCGTATTTATTGCTTTCTTCAGAGAGAGGTTTTAAAACAAAGATTCTTGATTGATTGTCTGTGAGTATTAGGATTTCATGTGTTCCGCTTGAGAGTGTTAATCCTAAAACCTTTACCACACATTCAACTCAAGAGAGTCAATGGACTAAAGTTTCTGATTTTTTTAATTGCATGTTTCTTAGTGTTCAAACGAAACAAACTTAATTTGGGTTAAATTGTTCGAGAGAATATCTATCTCCACTAAATTCTAGCTTGTTCACTAGTTTGCAACTATTTTCTAATAGTTGTAACTGCCCATTTGTCTATATTAGCTTATAACCCAATCATACCCTAAGAATCCGTTTCATTACTGTTATCTCCGTGTTTTTTGTTGTTGTTGTAGCTGATAGTTAAAAAAACATTATTTATAATTCATGTTCACCCTTTATTTACATTTTATTTTGATTCGATAATGTCTATTTGCATGTCGAACTTGAGCATATTCGTATTTTATTGTTAAATATTAAACTTGTACAACTCTGTATGAGATTCGACCCCAACTCATTTAGTTGGGTTATTGTACTAACTCGCGATAGTTGACCCTGAATTGGGTGAAGTTTCCTTCAAATGTTAAATCATGTATCTACGACTTAGTTAGATTTAATGACTCTAGTGGTGGGACAACACCTATTCAATCTATCCTAGTCGTAAATGAGTTCCCACATGTTTTTCTTGATAATCTTCTCACATTCCCTCCCAAAAGGGAGATAGACTTTGGAATGTATGACCTTCCCGATACACAACCCATCTCGATTACACCATACAAAATGTCTCTAATTTAGTTAAAAGTGTTAAACGAATAACTAAAAGATCTTCTCAATAAGGGCTTCATCAGACCGATTGTATTGTTTTGGGGGTGCTCTGATCTTATTCGCTAGAAAAAAGGATGATTTTGTAAGGATACGTATCGATTACCGCCAATTAAACAAGTTCACTATCACGAATATATATCCCATTACAATTATTGTTGACCTTTTTGACCTAATGCAGGGAGCCATTTGCTTCTATAAGATATACCTTAGATGTGTCTATCATCAATTGAAAGTGAGAGAAAGTGACATCCCATAGACAACATTCAGGACCCGTTACAACTACTATGAGTTCCTTCTCATGTCAAGTGGTTTGGAAAATGCTCCTACATCATTTATGGATGTCATGAAAAGATTATTTAAGTAGTATCTCCATATGCTTGTTATTAGATCCATTTCCTATATGCAAATGTTTGTTATCATATTCATCAACGATATCTTGATATAATCTAGAAACAAGGAGGCTAATGTAAGTCATCTCAAATTAGTCCTCCAAACTCATGCAAATTGGAGTTATTTACCAAGTTTACAAAGTATTATTTTTTTGTTTAATCTATGGCATTCTTAGGTCACATTGTGTCTGGCGAAGGTAGTCGAGTTCATTCTCCTAAACTAGAGGCAGTGAAAACTTTTCCCAAACCCACATCCTCGACCGACATATGGAATTTCGACTGTACCAAAGTGTTGAATATTTTGTCATATATTGTGATGTATTATGGTCGAACGTAGGTGTGCGCTGATGCAGAATGGCAAACTTATAGCCTATGCCTCTATGTAGATGAAAATCTTTGGGGAGGAATTATCCGACGCATGATCTTAAATTGGCAGCAATGGCGTTTTCTCTTAAGATACGACATCATTATCTTTGTGGCGTGCAATGTTGATGTGTTTATTAACCAGAAGATCCTTCAATATGTTTTGCTTGAGTTACTTAAGGATTATGAAATGTGTATTCTCTACAACCCAGTAAAATTAATATTGTTGATGATGCCCTTAATAGGTTGTACATGGGAAGTATTGCTCACGTTAATGAAGAAATGAAAGACTTAGCAAAGGAAGTACACTTACTTTCACGTTTGTGATTTTGTTTGGTAGACTCTACTGAAAGGGGAGTTGTTGTATTGAGTGAAGCTGAATAATCCTTGGTGGTAGGTATGAAAGGGAAGGAAGATAAGGATCCTATTCTTCTACAGCTGAAGGAAATTGTTCATTAATAGAATGTGATGGATTTTTAGAGGGAGGGATGATATGTTGAGAAATCAAGGTGGATTGTGTGTTGCAGAGGTGGATAAGCTCCAAGAGAGGATCGTCGAATAGGCTCATAGTTCTATATATTCAATCCACCAGGGATTTACAAATATTAATTATGACTTAAGGGATGTTTATTGGTGGAATAGTGTGAAGAGGTTTATTGCATATTTTTTTTGCTAAGTATCCAAATTGCAAAAATTCAAGGTTGAACATCAAAGACCATGTTGGTGTTTTTTAGAACATAGTTCTTCGAAAATGGAAGTGGGAGATGATTAATGGCTTTATTAATGGCTTGTCGCAATCTCGCAGCAACATGATTCTAGATGGGTGAATGTAGATAGAATGACTAAATCAACCCATTTCTTACCGGTAAAGAGAATAAATTCAACAGAAGAGTATGCTAGTCTATACATCTGTGAGATAGTTCGACTTCGTATAGTTCTTTTCTCTATTAATTAAGATAGTATTGCACAATCTACCTCTCATTTTTGGCAGTCATATTTGAAAGGTTAAGGTTCCAAAGTAAATCATAGTATTTTATTTCTCTTGAGACAGATGGTCAAGTGGAGCACACAATTGAGAACTTAGACTACATGTTGAGAGCATGTGTCATAGCTTTCAAAGGAAATAGGGATGACCACTTACCTCTTATAGATTTTGCTTATAATAATAATTATCACTGCAACATGAAGATTGCTCCTTATGAGGCCCTTTATGGTCGAAGATGCAAATCTCATATTGGTGTATTTGAATTTTGTGAAGTTGAGTTGATAGGGATAGACATTTTTCGTCAAGCCATGGAGAAGATGAGGACTATTCAAGATGGTTTGAAAATATTGTCAAGTCTTCAGAAATCCTATACAGATGTTAAAAGAAGAGATTTGGTGGTTGAGTTTATGGCAAAGTGTATTAGAAGGTTTCACCCATAAATGACGTTATGAGGTTTGGTAAGAAATAGAAGCTTAGTCCCTGCTATATTTGTCCATACCATATTACAAAAAGGGTTGGTAATGTAGCTTATGAGTTGAATCTTCCATCACAATTAGTGGTTGTTTGTATGGTATTTAATATACACATGCTTAAGAAATGTTTGGGTGATTCATCTCTAGTTGTTACCACAGAGAGTATTTGTGTGCAAGATAATTTGTCTTATAAAGAGATTCCGATCAAGATTCTTGATCGTCAGGTCGCAAATTGAAGACCCATTAGGTTGAATTAGACGAAGTTTTATGGAGGATTCAGTTTGTTGATGAGGCTACATGGGAGGCTAAAGAAAATAGGCAAGCAAGTTACCCTCATATACTCGACCCTCTAGATGTGGATGTTGAACGTAGTGCTCGTTTCTCTATTTCATACTTAGTGCCTATTTATGTGCTAAGTATTTGTTGTTGTATTTAAGCCTATGCATTTTATTCTGGTCGTTGCACATATCTTATCCATAATTCAAGAGTGAATAATCTCAAGAAGGAGATATTGTAATACATCATAACTTTACTCTTATAATTCAAATCATTCGTCTTTATTATATGAGTTTTAATCGAGTGATGTACTACTTGTTCATCTATTTTAACGTATGTTACCAAGTGTATCAGGGGTATCCTAAGTTATTTATGGTCATAACAGACTTCTAACANACGGACTTCTAATTCTTAGTCGAGTTCAAAGCGTTTCTATCGGCTATGTTTTTCTCGTTAGTTTACGCAAGAGTCAAATTGAAATGACAATATCTTTCAGTATATAAAGAACTAGGTGAACCACAATGTATTTGATTAAATATATATATGATACTTCTTACCAACGCCACGAAGTTTGCATCGATTGAATTTCAGAGTAAAAAGTAACGCCCTTTTTACTATAAAATTTCTTGCCACGAGCCGCGCGGCCGAGGCATTGATCTGTGCTGGCAAGCCCTAAGTCGATAACTAGTTCATTGATACGCATTTTGCTACACACCTGAGGGTTTTTCGTGCAGGGCGTTGGCGTCTGAGGCATTAATGTCCCTCCAAAAACATTATTGACCTCCATAGTTCATAAAATTACCCCAAAAAGAAAAGTTTTCAAGAAATTATCTTCCTCTAGGATTCATCCATCATCCAAGGTACCATCTAACCACAAAACTTCAAAATTTCATAATCTTAACACAATTTAATGACTCCTACTCAGGAAATTTATAGATTTTTCAAGATAACTCCTCAAAAACTCATCTCCAAGGTTCACGAAAGGTTTTGTATACCCTCTTCTTCCAACATCATTCCTTTCTTCGGTAATTAGAGATATTAAGTTATGAAACACTTCAATGAGGAATTCCTTCTATCCTCGAATCCAAGATATATCATTGTTCATGAATGAAATTGCATAATTAGGGTTATCAAACCTACTTTCTAGTTCACTACATAATATTTACCCCAATTCATGTTTTCTTTAAAATTATTATTCAAGATTAAAGATTCTTGACTTATATACTTTATTTGTATCCTTATTAAGCTTTACATTGTTATCCTTGTTAGTTGTTGACCTGAGACTATTATGATTTCATGACGCTTTTAATAAAAAGCATGATTTTTGAGTCATTATGTTATTATGAAAATTAATTACAAATACTTGTGAGATATGCAAGTTCGAAAACACTCTCATGATTTAAATTACATACATCACTTTGAAAGATATATTTTTAATAATATTTGAGCTTTCATCCTCAAATTTGAGCTTTGTCTCTGCCTCTATTCAAACAGATAGTTTTAAAAACTATGATCATATTATACGAAAATATTAGTCTTTGATTAGTATTGAGCACATATATCGAATAAGTGTTCAGTAAAATAAAATATCATAAACTACATATCCATCGTAGATAGGATAGTATAAGAGGGGCGACTCCTCACCTTCCTCAAGAAGGATCTTTATTGGACCCATCCGTACAATTTCTTTCTATACTCATGCAAGGTATAGAGAGGCTCTGGCAATGTTTGTTAGACATTGTATCATCACGAGACTCATAGTGATGATTGTCGGTTAGACAAACTCCCCAATAAAGTAAAGAGTATTTATAAATATATACATATTCCAGTTCAATTTAGAAATTTATATTACTGCCTTTTTTGTGATGTTAAATTATTTTATTTCATTTTATGGCTTTATTTTAGTTGAGCTATATTTCACTTTCAGACCTTTTAATGTTTCGGTCATCCATATTATATACTCAAACATTCATTATCTTGATGTCTTTCGGCCATCGTCATATTATGATGCAGATACTCTTGTTCAAGATCATAAATAGGTGAATCGTTGATATCACCCAACTTCATAAATGCTTCTAGTGAAGACATCTTACTTTCAGAGGTTTTAGTCATTTATTTTCCTTAATTGTTTTATATAAGGTCTGTCCGCATGCTCATCTCAAATAGTAGAGGCTTCATTGATAAACTATTTAGAGAGTCTCTCTGTGTTTGTATTCAGATATTTTGCTAAACTTTTACCGTTTTTATTAGTATTCTCAGACACATTAGAAAATATTTAACTTAGATGTTGTCTCTTTGTTATTCAAATTAAAAGTGTTTGAGTAAGTATTTCGCTAAGTACTCAGTCAGGCCAACGGTTTGCTTGAGGATTAGAATGGTTCTCGAGTACAGTCCATGTCTAGGTTGTACGCTCGGGGTGTGACACTATACATACATAAAATATTATTAAAACAAATGTGTCATCTATACAATATAATTGATTGTTGATCACCTCACAATCCTCCAGATCCACCTCTAGTCCTAGCTATTTCATTCAAGTTCCTTAAATGTTCAGAATTATATAATATATTGATATTTATTGTAATATATTGTTATGATCTCAAAATACCTCAACTTAATGTGTGTCAAAATAGGCATATCTTTCTCATCTAGGCAAGCTGATTTTAATTAGGCATATCTTCCTCATCTAAAGTCAAAATTTAGCAAATTTGGTGGCGATGGAAAGAAAATTCAAAGACATTTCGTTTGATATCTTATGGGATTCCTATATCATCATGTATGAAATTTATGGTGTTTGAAGTTGAACCAACACTTAAAAAATGAGCTTATCTTGAATAAATTACAAATTAGCTCTTTCTGAATCAGTTCTTTTCAAATTTAGCTCTTTCTAAATTAGTTCTTTTCAAATTTAGCTCTCAACATTTAAAAACCAATCTGATAATAAATATAAACAAATCATGAAATTTATATCAAGATTAAAAGTAAAATTAAGTTTTAAAGTTTGAAGAATATGATCTGGTCCGTCCTTCTAAAGCAACTATCTCGACTATGTCCCGTTCAATACATACAAAATTCTCTAGCACAAGATGTGGGAACTATATGGTTTAAATAATGAAAATAAATTATGCATAATTTTTTGCTACAATAGTACCGATGACATGCAAAATTCCATTTTTGATCGTGAAAAAAAAAATTAACATACAAGAATGTTCATATAATCCTTTGTGCATAAGCTCAAACTCTATACACTAAATCATCTACTATATAAGTAATCAAATATCATATATGACTAAATTTTTTTAATAAAACACAATAAAAAATTATTCTATAGTAAATATTGTATTTGTACATATGATTAATGGTATATATCTAAACATTCAAAACTCCTTTAGGGTGAATTATGCCTTGATAGGGAATTCAAATTCTCTCTATATACAAAATATTTTTTTAAAAAAATGTTATATATATACTATATTATTTATTGTTGGTTCCTCTCAATCCTCTAAATCCACCCATGGTGCAGCTATTAAGTTTCCCAAACCGGGAAAATTGCTAAATATATATATATTTGTGGCACAACATTATGATGTATGATCATCGTGTAACACCCTAAAATGAACTAAGGTGAACAAGAGCCTCGTGGTTGTTTCGTTAGTTGATTTTAGGTTAAACTAAGTTAGTTTAGTGTCCTTAGGCAGTGTGGTGCAGTTTCGAGTTTTATCGACCAAGAACGTCCATGACGTTTGGAAAGTATGCCTTAGAATGTACTAGTATATCTTGTTGTGTTTAGACGAGTTTTACATGTTCGTCTTACTTGAAACATGAATTGGATGTTCCTAAGACCTAGATGACTTAGTTTAGAGGTTTAACATTCGGGAACGACCCCGTCTAGGACCCACAAGGGACCCTAGATGAAGGCCCCAACACTTGGGCAAAATCTACAAAAAACAGCAGTGGCCATCGACGACCCTAACAACGGTCCGTTGGTCCTCAACAGTAAGTCGACATAGGGCGTCTATCGGACCAGTGAAGTTCAATTTTCCATTCTCCATTTGGAGCTAAGTATCCACCAACCCTACCAACGGTCCGTTGGCTCAACGACGGTCCGTTGGTGAAGGTCCGTCGGTGAGGCCTGCAAATATGTGATGTTGCTGCCAACTTGGGGTATTTTATTTGAATACAACAAGTATTTTAAGACCCTAGGTGGATATTTAGTATCTTTTAGGTTATATTAAAATAGTTTTAAACCAATGACCTAGAAAATACCCCTCTTTTCAAAAGATTTAAACTCTCTCTCTCTCTCTAAAGACAAACTCTCTCAAGACTCCATTGAAAGCTAGATTCCAAACAAGATAGGAGGGATGTTTGAAACTGTATCTTCATCAAAAACTCTAGGATTTTTCTTCCTTTAAGTTTTTTATTGTATCTATTCTTGAATATCTATTCATTCAAGAATCCAACTTCCAAAAAGGGTTTCTAAACTCAAACACCTTCTAACTTTAATTTCTAGTAGGGGTCTTTTTGGATTAAAATATAATGGTTTAATTTTACTTAGTTTGGGTTTAATTGATGATTTTTATGTTAAAACACTAATGAAACTCTTGTTTATGTATACTTCATCTTTTGTCTTTAAACTGATTTGAGTAGAGTATGAACTTGGGTCTTCTTGTATTTGACATGTTGGTGTAGTTACTTCCATAAGGGCCTTGATTTAGTTAAATATAGATAAATTTCTTATTTGCAAGGTGTGCACATGTACACACACACACATTAAAGAATATATTATACCAAGTTGAGTAAAAGGGGAATTTCGAGGTGGACACACTTCTTGAGTTGAGATGTGGTGTCTAGTAGCAACCTCTCCTTTCCTAGTGATATTTCTATGATAGACTACTATGTTAAGAAATCTGTGGGGAGTTAAGTCGAGCACCGAGAGGATATGAAGGAGAGGTGATTACACTTCGTGAGTTGAGATGTTGTAATTGAGATGAGTACTCCTCGTTAGTAGAAAATGAGTTACTTAGTAGCAATCTACTTATCCCTTAACTATGTGTTCACATAGGTGAAGCTATGTGGAAATCCATGTAAAAGCTAAGAACCATGACCTTACTCTAGGGAAGTGACTATCCCTCATACGGTAGGCGTTAATATAGGGATTCCATGTCTATCTCTCATGGCCTATGTCGGTTAAGAAAATCCCCCGCAAAGAATTGATTGAACTCAGTCTTCCAAAAGAACGTCCTACCTAGGGTAGGTGGTGGTATGGGACGCTATCTACTCATTGCTCTAGGTAGGACCTTCTTAAATGGAAGACTTGGTGCCAAACCTTCTAAAAGAATGTACTACTTAGGGTAGGTGGTAGTATGGGATGCTATCTAATCATTTCACTAAGTGGGCATTCGTAAAGGGAAGACTTTGGTTGTTTGTTGGGTGTCTTTTAATTTCTTTCAATTCATTGAGGGGCTTGTTTCTTCGGAGTTGAGTAAGATGAAAGTGGTGGTCTTTAATTGGAAGAGGCATATGAATATTCCTCCATATGTTACCTTAGTGGGTCTTAGGATAATTCCGAGTTAAGGAAATTGTAAAGGAAAATGAGTTCACTTTCTATTTTTCTTGGCGTTTGAAGTTCACTCATTCATTGTAGATGTTCAAATGTATTTACTGTAAATGATCAAGGAGTTCACTATGAAGGTCAATTTGGTTATACTGTAATGGTCTGGTTGGCTTAAAATTATGGGAATTCTTATCTAAGTTGTAAATGAATGTTAGTATGATGTTTTGCCTTTGTATTCATGAATTTTTTACTTAAAACACATGAAAAGCTATTTTTATAGAAATGTCCCTTTTTGCATGTTTTTGCGTTTGCCATACTTAGTACATTGTTTTGTACTAACCCCATATATTTCTATACTATATAAGTATATGTTGGTAGCTTTTGAAGGTTTGAAGTTTAGAAGGAAGAGCTTGGGAAAGTTTCTCTCAAGGAAGATTATGTCCTCATAATTCGAGGGCATAGTCCTTTTCTTAGTTTTTATTATTAGACTTGTTATGTATTTTACTTTATTGTAGAGGGTCATGTCCCTAAGATATTATGTCGTGTCTTTAAGTTGGCTTGTGACAATGAGATTCTCTATGTATTGATGAAAGATTGTCTTTTATTAATTCTTTGTGAAAATTTTTAAATTTCTGCACTATTTTTCATGTCTTATGTGATGAATGATAGTAAAGGTCTTCTACAAGACTCCAAAGGATCAAGTACGCCCGGTCACGAAATGAGGGTTCTCCCTAACTTGTAGGGTTGCTTTTGGGTCGTGACACACCGAAACTTCATTCTAACTTAAAAGTGTATCAAAATTAATACAATTATAAAAAAAAAATTAACCAGTATCAATATTATTTTCATTAAATAACTAGTGAAACAAATAAAGAGTAAATAGTAACAAAACTAAATAGAAGAAATTGAAGGATAAGATTTTCTTGATTGACTGAAAAAAGAAAGGATAAAACAAGAAATGATAGTTTAATATTCTAATGGCAAAGATAAATACCAAGATATTACGAAAATTATATTGATTTAATGTGACATATTTTATCTGTAAAAATGTAGATATGAATGAATTTGGACTTCTTATTGTAAACTCAAAATAACAAAATAAAATTATCCCAAAAACAAAATTGAATTAGGGATCACATATATATCACGCACCTGGGACAAATCCTCGTTTTAGCCTATAGGACCTTCGCTCACGTGCACAAATATTGTTACACTAAAGCATTAAACGAGTTCTTGTAACACAAGTTGAATCTCACTATTACCATAATTTTCAAAAAATAATCCTCCGTCTGTGTGAAGAACGTAAGATTAATTAATAATAGCAATATATCAAAATAGTAAGGATGATATTTTCTCTTAGCTTTTTTTCTCTGAATCCCCTCGAAACTCGGTCGGAGGACATAATTTAATATGAAAATACAAACTGTCACGACCAGGGCCGTAGTGATTGGCCCTACACTACAAATTGGTAGGAGAAACACTACTAGTAACCAAACCAAAACAACAAATAAAAACTAAGACATTTAAATTACGAAAGAGAGTTAAATAAATAAAGATAGGTTTCATTACTAAATAAGTATCTCACAAGTAACTTACAATGCGGAAGTGAAACCTAGAATCTTAAAGTCAATGTACCAAAACTATTAATGATAACCAAGTTTAACAAGAATTTCTAAGGAACTATCTCACTATGTAAAACAAGGTCTAGGCGTGAAAATGGTGGACATAGAGAAAAGAGAATTTGATGGCAGCCCGAACGATGTGGCTCTCCATTGAACTCAAAGCGATCACCAATATCCTATGTGAGGTCTATCAACAGTTGCGTGAAGATGCCCTGTTCTCATAAACAATAAGAGCAGAATCAGTTTACAACCACCGTGTACTGGTAGGATCATGTGGCTATCCCACTAGTGTACATACACAAGTCATTACAACAATATAACACAAGCTTAAATATAAACATATTCAATAATATCATAAAAATCAATATCACAATTCACATGCTTCATCACATAGTTGGTCCTCTCACGGAATCCAAAGTCAATTTTTTAGCAAGTCAGAACGTGGCAATCCAATTTCATTTTATGCCGAAATGTGGCAACTGATCCCAGTTAGCAACAATAACACATCCTGTCACATATTCAAGTCATGATTTCATTGTATCAATATTCATATATCCGTTTTCAATATCAATGGAAAATATTGCAACATGCATACGCATAAAAGTGTCAGAATGAAGCAAAGAAACTTTATATCACACAATCATAGAATCACAACCATCACCTGCCTTGAAAAGAAATTGAAACAATAGAGAACTTGATCCTTCCTTTTCCAGATTCGCTCTTCTTGTTCATGGTCTACAAACAACATTTTCTACATGGGAATCAATAAATAAACACTAAAATCTAACAATACAAAGAAACTATGAACCTAGCTGAAACCCATGACCTCAACTAATAAATTTAGTGTTAATTCCACCATAGGATTCTTCGAGAATTCCTTCCCCACCAATATTGATCCATTCTAAAATGTTCTACTGATTGAAAAACGAATTTGGGTAGTGAATATCTTACCTCTAAATTCAATAATGGTGGAAAGCGAGTTGGAATAGCCCAAGGGTAGTCTCTTAACACAAAAAGTAGAAAAATACAAAATAAGGTCATCTAATGGTTTTCTGTATGATTTTAAAACCGGTCATCCCGCTACAGTGGAACCCATTGGGCTATAGCAGCATCACTACAGTGGCACAAAGAGACCTATGAGTTTCCCTCGACAAAAATCCAAAATCCTTTATTTCCATCTTTGTCTCGCTGGGAATAGAGGTACCCATTCATTGTAGTTGTGTCGCAGTAGTAGCAAGTAACTCGTTGTCACGACAGTAGGCGAGGCAGTGAGCTCCTTAAGGGAATTTCAGTTCTCCTTTTTTACAACACACTCTTAGCCCAATGCACTCAGAAAATGTCCTTAACACCAAGATCAATTTCGATGATTTACTTATTAAAATTCACTTTCGTAGAGTATTTCGAATTCCTTTGTGAGTGATCTAACCAATTTTGTATTTAAATCAATATTTACTATACTCGATTGCTACAAACTTTCCTTATACCTGGATGACTCTAAATTCATCAAAATCTTGATAAGGTTGGTAAAATCTTAGTATTACGAAAAAGTTTTTCCATTTTAACTTGTTTGCATTCCTATGACGACGAATCTCGGTCATCACAATATATACAAATTTAAGTAGCACTCTTCCTTGAGTGATCAACTAAAGAAAGATAGGATAGAATAGGAACAAGGTAGCACATGATTGGACAAACAATCGCAGGTCTCGTATATCCTTCTCGGTCTCATAAGTAGCTTCCTCGATGTTCCCATTGAACCTTCACAAAATTAATCTCCATGGTCCTCAACTTATAAACATTAAGATCAAGAAATATTACTAGGTTCCTCCTCATATTGGAGGTTCTTGTCTTGAACTATTGTGTCCTAATTAATAATTTAGTCACCATTACAGTTATATCTCTTCAACATACACACATGAAATGTGGGATGTACACCGGTCAAATTAGGGGTGCAACGCCTATCAATACACAACTGATCGTACATGTTCAAGAATCTCAAAGGTACAAATATAGTGAGGACTTAACTTACCCTCTTAGAAAATCTCATCACACCCTTTATGGGTGATACATTCAGAAGAACATTCTCACCTTTATGGAATTCCATGTCTCTTACCATGTGGTCCGCTTACTTCATTTGTCTACTCAATATTTCTATAAGCGTAGCTTGAATACTACGCACCTTATCTTGATCAACCTTTACTAAATAAATCCCAAAAGGTTTTACATCTCTTGTTACATCTATGGGCGATCTATATCCCCTCCCATGTAACGCCTCAAATAGTGTCATATCAATTCTCGAGTGATAGCTATTATTATAGGAGAAATCACACAGGGGTAGGAATTCATTCGAATGCCCTTCAAAGTAAATTACACAAGTTGTTGACATGTTCTCCAACACATCTATAGTCCTCTATGATTGACCATCCACCTGGGAATGGAAGGTTGTACTCAAATTAAGATGCGTACCCATTTCATCATGCAACTTCCCCAAAAATCATGGAGGTGAAATGGGTATCACGATCTAACATAACGGAATGGGGAACACAATACAACCTCACTATCTCCTTTACATAAATTCTAGCCAATTGTTAGGCATTGTAATCAAACCTTGGAAATCTAAGTTACCTTATTTTTTTAAAATGTTAAAACATATTGAAGTTCTAGTGGAATACATATTTTCATATATAACCTTGAAGAAAAGAATTTAACTCAACTATTTGCTTATCTTGAGATTGGGTCTTAAAAACAGATTTAAATGTTTAAATAAGACTGTTGAAAACTTTTTAATACTTTACTTTAAATTAGTTCTTAACTGGAGACTTGACTTCTTAACTTCTTTGACTTTGATCTTAATTTCCCTTGAATTGAATTATGGATTCAACGTTATGATCCGTGTTCTTTACTGATTCGTAGGTTTTTAGAGATCAAATTTAAGTAATTAGAATAACAGGAAGGTGTTAATGTACCTTGGAAGGGATTAAGAGGACTAAACTACAAAAATCAAGACGAAAAATGCAAGGTTGCGCTGATTGGTGGAGCGTCGCACCAACCTCTGTTGACTAAGGATTTGTCCTGGACACTGGTGGTGGGCTGCGCTATGCCTAAGTTGACTGAGGCCAATTTCTAGAGCACTGCATGTGCGCCACGCCTGCCCCTACCCTGATGCGTCTGACAAATTTTTCATTTCATCCTTGTTCTTTAACCAAACCCCTGGGACTATTAATACTCTAAATAACCATCAAATTCAACTCAAAAATAACTCAGAGAAGAAACAATTACAATAATCAATTCCATTAGCAAAGAAACTCATGGATTGCTAAATTGAAAAAAAATGGTGTATGGATAAATTAAACCAACACGACATATCCCATATACCTTTATGCAGATCAGCCCCAATGAAATCCCCTCGAAGATCTTGGCGTTATTGATGAATCCTTGGCCCTTTCTCCTTTTTCTTTCTTCTCTTCTCTTTTATCCAAAGCCATAAGCGTATCTTAAATTTTCTAATATTGACTTTGGTCTTTGTTTTAACCCTAATAAACCTTTCAAACAAATTTTGAAATTGTTGGGTTAAAAAACCAGTTTACCGTTACGAAAATCCGGATTAGGACCTTTCACAAGCCAAAAACCCAACTTCCGATAGGCATTACTCCCTTATACGACATCGAAAATGCGCAAGCATGACTGATTTTGAAATATCTCTCCACAGGATTTACAACCATATAAATAACTAACTCTAATCATCATGAGATAAAAGTTATGCCTATTTGAAAATGACAAAAAAATCTAACTTTTTAGACTTAGAAATTTTTCCAGATTTTCCTTTTTCTTTCCTAAGTTGATAAATTTTTGTTTCTAAGCTTATTCTTACATATTTCGAGTTACGAGATAATATAATGTCTTCCCCTTGAGCACATCCGTCTTCAAAAGATACTTATTTCACTAACACAAGAATGGTAACCTCATGTTTAACTCTCGACAATAAAAAAAACAAGTAACAACTTAAAAGGGAATAAGAAGAGAATTAGTACCTTGATATGCATTTTCTCTGGATTCAAAGAGATGTGGATATATCTTCTTAATATCCTCTTAAGCTTCTCGTGTTTTTTCCCCAACAAATTTGTTCTTCCAAAGGACCTTGACTAACTCAACCTCTTTTGTTCTAAACTTTCAAACGTGACAATCTAAAATCTCAATCGGAATCTCCACATATGACAAGTTATCCTTAATCCCATCATTTTCAATTGGTATGATCAATCATGATACACCATTTACTTCTTCAACTTTGATACATGAAATATGGGATGAATGGCAGCTAAATCTGGTGGTAGCTCTTATTCATAAGCTATGTTGCCAACTCTTATCGATATCTTATAAGGTTCAATATATTAGGGACTATGGTTCCCTTTCTTAACAAACCTCATAATACCCTTCCTGGGTGAAACTTTCAAGAATACCTAATCATCCACTTCAAATTATAACAGTATACTTCTCACATGTGTAAGACTTTTGACGACTCTATTTCGTTTTCAACCTCTCTTTGATGACGTCCACCTTCTCCATGGCTTTGGGAACTAGATCTAGTCATATCAACCCTGCATCACAAACATCGAACAACCCAAAAGGAGATCTGCATCTTCTCTCATAAAGAGCTTCACATGGATCCATGTGGATGCTTGAATGGTAGCTATTATTGAAAGCGAACATAATGAGAGGTAGGTGATCATCCTAGTTCCTATTTAAATCAATCACACAGACCCTCAACGTATCTTCTATGGTCTTGATAGTATGCTCCTCTTGTCCATCTATTTGAGGATGAAACGCAACACTTAAGTTCACTTTCTAACACAAATCATTCTTGAAAGACTTCCAGACCTGAGAAGTAAATTGTGCACCTCGATATGAAATAATGGATACAGGAACTCCATGATTTCTTACCACTTCTTGAATGTAAAACTTAAAATAGTCCTTGGCCCACTGGGTAGTCTTTCTCGGCAAAAAGTGGGATGATTTTGTCATTCTATTGACAATTACAAAAATATAATCATGTTGCCTGCGAGACCTTGGCAAGCCTATGATGACGTCCATACTAATTATATCCCACTTCCATTTTGGATGTTCTATATTCTGAGCTAAGCCTCAAGGCCATTGGTGTTCGACTTTCACTTGCTAGCAATTCGGGTACATAGCAACCAACCCATCAATATCCATCATCACAACTCCCACCAATATACTTCTCTCAAGTCGCAGTATATCTTGGTGAAACTTGGATAAATGGAATATGTCGAGCTATGAGCCTCATATATGATCCTCTATTAGAGTCTGTCCACCCTTGGTACACAAAATCTACCTTTATACTTCAGAACACCATATCCCCCTTGTTCAAAAGACAAAAATCTTTTCTTATGAACATTTGCCTTCAAATCAAGAAAAATGGGGGCTTGGTCTTGCTTTTATTTAAGCTATGACACGATTGAGGATTCAGCCCCATTAGTCACCACTATCCCTCTTTTGGATGAATTCATAAGGTTGACTCCCAGGCGTGCAAATATGTGCATATCTTTTGCTATATCTTCCTTCTCTTCTTCTAGATGGGTGGTACTACCTATAGACAACATGTTCAAGGCATCAACAACCATATTAGCCTTACTTGGGTGGTAATGAATGCTCATGTCATAATCCTTAAGAAGTTCTAAAAATCTCATTTGTCTACGACTAAGCTCTTTTTGAGTGAAAACATATTATAGACTCTTAAGATCAATGAATATATCAACATGAATGCCATACAAATAGTGACGCGATACCATAAAGGCTAAAACGACCGCAAATAACTCTAAGTCATGGTTTGGGTAGTTCTTCTCATGAACATTTAACTTTCTGTATGCATAAGCTATGACCCTTCCCTTACTAACACGCACCCCTGACAAACCCTTGATGCATCACAATACACCACAAAGCCTTCGCTACCCTCTGATAAGGTCAAGAATTAAGTTGTAGTCTACCTCTTTTTCAAATCCTCAATTCTCTTCTCAGAAGCTTCAGACCACTTAAACTTAACAGCCTTCTCGTTCAGCTTAGTCAAGGGAGAAGAGATAGATAAAAACCCTTTAACAAAACTTCTATAGTTTCAAGACATACACAAGAATTTCCTAATATCACTTGAACACGGGGGTCAAGGAAAACTTAGAACTACCTCTATCTTTTGGGTATCGACTCTAATCCCATCACGGGAAAGTATGTGGCCCAAGAATGCCATACACTTAAGCCAAAACTCACACCTGAAGAACTTGGTATACAACTCCTTTTATTTCAAACTCTAAAGTAATATTCTAAGGTAACTAGCATGTGCTTCTTCATTCTATGAATAGATTATTATGTCATCAATGAAGACGATAACAAACTTATATAAATAAGGCTTGAAGACTCTGCTCATAAGATCCATGAATGTAGTTGGTGCATTGGTTAGTCCAAAAGACATAATTTGAAACTCATAATGCCCAAATCTTGTTCTAAAGGTTGTCTTTAGAATGAGAGATTCCCTAACTTTCAACTTATGGTAACCTTACCTTAGATCTATTTTCGAGAAGTATGAAGCACCCTCAAGCTCGCTGAAAGGATCATCAATCCTTGGAAGAGGATAGTTATTCTTGATTGTAACCTTATTCAATTGACGTTAATCTATACACATCCGAAGGGACACATATTTCTTTCTTATAAATAAGACCGGATCACCCCAAGGTGAGATACATAGTCGAATAAAGTTTTAATATAACAAATTATTCAATTTTTCTTTAAACTCATTCAACTCTACTGGTTCCATTCAATATGGCACAATAGAGATAAGATGAGTATCTTGAATTATATCTATACCAAAATCTATCTATCTATGAGGAGGGACTCTGGGAAGATCATTTGGAAAGACATTAGGAAGCTCTTTCACTACTGCAACTGGCTGGATAGGAGGTAACTCAACACTTAAGTCATTAACTCGGACAAAGTTATAGATACACCCCATTGAAACTAACATTCTCTCCTTAAGATAACAAAATAAAGCAACCCTTAGGAAATTCTAAAATGTTTTTGCACTATAAGATTGACTAATTTTACAACTGAAACTTGACTACTGAGTTTTACAATGAGCTGAAGCATAGTTGGCATGAAGCCAGTGCATACATAGAATGACATCAAAGTCTACCGTTTCTAACCCAACTAAATGATCCATGATACTTTTTGTGATTCACGAAAATAAGACAATTGCTATAGACTTCTTCTGCTAGAATGGATTCACCAATAAAGTGAACGACTTGAATAATACCAGTGACAACATCTTGCAAATTTTCATGTTCTTGAATATTTTTGAGAGAATACAACTAGATTATTTCTCCGCCCAAACCGAAAGTAGTTCCACTAGGTGCAACCTGGTCTTATGGAGCACCTGATGAAGAGTGAGACTTGTTGCCCCATTACCACCACCGTGATTATTCTTTGGACAGTTCCTCATAAAGTGTCGGGTCTGCTAACACTTGAAGCAACCCGTTGAGCCCTCACGACACACACCAGAGTATTTTCTACAACACTTGGCGCAGGAAGGAGGCCTACTACCTCCATGCGCCACACTACCCTTTGAATGTAAAGGCTTATACCGGGAGTTATGACCATGATTCTCACCTCTGGCTCTGGGCGCATGTGCACTAGCTGATTATTGAGCAGGAGCTTTCTATTTCTATTAGTAATATGACCGGTTGTCATTACTCTTCTGCTGCTAAATTCATTTTATGTCTTAGCCCTATTGTTGTTGAACTCCTCTCTATCCCTAAGCCTATATTTCTCTACCTGCTGTACATAGACATTAACCTTGATATGTCCATGTCACCAATAAGAATTGCTGCCTGGCCCTCTATGCTTGATAGATGGTCTCACTAGTCAACAAACAATCTCATCCTGCTCCTCATATCATTAACTATCTCAGGAGCATAGAAAAATAGTTGGGTCAACTTCAACCATGATCATACACAAATAGTGAATCCTACCTACGGGTGAGGAACTCACGTTCCTCAGATTTCTTAGTTCTAGGGGAAAGAAATTCCCCAAAAAGGCCTCTTAAAAACATGTCCAACTCCCAGGTGGTGTATATTCACTGCCACCCTTATTCAACTGATCAAGCCATGTCCTAACAATGCCATTGTTTTAATAAGCAACTAGCTCAACCTTTTTCAGCATCAAACGCATGCATCACATCAAACACCTTCTTCAACTCTTCCAAAAATTTTTCCGAATCCTCAATAGAACAAGAACCTGTGAAATTAGGAGGGTTCATTCTCATTAACTTATGAATCCTCAAGGTGTCATCCTCTTCTCGGTGATCTCCTCTCTGTTGACCAACCTAGTTAGTCACCACCTGAATCAACATATTAATAGCCTCACAGAACTTAGGATTAGTGACTTCTTCTAAGGTTGCACGTTTGGTGCATTTTGTACCTCTAGTTCCTCAAAATTTCTTCTGGTTGAACGACATCTTGTTACCCTTCGTGGAGGCATGATGATCAGAAACATGCGTTAGAGTGAAGCGGAGGGAAGCTTTTAGAGATAATTCTAACACACGAGAAGAAATACTAAAGAAGTGAGGAATTCATAAATGTTGTATACTTTTAATAATAGATCTGGTGATCTTCACAACAATGAATAAGACAATACAGACATGGCTTCATAAATTCCCTAGGACTCTTGAATTCTATGATTTTATTCAAAGTTTGTCATTCCCTGAGCCTACACCCTAGACATGACCAGCACCTAATGACCATTGCTAGCCTTGAGAGAACCCTTGTCCTGGCTTACATAACTCATCGGAAGACTTAAACTCAATAAATAACATTAAATGTAATACTTAGGAAAAATCGGTACTTCAAGTCTTATCGTTTACAAATTAAATGAAAAGACAAAACAAAATTGACATTCTCTAACTGTCTATGAACCTCTAAAATAAAGATGGATGTTGGGATAGAACCCCCAATTATCCTAACAACTGAAACTAAAACGAGACACTAAATGATAAAGATGTCCTCCGAAATAAAGGGAGGCTCACTAACTTACTATGAGCACCTGACAGGATAAGCATTGCGCCAACTGAAATCAGTTCATTGAATACAAGTTTGCGAGATTGAATGATAAACAACACTTAACATGGAAAACGAGTAAGAAGAAACACTTACCTTGACTCTGCTCAACTCGTGAATAACTAATCATTTAAATTTTATGCTATTTAAAAGCACTGTGTAATATAAAGAAAACATTATCTGAAACATGCTAAAAACTCTCAATGTATACACGATACTATTAACTCTGACATAGATATGGGAATGCAAATACCGATGTACATAAATATACAATAACTTTTTTGGGATTTTCTCTAACCTACAACAATCACATAAGAGCTATTGTGATAATACATCGATCTACCTCACGCTTTTAGCGCATCCTATACAAGGCCAAAGGTATAAGATCTAAAATGACTAATTGATCTACTAGTGTATCGTGAAAAGTTTCATCTAAAAAGTATGAACCTTTTATATCCATGGTGGCTACATGATTTATATGGGTTGTGATTCTTCTGAACTCTTCCCCATATCTGTGCTAACTACTACTGTAGTGACCCATCATGATGAATTAGGTTGAGATAGGGCTTTGAAAGTGTTTAAAGAGTTACTTATGTGTTAGAATAGTGAATTTAAATGTTTTATGTCAGTTTGGTAAGTTTGGAGGTCAAACATCAAGGGACGACCAAGACGTTAGACGACTAGACGTCTATGTCCTTGCATGTGTTTTGTGTGCCTTTGTATGTTGACTGAGTTGTACAAATTTATATGGGAGGACCCTAAGACATAGATGTGGCCACATTAAGGGTTTAAGTTCTTCGTACAACTCCACCTAGGATCCACGGGGGGGCGTTAGATGGGGACCCCTATTATTAGGCAGAAATTTCTCAGAACTGTTCCAACTACCAAATCAACAAAGGGCTAATCGACCATGTCTTGTCGACTTGGTTTGTCGATTTGACCTGAAAGTCTGCAGATTTTAGTAGTTGAAGACCCAAACCATGAGCCCTAATCAGCGGGAGATCGATCCATCGATGGGTGGTCGTTTTTGCGCGCGATGATGGCCTACAAAAGCTTTCAAGAAACTGCCAAGCTTTCGGTGTTCAAGTAAATTCACGGCAGGACTTTTACGAAACATGCACTATTGTTTGAGGTTCTTTAGGGTATTTTAAGCGGGTTTTATACACCTATACCTAGGTTATACTTCATTATTCAAATATAAATAACACTCCCTCACGAAAGACTCTCAAAATTCAAAAAAGTTACCTTTTAAGGAATGTCTAGAAGTGAAGGTCTAGGACGTTTTCTTCAAAAAAAATTCATGGTTTTATTCACACAATGGTATGGTAGTTCATCCTTGAACCTTATTTCATTCAAGGATCCATTCCAAATATATTTCAAAAAGGGTTTCAAACTCCAACTTCTTCTATCTTTGACTATAAGCATGGGTGTTTGCATGAACACATTTTAAAGATTTAAATATATTAATTTTAGTGTTTGTTGATAATTTTACTATGATTTTCCTAGACTAATAGAATTATCAAGGAACACTAAGTTGGGAGTAGTAGAACGGGATGCTGCTTTCACATTGCACTAAGTGTAACTTGGGGGTTGTCTTGAAGGCTGGTCTTTATGTGAAGTTTCTAACTACATGTATGTTCTTCTACTACTTTAGGAATACATGGTAACTTGTTAAATGAGATGAAGCATGCCTATCCTTTGTAGCCTTAGAAATCACTTAGGTATGTACTGAAGAGATTCTATGGTGGAGTTTCTTCATGTCTTACCTTTGTTAGTCTTAGGATAACTTTTGAAAGGAATAGCCTTTAAAATTGATGAGTTCACAGTAAAGTGTATATGAAATGGATTTACTGTAAAAAATAAGTTTATGTTGAAATTATCGAAGTTTTACTTTGTGTGTTGAATGATGAACCATTTAATGTTTTGTGACTATATTAATGAATGTTTTATTAAAATAGCATGATAGCTTTATTTCAACTAAAATGTCCTCTTTTGCATGTTCTTGAATAATGCCATACTTAGTAAAATGTTTGTACTACCCCGTAATTTTCTTAATCGATAAGTATAGCTTGGAGGCAAGTGGAAGTTTAGGAGGTATAGTTTGGGAAGTTGACTCTCTCAAGACTCCATATATCCTCATATAGTCGACGACATAGTCAATATTTCTTTAGTTTCTTGTTTAAGACTTTTAAAAGACATATTATGTATTTCTTTGAATATAAAGGGTCGTGACCCTATGTTATTTAAGATGTGTCTTTAGGTTGGCTTGTGACAATAAGACTTATTCCTTAGTATTTATAAAAGATCTCTTATTTATATTATTGGGAAAAGTTTTCATTCCGCACTACTTTTCATATCTTATGTATTGAATGATACCTAAGAGGGTTTTGCAAGACCTCCATAATGTGAAGTACGTCATGTGATGACTTAAGAGTGCTCCTTTCTTCTAGGGTGTACTTACGGGTCTTTAGAAACTTTGTATCAGAGCATAAGATTTTGGGAAATAGTTTATGGTCCAATGTTACACAAGCCACGTCTAGTAGAGTCTTGTTCAACGGTGTTCATCATGACATATCCATGAGCGGGAGGCTATAAGGCGCTATAAAAATCACTTTATTCATTACTCTAGTGTCGTGCCATAGAGTTGACTTCTATAAGTGTCTTTGCTCAACCTCTTCTTTTGAGTTCATAGAAAATCAATACGAGGAGGACACCCACTAGAAGAAAGGAGTAAGGAATAGCTAATGACAGAATCCCTCCATGTGTTGCGCAAGTCCCTATAGTTGACCAAGAGGATATGAATAAGGTTGTTCTCCCTCAAGTACCAGAAAAGCCTCAAGCTCCCCAAGGTCCTGAAGCTCCTTATGTTCAATGGAATACGACTAAAGCGGATATAACAATTGTTTTTAGGGATTTCACCTGACTAATGACAACTCAACATCATGTCATCACTAATCATATGTTTTCCCAATCTAACGTAGGAGTGGGACCTCAACGCAATGCAATTACTCCCACTTCTAGAATCCGAGATTTCATAAGGATGAACCCTCCTACTTGCGGAACTAAGGTGGATAAAGTTCCACAAGGTTTCATAGATGAGGTGTTCAAGGTGGTGAATTCTATGGGTGTGAATCCCAGAGAGAAAATGGAACTAGCTTGTTATAAACTAAAGAAAGTGGATCTAGTACGGATTGAGAAATGGAGGGATGAGACGCGCTTAAGGAAAGGTCCGGTAGATTGGTGAGTGTTAAAGACAAATTTTCTTTATAGATTCTTGCACATAGAGTTGAGGGAGAATAGTTGGTGGAATTCATGAACCTTCATCAAAGGGGGGGGGGATGAGTGTGAAGGAATAATATTCTCTAAAATTCACTCAACTCTCTATGTATGCCACACCAATGGAAGCTAACTATACGGCTAGAATAAATAATTTTATGATGGGAGTGTCTACCTTAGAGGAAGAAGAGTGTCGTACGACGTTGCTCCATTATGATGTGGATATTTGTAAGCTCATAGCATATGCTCAACAAATTGAGGAGTCTAAGCTTACGAAGATTAATAGAGATCGAAAGAGTCCTAGGTAGGATGAACCAGTAAACCGAAGTCTACGAAGATATTCTATAATTAAGACTCTTCCTTGGGGAAAAAGGATAGGGTTTCCAACCGAAATTCCCAAGGAGGTGGCCATGCTTTTTAGAGGTGTAGGTGTGCTACTTGTGGAAAACAATAGTTGAGTAAGTGTCTTTAAGGTATGGATTGTTTTTTTGGGTGTCGTTATACAGGTCATAAGGTGAGAGATTTGCCAAAACTCAAGGCTAAAGGGAAAGAGGTCAACCAGGCTTCTTATAGTGGTCCGGATCATAATGTTGCAAAGATGAATCAATTCTATGCACTTCAAGCTAATGATGAAACTAATTCGGAATGAAGGGTCTGGTAAGTCATAATTCCTTATCGTTGTCTTGTTTTGTTTTAGTTGGGTTTACCCTATGTGGGGGAGAGTGAGTTGAGTAGCAAGGTAGTTATTAGCCTTATATTTTCCTTCTATTCTTACTCAAGGTTGAGACAAAAATCCTCAATAGTTTTGTTATATTTTGGAGCCTTGCATTTGAGTATGAGTGGAATGTCTCCATATGTTATTAGTTCCATTGATTATATGATATTTTGCATGCTCTTGATTATACCATTGTTATATGAGTAGATTGTTAGTTAATCTATCTTTTCATTTCAATGTGTAGCTAATGATATTGCTTAATTGCCATAAGTTTTTTTTTTCATGTACCAATGTGCGATTTTAAAGTTATACATGTTGAGATTTGAAATTGTATGATGGAATATATATTGTGGGAGAAGATAGTTCCTCAATAAATGAAATGAGAATGATGAAGTAAGTGTGTGCTTTGAATTGTGGAATCTGTTCCAAAAGTTCCATGTGTTGCAAAAAATACATAATGATATAAAGTTTCTATTCCTTTTAAGTTTGGTGCATTGACTATGAATGATTCTTTCCATTATATTATGCTTTATATGCTACTAATTGAGCCCTTCATGTCCTTGAATGTGTTTAGAGTCACTCGAGGACGAATATTTTCTAAGTAGAGGAGAATGTAGCTACCCTCATAATAAACAAGGTTGAACTTGAGCTTCGCAAGTGTTTCATGAAATAATAATATGTTAAAGTAGTTAAAGTTAGTGTTTGAAGTGAGTTTTTTAAGTTTTAATGTCAAGCGTCAAGGGACGACCAAGACATTCGACGACTAGACGTCTATGTGCTTGCATGTATTTTTGTGTGCCTTTGTATGTTTAGGGAGTTTTATGGGGTTTAAATTGATATGGGAGGACCCTAAGACCTATATTACAATGTTTTGAGGTTCAAAGTACGGGTACGACTCAACCTAGGACCCACAGGGGCCCCTATAGGTGGAACCAAATAGCTAGACAAAGCTGCCCAAAATTGTGCCAAATAAACAAAACACAACGGCCATTCGACCAATCAACGACTCGCCGACTTGGTCCGTCAATGGGACCTGCAAGTCCTCAGGGTTTTGGAGTAGCAGAACCAAACAACGATCCCTCATCAATGGTATGTCGATCCATCAATGGTCCGTCATTGATGGGCGTCGATGGTGGCCTGCAAAAGCTATCAAAAAATGGCAAAGCATGGCGTGTTTTAGTAAATTAAGCCCAAGTATTTTATGAAGAATGGACGATATTTTTACGGTCTTTAGGGTATTGTAAGTGGGTTTATACTCCTAGACCTGGGTTAGACTTCATTATTCAAATATCAAAACCCCTCATTCAAGAAAGCTTTTGTCAAACTCCATAGAAGATACAAGTGAAGGTCTTGGACGTTTTCTATACCAAATTTTCGTGTGTTTCTTCACATTTAGGTATGGTAGTTCATCCTTAAACCTTATTTCATTTAAGGAGTCATTCCAAAGTTATTTAAAAGAGGGTTACGAACTCAAACATCTTCTATCTTTTACTCTAAGAATGGGTCTTTGCATTCAAATTTTTAATGATTGAAATATGTCATTTTTAGTGTTAGTTGATGATTTAATGTCAAAAAACAAATGGATCCATGTTCATGCATATTTCTAACTTTTAGCTTATTAAGTGGTTTTAGTGTTTATGTCTAGGTAATGTTAGACTTCAGCTTCTCATGTTGTATGATAAATTAGCTACTGCCTATTTAAGCTTTAATATGATTTTTAGATGAAATGTAGACAAAAGGTTTCTGCATATGTCGTATGTTGGTTATACTGTTTATTTCTTATTATGAAGTAATCTTGAGTTTTATAGTCCACCTTTGGTGGTGGTTTTTACATGAAGTATATGAATATATTTATATAAAGGTGTGTATTGTGATTATGGCCTTGAAGGCATGGAATGTGAAGTTAAGTGATGAGTATGATGTTTAGGAATGATCTGTTTTAGGAAGTTGAAATGTGTATCTTAATGATGTTATTCCTAAGTAAGTATATGTATATGTGAAACATGCTAGTGTGTGAGATATGATGAATGAAGGTATGAGCATGTTTAGGAGTCAATGTTATGAAATGATGATTATATGAATGGTGTGCTTACATATATTCACTCACACACTTTGAATGAACGAATGAAGTTGATGAATGTGAATGTGGGATTGTAGCGTGTATACTTTTCATGAGTACAGATGAAGTGCCTACATCATTCCCTACTCTTCCTAAAGAACTATAGTAATGAAAAGGGTAAATTTGGGGTGAACACTCTTCGTGAGTTGAGATGAAGTGTTTAGTAGAAACCTCCCTATTCGCAAGAGCTTTCTAAGATAGGTTAGAGTTTGAATGCCCTTCGTGAGTTGAGATGTTGTGTTCAAAAGTAACCTCTAGGGATAAGTACCCTTCGTGAGTTGATATATGGTGCTGAATAGCTATCCCCTAACCTATAATAAATGAATGTTTAAGACTCCATGGGGGAATTATGCTTAGAACCGAGAGGATAATAAGATGGAATGGGTACACTTCATGAGTAGAGATTTTGTATCCAAAGTACCTCTTGAGATGAGTAATATTCCTTAGTAGAGAGTGAGTTACTTAGAAGAAATATATTTATCCCTCAACTATGCGCCCGTGTAGGAGTATGTTTTAAAAATCCATGTAAAGGCTCAAGAATTACCTTACCTTAGGCAAGTAGGGATCCCTCATCCGGTAGGGGTTTATACTGGGATTTCATGTCTAGCTCTCTTGGTCTATGTCGATTAAAGTTAGCCCCCAAAAATGAATGTAATGAACTAAGTCTTCTAAAGGGTTTACTACTTAAAGTAGGTAGTGGAATGGGACACTATCTATCCATTCCATAATTAGGCATTTTGAGGGAGTCTTGGTGTGTTCTTATGTTAAAATGAATGAATGGGTCATTATGCGAAGTAAATGAATAAATGTGACTTTTTGTCTAATGAAAGTGAAGCATGTTGATTCTACGTTTAGGATTCATGAATTGTGATGGATTGTGTGTAAGATTTTTTAAGGTTACGTAAATGATGAATGTGATGTGTCTAGACTAAGGAAAATCTCAAGGAACACAAAGGTGTGAGGAGTAGTATGGGATAATACTTTCACATTGCACTAAGTGTAACTTTGGGGTTGTCTTGGAAGATGGTCTTTAGGTGAAGTTTCTAAATGCATGTATGTTCTATTACCTTAGAAATGAACATTGACTTGTGAAATTAGATTAATCATGATTATCCTTGTTAGCCTTAGGAATCACTTAATTAGGTGTGTATTAAAGATATTGTAGGGCCAGTTGCTAAATGTCTTACCTTAGTGCGTCTTAGGATAACTTTTGATATGAATAGCTTTTATGATGGATGAGTTCACTACAAAGTGTATATACAATGGATTTACTGTAATATGTTTAAATTATGGAAGTTCAACTTTATGTGCTAAATGATGATCAATTTGATGTTTTGTGACTATATTCATAAAATTTCATTAAAATAGCATGAAAGCTTTATTTTAAATAAAATGTTCTCTTTTGCATGTTTTTGCATAATTTCATACTTAGTACAATTTTGTACTAACCCTATACTTTTCTATATTCTATAAGTATAGGTTTAACGCAAGTGGATGTGTAGGAGGAAAAGCTTGCAAATTGACTCTTCAAGGCTCGCTATGTCCTCATATATTCGAGGATATAGTCTATATTTCTTTAGTTTCTTCTTTAAGACTTGTATAAGACTTATTATGTATTTCTTTCAATGTAAAGGGTATTGACCCTTAAATATTTAAGATGTGTCTTTAAGTTTGCTTGTCACGATAAGACTTATTTCTTATTATTTTATAAAATAGTTCTTATTTATATTGTTGTGAAAAAATTTAATGTCAAACTCCGTTTCATATCTTATGTAATGAATGATAGTTAAGAGGCTTGTGTAAGACCTTTGTGAGGTCAAGTACTCATGTGACGACTAAAGAGTGCTCCTTTCTTCTAGAGTGTAGGTGCGGGTCGTTACAACTACTCCTAAAATAAGTTGTCTCTTATGTTTAAAATCATACTAATTCTGTGTTTGAGATTAGTGCTCAAAATACTTAAATCAAAGGCAATCTTGGTAATCTTAGTTTCCCTTGTTGCTTCTTATAGAAATTTATAGTTCTTTTCTGAAATATTACCCTAATGCTCTTTCGAAATCAAAGTTTCATACTTGTTTAAATGTGAAATTTTTTTGAAGTTACTGTGGGAATATTTTGTCCCATATAAATTTGCAGAAAAGAACAACTTAACTCTTTGCTGAACTTGAAACCTGAGTCATAAAAACAACATTTAAATATTTAAATATGACTCTTGAAAACCTTTAAGAACTTTATTTTATCTTGCTTCTTAGCTTTAGACTTGACTTCTTAACTTCATTGACTTTGATCTTAACTTTTTCTTGAATAGAATTATGGATTCAAGGTTATGATTTGACTTCGTTAATGATTCGTTGGTATTTAGAGATCATTTGGAGTAATTAGAATCACTAGAAGGTGTTAATGTACCTTGGAAGGTCTTAAAAGGACAAAACTACGAGAACTGGACGAAAAACGCTGGGTTGGGCATAAAGGTGCGCGCCTAGCTCAGTTGAATAAGGCTTGGTTCCTTCGCACAGGTGGGGCACGCCAGGCCTCAGTTGACTGAGAGAAATTTCAAGCGCACTGCAGGCACGTCGCGCCTGCCTCTACCTAGATGCTCCTAACGATATTTCGACTCATTTTTCATCTCTAAACCTTCCTAGTACTTTCACCAAACAAATGCGCCTGTTAGTACTCTCAACAAACATAGAATTCAACTTCAAAATAACCTGGAGAGGCAATAATTCAACCAATAATGACAGCCAACAATTCCATTAAAAAGAATTCAAAGCTTTTCTTCAAGGACTCAACTTCTAACATGAAATCAACTAATGGAGAGATGAATTCAAAAAATTGGTGTGTGGGTTAATTAACCCAACAAGAAAGATCCCATATACTTTAATAGGGATCACTCTCGATGAAATCCCCTCAATGATCTTGGCGTTCTTGATGAATCCTTTTACCTTTCTCCTTTCTCCTTCTTTTCTTCTCTTTCGTCCCAAGTCCTAAGCATATTTTGAATTTTCTGTAACTTACTTTAGTATTAATTTACCCCTAATAAACCAATAAAAGAAATTACGAAATAGTTGGGTGAAATCCTGGTGAAATCCCCCTTTATCATTACTAAAATCCAGAATGAAATGGTCTTGCTTAGTCATTCAATCAACTACAACCCAAATACAATAAAATTTCCCAAAAGTCTTGGGAAAACAAACCAGAAAATCCATGGTAATTTTTCCTCACTTCCATTCCAGAATAAACATACTTTCAAGTAGCTCCGTTGGCCTTTGATTTTCATACTTCACTTATTGGCAATTCTGACACTTTGCAACAAAGTTCTCAATAAGATATCTCATTCATGACGACTAATAAACTCGTTTCATATTTCTATACATCTTGGTCACACCTGGATGAATAGAATAGCGCAGGCCATGATCCTCCCCAACAATTTTGGAATCAAATCATCAACTCTTGGAACACATATTTAACCCTTATAGTTGAGTGCACAATTAGAATCTACAGTTCTTCGTTGAGACTTACCTATTGCAATATTTTTTCTAAGTTCATCTTAATCTCCATTTTCAAATTTCTTGCCCTTGATTTCCTATATGAATATGGACTTAGATTCAACGCTAGCTAACAATTCAGCTCTTTCAGAAATTCCCAACTGCACGAACTTAGACTCTAACTTCTGAATATACTTGGCAAAGAGTCACTTGCTTCCACTCAATTGAGCTAAAGTACCCTTACTTATCTCTTTTAGAATCAAAGCGTTTACCACAATAATTGCTTTACCCAGATGGAATTGAATAGTCACATCATAATCCTTCGGTAATTCAATTCATCTTCGTTCTCTCAAATTCAAATCCATTTGGGTGAATACATGATGGAAACTACGATGATCAGTAAATACCGCACACTTAAATCCATATTAATAATGTCGCCAGATCTTAATAGAACATACCACTGTTGCCAACTCCAAATCATGAGTGGGATAATTTCTCTCAAGCACCCTTAATTGATGCGAGTCATAAGCTATGTGAAGCATAGAAATATATAATACAGCCCCTTATCCAGAATGTGAAGCATCGAAATATATAATAAAGTTTTTACCCCCAACTAATAATACAAGAATGGGCGCGATGGTCAAAAGAGTCTTAAGCTTTTGGAAGCTCTCCTCACATTTTTCAGTCCGTTCAAGCGGTACCTCATTTATAGTCAAATTGGTCAGGTGAGTAACATTTGAAGGAAAATTCTTAACAAAACAACAATAGTAACTAGCTAGTCCCGAAAAACTCATAAACTTCGTCACTGAGCTAGGTCGTACCAAATTATCTACTGCTTCTGCCTTATGGGGATCCACCCTTATCCCTTTTTTTGAAATCACATGCCCAAAAAAGGCAATCAACTTCAAGCAAAATCCACACTTGGAAATTTTTGTCTATAACATTTGCCGTAAAAGGATACCCAAAACAGTACGAAGTTGGTTAGCATGTTGTTCTTCACTTTTTAAATTCATGAAAAGGTTATTGATGAAAAGTGTCTCAAAAGAGTTAAAATGAGATTGAATACTCCATTCATCAAGATTATTAAAGCTACTGCTGCATTAGTCCACCCAAACAACATAACGAAAAATTCATAGTCCCATAACGAGTCTCAAATGCCATCTTGGGTATATATTTACGCCTAATCTTCAATCGATTTTACCCCAATCTTAATTCAATCATGGAGAAGACCTCTGCACCTTGTAATTTATCAAAATGATCATTTGTCCTAGGCAAGGGGTACCCATTCCGTATAGTGACCTCATTCAATTGCCGTAATATATTCACATCCTCATGATATGATATTTCTTCTTTACAAACAACACCACATCACCTCATGGGAAAGCACTAGGACGAATAAAACCCTTATCAAGTAGCTATTGGATTTGAACTTTAATCTATGTCAACTCTGCTGGAGCCATGCGATGTGGAGGGATAGAAATGTGGCGCGTACCAGTACTATGTAAATACAAAAATTTATTCCTCTATCGGGAGGCATGCCAGGCATATCATTTGGAAAAAATTCACTAAGTTCGAACACCACCGCAATAGACCCAATGGATGGAGCTTCAATCTCAACATCAATAAAATGATCCAAAGAAGCATAACAACCTTGCTCTACTAATTTATTAGTCCGGATGGATGATATAATCCTAACTTTCTTAGGCTTCTACACCCCTTCCCATTCTAATTTTTCCCTTCCTAGAACTTCTAATCACAGACTTAAAAATATGATTACGAACTACATATTGGGGAGACAACCAAGTCATGCCTAAGATTATGTCAAAATATCCATACACAAGATCACCAAATCAGCACAAGTCTAAAATCACAAAAACATACTATGGCACGTAAGATGAGCATGGGTGACTATTACTGAACATCTAAAAATTAGAGGAGAATATCAAAGATACATAAGAGTACATAGAACCCAGATAAAATAATACATTAGCCATTCGATTGGAAACAAGAATAGTACCTATGATCGCTGCATCAGACGCCTCAACCTCATTTTTTCCTGGGAAGGTATAACAATGAGCTCTATTATCCACTCAAGCTACCTCTCTGCCTATTTGCGCATTACCTCTACCTCCACGACCTCTCTGATTTCCTTAATGTCCTACTTTTGAACATATCCAAACATTATTGCCATTTCTCATGGGTACAATTGCTCGGTTTTGGGTATAATGTGAGTTATATATCCACGTGTAAGGTGACATCAGCCTAAAATTAAGGCTCCCAGCGCTAACATGCATTTTTTGGCTAGTTTCTAGAAAAATACTTTCTACTGCCTCTTTTCTGCCATTTTCAAAGCTTGAGTTTATCATCTTTCATTTCAAAGCTTTCAATGGTATCTTCCATTTGAAGGTACGATGTTGTGGGGTTCATAATCCTCTCTAATGCTCTCTGATTTTAAATTTTATGTTCCAAAATTTTCTCCCCTATCAAAATTATAAAAATATTGGGTACTGAGATTAATTTATAAGGTTTGAAATTTTTTCTCTTAGTTGATGTCCATAATATAAGTTATTTCCCTTTTCAATTCATAAATATAAAATCGCAGAAAATGTACACATATTATTTTCCACCTCCCCCTAATAAGAAGAATCGTAAAAATATGTCTTTCCATCACTAGATCTGCCCCTCAAGATTAAAAAAATAGTATTTTTTTACACACATGGGTCACAATAAATATGTTTTCTTTTTCTAATACAATATGCTAAGCGAAAATGAATGTTTGATAAAATAATTTTGAATTGGTAAAAGTGAAGTACTAAAAAAATAATTTCTAGATGTACAAAAATTACTTGTCTTTGGAGTTGTTAAAGAAATATTGATACACAACTGAATCATACATATTATTGATTACTTTGAAATTAGAAGTTTCATCCCAAATTAAAGAATAAACAGAAAAGTAAATGAAGTTGGCTCATCGGATCTTTTTTCTTAAGAAAATGATAGTAAAGATGGAGGAGTTTAGGCATTGGATCTGAAATATGAAAAATATAAAAGTGACAGGAGTGGGCCCTGCACGTGTATATAGATATGTGCATTTATCTTGTTAATGGCAGTAGATTAGCATTTAAAGGTTATTAAATATCAAAAATAAAAGATTTAGGGGTGGGGGATAGGACTCCCGTAAAGTATTTGTTTGTAGTTGAGAATTGACTAATAGGTTAGGGGTTAATTTGATATTTTCTCTTCTACTTCACTATGAACAGGTTGTTATTGTGAAAGTAGTCAACGACAAAATTTACAATCTTATGGTGTTGCCTTGTCCGCTCCTATGGGTCTACAACTGTACTTCTCTTGATGGATAGTAATTAGTCTTCAAATTTATGTTGGTTGTTGATTTTGAATGTTTCCGTGAGTATAAATTGTTTTTATTATATATTAAATTACTTATAATATACAGATGAAATATTAAATTTTTGTTGAGAGTATGAATGGGGAAATTGGTGAAAATATATAAAGAGAGACATACATTTTTAGTCGTTAAATATTGCTCGATCAAAATAAATATGGAAAAAAATTTAAATAAGATCAAGCACAAAATAAAAGTGCGTTATGAAGAGACAAAAAAAACTATTTACAATTCTTATGTGGTTGAAACTTGTGGATATTTTTATTTTTTTTTTAAAGTTTCTATATGATAAATTATTGTGTATATTTGTACTTTATTAAATTATTTTATCATATATAGGTTGATAATTATTAATAAATCATTTTCAAAAAGTATTGTATATTGATAATGTAGATTGTGTAAAAAGTTATTTTTTAAAACTCATAACTACTTTAGGTGTCAATATTATATCTACGAAAAACTAATGAATGTTTTTTTCTATTGTCTAGGTTTGTGTTTAATCTTGTTCCATGACTCTTATTTACGTTAGGAAAAAATTTTCCTTCATTATCATCTTATTTTTTTGGACTAATTTTTATGTATAATATAAAGTAAAAAAGTAACAATCAAGTGGCTAACATAAATTCACAACTGAAAAAACTCCATTCCCTAATACATCATTGCTAATGTTACTTTAACGAATCTGTTAGGACCCACACAGCCGTTCATGGAGAAGGGAAACAGTATGCAAGAAATATGGACATTGTCCCGCTATAGTTGGACTGGTGCCGCTGGCACGGAGACGGTGCAGCGGCAACTTACCTCGCTATAGCGAGATTGGGGAGGAAGAATCCAAATTTCGAGAAAACCATTGTTTTTCATCATTCCAAAAATAAGGAAAAGGAGAAGGAGAAGGAGCTTTCTAGCATTGGGATGGTTGAATCTTGCGAGATCTTGGATATATTCACCGTAGTGGATCCAGAAAAGATGGAAAAGAGATCATACTTTGTACAAATTCCTTGGCCCCCAGGTAGATTAGGTTTTTATTCTTTTAATAGTTACAAATACATGCTTATCGTGGATTCTATGAAATTACAAAAAAGAGATATGTGTGGATCTTCGTGCACTGATTAATTTCCATTGAAAAAGTTGTAGGCTTTCAACGTGTCTTGAGTTAGTTCATAATGTAGTAAATTGATAATAAATAAAATGTTCTTAGTATTTCATGAGTAGAATTCCTTCATGACACAAGGGTATCCGGTAGAAGAGAATAAACGTCTGTCTATGCTAAAGTTGACTCAACAAATAAGTAAGTTGATAAATTAAACAAGTTAGGTTGAAAACCCCTAATGACAAACCCTGAAAAAGATGTAGGGCTGGGTTTATGTCTCTTTTGTAATTAAGGATAGGATGGAAAATTCGTATGTGATGGTTCTGATTTCATCGTTTATGTGATGTATGCATATTCTTGCTTCATTATAATGCTTATATGTATATAATTGTCGCAACATTGATCATGTTTATGTAACTGAGATGAATAAATCTCATTGAAATCATTATGTAAACGTATCATATTGATAAAGTATTTTTGATTGTGATTGTGGTATGTGATAGGCAATCAGATTGTCACCCGACAAGCTAACTTGAATCGGGTTGCACCATTCCAGCACTACTATTAGATTACGGTTGCACATTCCAGTACAACTATTGGATCATGTTGTCACATTCCAACATAAGTATGGGATCAAATTTCCACATGCCGAAAGGCTAACTTGGAACGGATACAAGACCTGTGCACTAATAGTTGGAGTTTGGGTTCTATGAGAGGACCAACTACTTGTGATAAGTTGAAGTAAAAAACATGTTATATTTTTGTATTGTGATAATGTTCTACTTGTATTGATTGTGTGCTTTTCTAAGAATGACCTAGCGTAGGTGGAAACATGGGTATATATGTGAGTGAGTGGTGATGTATAAATACCTTATTAGGGGTGCGTGTCGGGAAGTAGTGATTTGTTGATGTGTTTGTCAGGGTAATGTTGCAAGAATTATTGTGACAATGTCTACAGATTGAGGCAAGGAGAAACCTTATGGTTGGGGTAGATAAGGTGGCGATACTTTACGAATATGACAAGATTGATTGGAAAAAAAAGAATGTTAGAAGTGGTTGGGTTTATCCAATGTGGTTAATAATGTTCAGTTTATGACTTACCAAAACTTGAATCGTTAGCAACTGGGAAAGGAAATGGTTAGTACATAGAGGATTGTCACAAGTTGAGGGTATTGTAAGAAATGGGGCAAGGGTGGAGAAACGATTGGTACATGTATGATCTTATTATTAAATTCGTATATCATGAGGTGGGAACCTTGTTGAGAGATGATGCCTACCAGTAGGTGTTGTTGTACGGATACTACTCTTGCTATATCTTTTGACATAGTCTGGCTGCAGGATTGGTGATGTTTCACTAGGTGAACACAAAGAATTCCTCCAGCAGCTCCAACTCTTCCTTCCACGTGGTGGGAATTGTGTCTTAGTTATTTTTTGTTAATCATTATTTGTAGTAGCTCTTGTACTTGTTAGATTAGATCCCTTGGGTTGCTAATTTATTTGCAAGTTAACAAATATTGTATTTAAAAAGTGTTATTTAATTAATTTCCTTAACATTTTGCCATCTTTTTAGTTTCCACATGTTTTTCGCTATTAGGATATGAGGGTTCTCCTATGTAGGTATTAGAATGGGTGCCTGCATTGACTGAAGGGTTGGGTCGTCACAAACCGGTAATAAAGCATAGGTTACTGGTCTCCCCTACAATAGAAAATGTAAACTAGACTTTTTTGGATTGGTGCGTTGACGTCCATATTTAATCTAAAAGAGGCTAGAAAGCATTATAGGATGTCATTCCACTCCTTTAATCCTCTCCTGTGAAGCGTCTCTTGTTGTAAAAATTGAGTCAAATTGGTATATCCCGATTCAAATAGGTATCTTTACAATGTGGACTAACGTAGTTTATACGACAAAATGAAAAAAACAAGTCAATTGGAACTGGATGGTTTCAATTTTTATCTAACCCTAGGGGCTATAAAGATATTTATTAGCTTATAATGACCATCTATGGGATAGACTAATCACTAAAATTTAAACTTTGTGTGTGTGTTATAGGTAGAAATTGTGAATGTGTATTCATTACTGCCTGAAAAATAATTGGAAAGTGTGATTTTTTGTTTGAATATAATTATATTGTGCATTCGTGCTTGGATTATTCTATATTTTACTAGCACGCCTAGACATAGTGCCCCAGCAAGCCCTCTGAACTTCCAGGGTTGGCGCCCCGCGCCTCTAAGAGCACAAAGGATGCCAGTTCTCCCCATTCTTTCCCCTTCTAGTAATTGTCCCATAGAAAGGTACCAATGTTTTTTAGTTGATTTCAACACTCTAAGGTACATATAATCTTAATGAAATCCTCCATAAACATGATATCATGAACCTTGAATCCATATTAAAGTTCAAGGAAAATTTAGAGAAGTTAATAGTTAAGTCTAGAAGTTAAGAATCAAGTCAATGCAAAGTTTATAAATTTTCAAAAGTCTTTTTAAAACGTTATAAATTTGATTTAAGACATAAAATTCAAGTTGAGTAGAGAGTAAAGATTTAAGTAATTTAATTAGAGAAGTATATGGGGACTATGTATTCCCAAAGAGTTTTAAAATGTTTTAAAATTTGAGAATGAAAGGGAATATTGATTCCGAGAGAGCTTTTAAGCTATACGTTGAGTAATTTTATCTCAAACCAAAGAAAGATTGTTGTTTTTACAATAAAATGAGCTAAGTATATTTTTTTGGGGTAGTATTTTGAGAACCATTATAGGGTGGCAGTTTCATATTAACTCAAGTCTCTGTAAATCATGTAGCCATCGTGGGTAGAAAAGGGTTATACATTTTAAATGAATCATGAGTTGAGAAGATCCAAGGTAAATGTTTCTTTCATAATATTTTCAAGAATGTATTATGTTTAGTATTCGAACTCCCATACTCGTACATTCAATGTACTGATGCCAGTTGGCCTACAATGTCTTATACATCGTCTACTTTATCAATTAACCAAGATCCGCATCCAGCGCCTCTTTGGTCACGTTCAACACTCAAAGTCAGTTGGTGAGCCTACTTGCATTTTGGAGGACTCTACTTATCATATAATTTCTATATTTCAATTTAAGGACGATAAGGGGACCTAGCCCGACATCTCTTTGTTTAAGAGTGTTCATAGATATATGGTATTAGTTCTTTATTATTATTCATTTCGGTTGTATTTTTCTAAGACATGTTGCTCTTTAGGCATAATATTATTTATTAAGTTAAATCATTATTTATATATCTTGCGTTTAAGTGTTCCACTGAGCAACTAAGTTAAGTCAAAGGTTCACTTGAGCCCCATAACGGTTTTGGAGTGTCAGCCATTCCCAGGGTATAGGCTTAGGGCGTGCAATTATGAAGTGGTAAACTCAATGGTATGTCGTGAGTGGTTAGTCAGATTTTTGATGTTCATATTGTGGACCCTTTTATGGGTTTGAATTGTTATGATATGAGCAAGAACCTAGTGTGTAGGTTGATTGAGACACAATGTATTGGTAAGGGTACTAGTAAGATTTAAGATATCCGAGAATAGAAAATGTTTAGGAACAAACTATTTTACTTACATATTCTTACTAGTTGGTTTTCTTATGTTATGCAGTGGCCATTCGGTTTACCAATCATGCCTACCAGTATTTGTGTTTTATATTGATACTAATATTGCTATTATAGTTTTAAACCTAAATTACTAACATTCGTCAACTCGTTGCTCAAATAGGTCAAACCTAGCATGGACAAAATTTATTCCCTTCTACCAATACCCTTGTTTAACGAAGGAATTCTACTCAAGAAAACAACCAAAAAAACATTACAAATCATCAATTTAATACATCAAGCACTAACCCCTAATACAGTGCATTAAGTAAATTTTCCACAGAATTTACTCGTTTCACAAAGGTCTACAGATATCTTCAACAATTGATTTCACATACAACAAGGTAAGCACTAATTTACAACTACTAAATGCCTAAAAACCTAAGCTACCTAGGCGCCAAGATATTGCACAGAGTGTTGATTTCTCTTCCAGCTTTTCCATATTCACTACGATGACTTTGGTCAAGATTTTGAAAGATTCTACTATCCCTATGATAGAAAGATCATTCTCCTTCTTTCCAAACCATAAAATTGTTTTTCTGAGGTTTCTAAAGTTACTTATGACCTATGTATTATTGTTGCAAGGATGGAAAAATAATAATTTTGCGTAACTCATATTCTTCCTCACCAATCAAACTGCAGTGGGGTAAGTTGTAGCTGGAGCGCCGCCACGCCAAGGGTATCTTTCCCTTTGTAGCGGTACAAGGTCAAGATTTTTCGTGGATTTTATCCCTACTAATTTAACAATGGTTCTGATCATTAATAACTACCAATTTAAAACTCATTCTTCCCCGAATGAACAAGGTTTGGTCATCACATGCTCTATCTTCAGGACGCTCCAGGCTCGTGAAACCACTCTTACACGAAATGAAAATGTTTGCGACATCCAACAAATTCGAAAGAAAAGGAGGGAGACACACACCAAATGGAGGGGCTAATAATGTACTTAAAAAAGTTTACTAGGCTTACATTCTAGGGATAGCTTAATAAGCAATACGCAAAGGTGGAATAAACTCCATGTTTTCCTCCAGTTCTTCTAGCTTGAGTGGAAACTGTCCCATTGTATGGGGTCTACGACAGTGGAAATCTCCTGCTGGAGCAGTATATTGGGAAACAATAAGTAAGGAAAAGGGGGGAAAATCCCATCCCTTACACCCCCTCAAAACTCCAAAACTCTCCCAATTCACTCTCACTCGAATGTCTGAGTTAAAAATCCCATTTTCCCTTACACACCCTAAAAACTCCAGAAGTCTCCCAGTTCACTCTCCCTCGAACATCTGAGTTAAGGTATGTTTTCTCATTTCTCACTCTCATTACTTTATTGTTTTATGAAGCTGATTGCACGGATAATAACCAAATCGAATCGGAACAATTTTCGGTAGTTATTTTGAAATTGCCCAAGTTGTCTAATTGTGTTAGAGACTCGTATCATGATTACTTCCCTTGAGTCCCCTACGTTTCTATGATATCCTGGACATAAGGATTTCATAAGAACATATGTTAAATTGATAGGCAATGGGTGGGGAAAGTTTGAAGATCACCTTGCCATGAACTCTGATTTTTTTGACATATTTAGCAGTTATTTTGTTGAAATAAAAGTAAGTTCGTGTTCTAGGGTAGTTGATATATATGATATGTTGAAAATCTAATAAAAATGGGGTTTTTGAGATAAAAGATGCCATTTTCGTGTCTGTTGTTCATCAAAGATGATGGCCGCTGAAGCGGCTTGCGTCCCTTTATAGCGACTTGTATCATCTCGTAGAAGCAGGATGATAGCCGCTACAATCGGATAGCCCAGATCAGCAGCTTCGATCCCTTTTCCCAAAAAATTTTCTCTTTTCGTTTTAGGCTTCTCGTCCTGGTATATACTATTCTAACTTATCTTATTTTTATAGCCTCTCTCACAGGTCTGGTAAAAAATATCGCTAACGCACCTTTCATCTATTTTCCATATGCCGCATGTCGGGAGAGGAATCATGATTATAACACAATAAGGTTCTTCTATGAGAGGGACTGGTATTACATAGGGTTGTGGAAAAAGCTAATCTTTCTATGCGCGTTTGGTCGAGTTTGGGTGGATCATGTTGCCTCAGGCTCCCCCAAAAGCCCGCTCTACCTAGGTGAGGGAGTTCTTATGCATTCCTCCTAATTATACGCTTGGATGATCCTTACCCAGTCATTAGCGTTCTGCGAGTCGACGTTGCCCTTAATACCACTGCTATTCATAAGGTGTTGGCGATACTAGAGGTCCCAAATTTGAAGTATGAGACCATACTCATGGGGATGGATCTAGATTAGCAGCGGGATGCTATTGTGGATCCTGCGACACGGGAGCAAGCTTTTTAGTCTATCATAGAGGGACTTATTAATGGTGACTGGTCACAAATTCTAACAGATGGCTACATGTAGTATCTAGGAGGATTCGGTCGCCGAGCAACCTCAACAACGTTTAACTTTCCACGGGCTGTGGTAATGGCATGTGCTATACAGAGCATTCAGTTTAATGTCGGAGGTCATATTATCTCTGAGTGGAAGATGTTCTACTGAGGCAACATGAAGGCGGTCTTTCTTCCTAGTCTTATCAGTGCCCTATGCAAGGGGGAAAGAGTGTAACTATTTTACACTTATGAGGTATTACACATGGATCCCCCTGTTTACTTTCTATTGGTTCAGAATGGTTCTACTTCTAAGGGAAATAGGAGGACGACGAGCAAGGTTAGCATATTAAGGCGGCCGCACATTCGTACAATGAGGTTTTACACTGAGGTGCACGGGTCGAGATGGATCTTGAGATGGTGTGAAAGAATATGGGTAGAACCTATGCCGACTTCAAAATAGTTCCAGCAAGCATTGCCCTGGCTATAGAGTTTCTCTATCCCCAGCTGCGCTAGGAGATGAAGAGGAACCTAGCAAGGGATCGTTTGATGATTTGTCTCTGCAAGGATGTGAAGACTGTTTTTACCTGTCTGGCTCTCGGGTAGGAATTGCCTGTAGTAGAGAAGGAGGACTATGTTTAGTTTACGGAGCATAGGGAGGCCGAGATCAGCCTGGTGCCCCCCAAAGGAGTTAAATTACGACATGGACACCTCTTCGTATGAGGATTTTTGAATATCCTTCAATTCGTCCCTTCTTGGGTTTTAAAGTTTAGGACAACTATGTTTTGTATTATGTGGATGCTTGTCTTTTGCTGTCTGAAGCAACCCATTCTTTAATTCTTAATCCTCTTTGTTACTATAGTTGTTGAACACTTGTTTGGGAGTTGCAAGGATTGGTTCGAATTCATTCTTGATTGACATTTGAAGAACAGGGAAGAACATGAAAATTTATGTCCCTCTTTAGCGGGATAATTCTGTTGTAGTGGCACCGCTCCACTGGGGAAAAATCCGTAGCAGTTGCTCAAACGATACTAGAACCTGCCCAACGTTTTTTTGTGTGACTTTTCACCTTCTATGATTTTTTCGACCCCCGTTTTTCACCATTCTATTGTTTTTTTAAAATTTACCCAACTAAGATATGTGAGGTCCAAGTACTAGAACATAAATGTAACTCCACCCCATAACCTACATATCCCAAGGATACACCCAGACATTTGAATTAACACTATTCTAACAAATCAGTCATTAATTTAGGTCATCCAAAAATATATCCACATACACCAATAAATTGATCGACAAACAATACACATTATAATTAATTTTCAAACGTCTTGGCACAAATTGCAAATTAATTGAGGCATTAAGTGACACGCAGTTTTCCAATTACAACACTCAGGAAGATTAATTACATTTGTTAGTTCATCGCATAAATGTCTATTATTGGTAATCTATGGCTCGTGAACCATAAGGCCAAATACCAATTGGAACCCGTGTTCCAATTGACCTTGGTTGTGTCTGTTCAGTCGTAGTCACGTCTTCCGACTTACCTAGATGAGATGCTAATTGGAAACAGGAGATACCAATTGGACTCAATTCATACCACAAGCAACACTTCGCAAGAGAGGCAAGAAAGAGTGGAACAATTCCTAGACAGCTTTTTAGCCTCTTGGGGATTCGATGTTGACTCCATACACCAACCCGCAGATGGCCAGTCCATATTTGCTCTTGTACGGAGAGATCGGTAATGCAGTCTCTGATACCAATTTGTCACGACCCATCCCACCATGTCGTGCGGGCACCCACATTAACACCTATCTAGGAGAATCATTATATCCCAACAGAGGATACATGCGGAAATTAAAGAGGAAAGAAAACAATTTAAGGAGATTTCATAAATACACATTTTAAGGACACTCTTTTTTGAACTTTTATGTAATTTCATAAACCCAAAGATCTAGTCTGATAGGTAAAAGATCTACTAACAGTAATGATTGTATAATAAGAACTAAAAGAACACAACTGCCACCATGCGAACAGATGATTCGAAGGTGCTGGACTGTTTCTTCGTCTTCACCTACTGAAACATCTCCAATCCCATCAAGACTACATCAAGATAGCATAGCAAGAGTAGTTTTAGTAGAACCACCGTACTAGTAGGCATCATCAGTACACCGGATGTTCACCTCATAATATAAGAAAAAAGCAATAGGATCATGCAAGTACCACTCGTTTATCTTTTTTCCACTCCTACCTTGTCTTAGAACACGTTGAATTACGCTATACAATGATCACAAACAATTGTTTTTAAAAATTGGTAATACCTCTAGTTTTATTAAGTCATAGCCTAAAATAGGCTAAACTTTTTTGAAAATCCTAAGTCTACTAACATCGGTTCCTACCAATCAATCATGTCACTCTCTTAATTATTGTCATCTTATCTACCCCAACAAATATTTTTTCTCCTAGACGATATCCTTAACCCTATTCTATTGTCCTTGGGGTATTTACCCATGAAATTCCCTTGATAAATAACTTTTTCCCGACAATTACACCATATAAGATATCTACACATCACTCCATGATCATATACTAACATATAGTTCCACCTACATATTGTCGTCATTATCTATGAACGCAATCATCACAAGTTTACACACATCACTGTACCGAAATTTTACATGCTTTATACTACAAAGTTATCACAAGTAGTTGGTGCTTTCACAGGACCCAACTAAAACTGTTAAAGCACCGTCGTGGTACCTGAACCCAGTAAGCTTTCTGGGATGTGGCAATTTGATCCTATAGTTGTGCAAAATATGGCAATCCATTAAAGTATTAATGATGAAACGTGGCAATCCAATCCCCAATCACACACCACAATCAAAATCACAAGTACAGTGTAAAGATCATACATTCACATCAAGATTTCAAGGCTATGTCATTCATATATCTCAATTACAACAAGTTTGATCAACATTTGACGTTCAGAATGAAGAAAGAACAAGCATATATCACACAATCATGAAATCACAACCATCACCTTCGAGTTTCAATCAATTCTAAAAACTCAATAAACTATGTTCAACCCTAATTCTTCCTTGGGGTTCGCTATTATGGTTTTAATCATAAATTTGTAACATTTATCAACTTGTTACTTCGTTAGGTGAAACCCAGCGTTGACAAAAATTTATTCCCTTCTACCGAATACCCTTATTTAATGATGGAATTCTAGTAAAGAAAATAAAAAAGAACACTTGACCAATCGCCTATTCTCTACATAAAGAACTAACCTAAAACGTGATGAATCAATGAAATTTTCCACATAATTTACTCGGTGCACGAAGGTCTATCCATATCTCCTACAATTGATTTTGAATACAACAAGGTAAAGGAAGATTTACAATTGCTCAATGCAAAAAACCTAACCTACCTGGGCGCCAAGAACATTGCACGGAGTTTCGATTTCTTTTCCAGCTTTTCCGGATTCGCTACAGTTAATTTTGAGAGATATCGCAAGATTCCGCAATTCCCATACTAGAAAGCTCTTTCTCCTTAATTCCAAAGTTTATAATCATTTTTCGGAGGTTTTTATGGTTATTTACGACCTATGGTTTTTTTTAGAACGATGGAAAAATAAGGATTTTGCATAATTCAGATTCTGCCTCACCGATCCCGCTGCAGAAGGGTAAGTTGTCACTGTAGTGTCGCCGTGCCAGCACCATCTCTGCAGGTGTAGCGGGATAGGGTCGACATTTCTCATAGATTAGCCCTTCTGAATAAATGAAAGTTCTAGTTTTTAGAGCACCATCAATTTCAAATTTCAACACATAAAAAATAAAACATACTCTAAGAATTCATATATCCACTCCCTCAAATTTTTGCCCAAATTAATATGAAAATATTTTTATATTAATGAAACATAAAAAGTATATAAATATGTTGCATATGGAGGTTTTATTGTGGAGGTACTTTGGGGAGCATTGAGATATTGACGAGTTGTCTTAATGACTATTCTCTGCATTCATTTTATTAAATAAAATATAAATAAATAAATAAATAGAAAATGTTACAGCCTTGAACAATTACAAAAAGTAATATTCTTACATTATAATAATTATGATTGCTTAAAAGATTACTTGCATTAGCTAAAATTTAAATTAGTGTACTGTAAATTAGATTAGATGTGTGCCCCTGAACACAAAGACAATGTGGGTCTTAATCATGGCATTCTTCTTAGATAATAGCTTGCATGTGTTTATTTAACATGAATAGTATGTTTCCCAATAAAACTGACAAACCTTTTTATGGTTCTTTTGTCGTTCTGATTGTTTCGTATAATAGTGATTTTTTTACATAACATTATACCAATGCACTACGATCTCTCATAGATAATCTAGAATGAAGGTTGGCTCTGTTATTGCATGGATTTTAGTCATGCTAGAAGACGAACCATAAAAGTAACATTAGCAATGTTTTATTAGAGCAATGGAGTTTTTTAATTGTTAAGTTATATTATTCACTTCATTGTAACTTTATAACTTTATATTATGAACAAAAATAATTAAAAAATAATAATAAGAAGAGATTTCGAAAGGTAAATTATTCCCAGCATAAATGAGAGTTTAGGAACATGCATAAACAAAGGCTACAGAAGAGAGAGAAAAATTCGTAGATATAATATTAATTGACACCTAAAATTGTTCTGAGTTTTTAAAAGACACTTTTTATACAAATTCTAACAGTAGCAGCGCCAAGTTACCACTCAACTGCGCTAACTAAGCTCTCCAGAATTATGAACCATATGTGAGGGTGGATTTTAGGAATAGGTAAGTCGTGTCACGACACACAGCTTTGTTGAAATGTTTCACGCAATATACCTATATAAAAAACTAAACAAAAAACATAAAGGATAAAACAGTTAAAAGGGAGATTCCTTATATTAGAATACCACTAGAGAAAGTGGCAGAGGCGCTACTTTTGATGTAGTATGTCCTGGATTTGACTACCAAAGAATCGCTTTACTTTTTTTACATGTTTTATTTTTATTTCTACCTCTGTTTTTCCTGTAATTTCAAAACAGTAGTTCCTTTCATTTAGAAACTTATAGATCAATTTAATTAATTAAAATCTAGACTCTACTTTTTTAAGAATTGAAATAAAAATCAAAATTTGAGTCCTTTATCCTTTAGAATTATAGTAAATAAAAATAGGGATAAAGGACAAATATGCCCTGAATTATTATTAGTGGTACATCAATACCATCCATTATATTCTATGTCTATGTATACCCTTACCGTTAATATTTTAGGTTGTGTATACCCTTGAAAATGGCGGGACACGTGGCATTGTCTAAATGGTTCAGCAAAATTTATTTTAATTTTTATCCACAAATTCATAACCCACCCATAATGAGACAACCCGATAATTTTAAAACCCATACGACTATATCCAAATCATAACCCAAATCACCCAAAGGCCCGAAAAACTTCATTGAATAATGCAGTGATTTTAATTTTTTATTCTTCACCAAGTTTGTAATCAAATCCATCTATCTCTAACATCTACGAATCAGAACTTGTTATTTCAACATAAAAGTTATGGAGAACTTCTGATCACACAAGAAAGATTAGAGAATGAAGATAATTATAGAAATGTATGAGAAATTACGAATTAGATTCGCTGCCGGCTTTTTTTTCTTGTATTTGCTGGAAATATTGTTCAAAGTAGATCATATATGAAGTCAACAAAGATTTGACACCGTTGGTTCTTTTCCACCTCCGATTCCCCATGCGCCATCGCCGTCAAAGTCAATGCTCCAACCCACATCAAATGTCTCTTCGACTTTATACAATTGACTTTTCAATTGCTTGTAAAGATAAATGTTTGTCAACGTTGGCGGCAGCGTTGACGGCAGGGTTAGAGGGCGTATGCGACGTCATATCAGACGAAAAGCAATGGTGAAAGAATGATGAAGGAAAGAAAAGTGACGTAAATCTTGTCGTCATGATTTACCTCAATTTTCTTTAGAAAAAATGGTCATGGTCGGATCATATGGGTGGATTTTTAATGGTAAGGGTATACATAGCCCTGAATTATAACAGAGAATATTGGTGTACCATTTATAATATGTAACGACCTGTTTAGTCGTTTTGAGCAGCAGATTTTATTTCTAGAAAAACAGGCTGAGTCGACGGATCCCACGACGAACCGTCAGGGGCACGACGGACCGTTGAGGGGGTCTCGTTCCAAAAAACTTAGAATTCTGAAAATTGGGTACTGAAATCGGCTCTCTGAACTTCGCGACGAAATGTCAGGACGGACCTTCGCAGGCACGACGGGCCGTCACAGAACTTTTACTAAAATCAATTTTCTGAGCTTTGTGACGGACCTGCAGGACGGACCGTCACAGTCGTGATGGACCGTCACAGGCTCCGTAAGCTCACTCGGGTCGGAAATTCTGTTAAGTTTTTAAAGGGGCGTTTTGGACTTTTCATGCTTATAATTATAAAGTTAATGGATTAATATTAATAATTCAATTACTTGGGGGTTAAAAGAGATAACCTTGAAACAAAGAGTGGGTGTTTTACCATCTATTATACTTAATTATATTCTAATTAGGGTAAAAGACAGAGGGTTTGAATAAGAAAAACAGAAAGAACAGAGAGAGGGAGAATATCGATCGAAAGAGAGAGAGGAAAACGAAGAGGATAGCAATGATTTTGAGGATTTGCTTGCTTGATCACGAAATCTTCGGTGGAGGTAGGTTATGGTTTATGCTATTCGTAGTAAACTCTTATTAGCGAATGATATGTATTGTGTAGTATTGTAAACCCTTCTATATGCTTAATTGTATGCTTTATGAATGTGATTATATAATTATGATAAAATAAACATGATGAAGCAATTGAATCCTAAATCTTGAAAAACCATAATCTACTTTGTTAATGAGATTGATGATGCCTTGGTATAAAAGAAGGCTTGATGAACTAAAGTGATGAGAGTAGTGGAGCGGGTGTCACGAACCGACACGTAGAATTAGGGGATCGGGTGTCACGAACCGACACGTAGAATTAGGGGATCGGGTGTCACGAACCGACACGTAGAATTAGGGGATCGGGTGTCACGAACCGACACGTAGAATTAGGGGATCGGGTGTCACGAACCGACACGTAGAATTAGGGGATCGGGTGTCACGAACCGACACGTAGAATTAGGGGATCGGGTGTCACGAACCGACACGTAGAATTAGGGGATCGGGTGTCACGAACCGACACGTAGAATTAGGGGATCGGGTGTCACGAACCGACACGTAGAATTAGGGGATCGGGTGTCACGAACCGACACGTAGAATTAGGGGATCGGGTGTCACGAACCGACACGTAGAATTAGGGGATCGGGTGTCACGAACCGACACGTAGAATTAGGGGATCGGGTGTCACGAACCGACACGTAGAATTAGGGGATCGGGTGTCACGAACCGACACGTAGAATTAGGGGATCGGGTGTCACGAACCGACACGTAGAATTAGGGGATCGGATGTCACGAACCGACACGTAGAATTAGGGGATCGGGTGTCACGAACCGACACGTAGAATTAGGGGATCGGATGTCACGAACCGACACGTAGAATTAGGGGATCGGAGTGTCACGTACCGACACAAGAGGAATAAAGATAATGAATCTTGAAAGATGTTAATATACTCAATCTAATGAACCTAATTCCCAAATGGGTATGGTATTGAGGCTTGAGTCCTCATGGGTGAACTTGGCGGTGCTTATTAATGATTATAGAACTTGTTGTTGCTACATGTTGAGTATTGTAGTTGATTTATGATATTATCTGATATATACTGTTTTCTATTTTGAGTTGGCCGATGATACCTACTCAGTACTTGTGTTTTGTATTGACCCCTACTTGTATGTTTCTTTCTTTGTCATTTGTGGAGTTCAACAAACGTGCCATCGTCTTCAACTCAGCCGCAACTCTAACCAGTCTTCATCAAGCCAGATTTCAGGGTGAGCTATTGCTTCTAGCTTGGACTGGATCTTCCTCTTCATGTCTTGATGCCTTGAGATTCCGGCATGGACTAGCTTTTTACTTATTTTAGCTTCTTAGATACTCTTAGATTAGTAATTTGAGGATAGATGTTCTTGTGCTGATGACTTCCAGGTTTTGGGAATAAATAGTATCGAGTTTTTATAGGTTATTTAATCGATTTTCATTAATGAGTTAAAGTCTTCCGCATTATATTTTGTTGATTATGGTTGAAATGTTGGGGTTTAGATTGGTTGGTTCGCTCACATAGTAGGATAAGTGTGGGTGCCAGTCGCGGCCCGTTTTGGGTCGTGACAAACTTGGTATCAGAGCATTAGGTTCGTTGGTCTCATCACACAAGAACGAGTCTAGTAGAGTCTTGAGGAACGGTAGGGGGACGCCTTTACTTTTCTTTGAGAGGCTATAGGACATTAGGAAAATTTCCTTTCTTTCTTTCTTTCGTGCTATTACTTGGATCCAATTGATATCTAGGTGATACAAATTGGTATCTGACCGTCTTCACTCTATATCGCAGATGGTTAGAACTAGAGCAACGACTACGCTAACACAAGCACCGACGGAACAGGGTGCGTCTGAGCCAGCTGCTGGGGCTGTAGCTCGAGGAAGAGCAACGGCAAGAGGCCGTGGTAGAGGTCGTGGGAGGACGTCCTCTAGGGGAAGAGGACAAGTACCTGCCCCATCTAGTACTAGGGAGGTGACTCCTCCACCGACTGAGGAAGTTGTAAGAGAGGGTGAGGAAGGGGAAACTAAGCAAGTGCAGAATGAGGAACTACCACCCCAACCTACCCCAGAGATGATTAATCAGGTTCTTGCTTATCTTAGTGGGTTATCTGATCAAGGCCAGACACCTCCAGTGTTTTCTGCACCAGCACCTCAGGTTCCGGAAGTACAACAGGCAACTGCTGCGGCTCCCCGCATGGATTCTCCATTTGAAATAAGCACGTTCCTCGC
>NC_028644.1:13831843-13877565 GCF_001406875.1 Solanum pennellii | reverse complement strand
CAAGCCAGATTTCAGGGTGAGCTATTGCTTCTAGCTTGGACTGGATCTTCCTCTTCATGTCTTGATGCCTTGAGATTCCGGCATGGACTAGCTTTTTACTTATTTTAGCTTCTTAGATACTCTTAGATTAGTAATTTGAGGATAGATGTTCTTGTGGTGATGACTTCCAGGTTTTGGGAATAAATAGTATCGAGTTTTTATAAGTTATTTAATCGATTTTCATTAATGAGTTAAAGTCTTCCGCATTATATTTTGTTGATTATGGTTGAAATGTTGGGGTTTAGATTGGTTGGTTCGCTCACATAGTAGGATAAGTGTGGGTGCCAGTCGCGGCCCGTTTTGGGTCGTGACATAATAATTTGGGGATATATTTATCATTTTTCTTATCAAATCAGTATTGACTCCTTAAATATTTTTATTTATACATTTGTTACTTGTGTGTTTCTTCAATTTTCTTTCTGTTCTTGTTCATCAATCATCATTATTTGGCATCTCAAATCTCTCCCATCATGTATGTATTTTTTGCGATTCTATTTTAAATTATTATGTGCTTGAGTTTTTATTTGTATTTGCTCATATTAATAATTTTATGCTGTTCTATTGGTTTGTTACAACGAAACAATTTAGAATTCATTAAATTGACTACAATTGTTGGTAATCATCTATTTTACCCTCAATTACTAATTTTGCAGAGTACATCATATTAGTCAAAATTTAATGGAGAGTCTAAATTTAATGCGGAATTATTATTCTAATAAAAATCATAAACGCTCAATGTCAATCTTGACAAATCAAGCTTCAACTGACTCGGAACAAGCATCAAATTAGTCCAAAAAATTGATTTAAGTTCATTGCTAATTGATTTTAATTTATCAAAATATGCTAATCGTATTTATTTGCAATACAATTGATTGAATAAAATTAGCGTAAAATTTCATTAAATAATATGAATATGTGACTGGGTTAATGTATTCTTTTGAAATGTTATCCAATTTAAAGGTAAATTTTTAAATTTATTCAAAAAATCTTAAATTTAAGAAAAATATTATTTCATAAAATTCACTTTTAAAGGGACCTCAAATTTTTGTAGGCCTAAAGCAAAAGCTTCAGTGATTTAATTTAAATCATTCTTGTCCCTGATATGGAGACACCTTACAGAAAAATCATGCCTTCGCCCTGACCATATGTTTATATGATAAAATAATTCAATGAATTATATAGAAAGTAATTTATCAGGATGGAAACTTTTTTAAAAAAAATAAAATATCCACAAGTCACAAACATATGACAAATGTATATTAGTTTATTTTTATATCTTGATAATATTATTTTGTGTTTGATCTTATTACAATTTTATTTTGACAAAACTAGGTTTTACGGAGCAATATTTATCACAATGAATCTTAAAATTTCTAGCAATCTCAATTTGTTCCTCACTTGTTTTTTCTACGATTGCCTGGAAATAAAATATAAAAAATAATAACATATAAGCAAGTGTATGTGTGTGCGTGCAGGCATGCGTGTTTGTTGCTTTTTGTGTTCATGCGTACGTGCGTGCGCGGCTGAATAACATAGCTTACAAAAAGTTGAATTCTACGCCAGAAGGCGTAAGAAAGGATCAACTTGTTTACCATTCTCTATATTGTTTAGATTATATAACATGTTGGAAATTGGTCTACACAATAAATTTTTTAGAAATTGGTCTACAACACAAATTTTACATTTCATCACATAAAAAATAAAACTTAGTAAAATACCCATATATCCACATCCTCAAATTATGGCACAAATGATAAAGAATACAATATTATATAAAATGAAACAGAAAAAGTATATAAGTAGGTTTAACATGACGATCATGATGGGGAGGTAATTGGCGGAACATTTGGATATTGAGAACAATTAAAAAAAGTTATATTCTCACATTATAATAAATATATTTGCTTAAATAATTACTTGGATAAACTAACTTTTAAACAAGTGTAATAAAAGTTGTCTTAGATGTATACTACTAAACGCAAAGAGAATACGTGTTTATCTAGACATTCTTCTTTGGTTATAGCTTGCACGGATTTATTTAATATAATATGTAAGTTACCAATACAACTAACAAACCTTTATGGTTCTTTCGTCGTTCTAATTTGTTTGTATAATAATAATATTCTTAAGTAACATTGTACTCTTATACAATGAGCTCCCATGAATCCTCATGAAGGAATGACGACCCTATCAGAGTCTACATTATAGCTCTCCTAATAGAGGAACCATAAAAGTAACACTAGCAATGATGAATTAGCCAATAGAGTTCTTAAAATGTAACATTAGATAAGTCGCTTGATAGTTACTTTAAAACATTATATTATAAAAAATATTGATTAAAAAAAAATTATACCTCTAAAGGTAAATTTTGCACTACCATAAATGAGAGTTCAGGAAAAAGATTAAGCACAAGCCCAAAGAGAGAAAAAAGCATCAATTAGTTATTCGTAGAAATAATATTGATTGACAGCTCAAGTGGTACATAATTTTCAAAAAGACACTTTTTATACAATATGCATTATCAATATATAATTATTTTTTTAAAAATATCTATCAATAATTGTCATCCAAGTATTTATATGACTAAATAATCCAATGAAGTATTAATATGTACAATAATTTATCATGATGAAATGTTTTAAGCAACAAATAAAATATCACAAGTCATAAGCACATGAGAATTGTAAATTAAGCTATTTTTTGTCTTATTGCAATAACAATTTTTTTAAAATACTTATTTTGACCGAACAATAATTCGCACAATGAATCTTTAGATTTCTAGTCAGCTCAATTCGTTTCTCACTTGTCGTTTCTAGGATTGCCTGAAAATTAAAAATAAAAATTATTAACATATTAGCAAATGAGTGTGTGCGCGTATGCATGCTTGCTTATGTTGTGTGTGTGAGCGCTTTATGGAAAATATTTTTAAAAAATGCTAACTCGATGCTAGATTGTGTAACAGTGGATCCACTTGTTGACCATTCCCAACGTAGTTTGGATTATATAAAATGTTGGGGATTGGTCTGCACCATCAATTTCAAAATTCACCACATAAAAAATAAAACATAGTCTAAGAACCCATCGATCCACTCCTTCAAATTGTGGAGCATTTTGATAAGAAGGATTTGTCTCAATGACTATTCTCTGTATTTGTTTGATTAAGTAAAATAAATAAATAAATAAATAAATAAATAAATAATGTTACTGGGCTTGGACAATAACAAAAACAAAATATCCTCACATTATAATAATTTTGTTTGCTTAAAATAATACTTGCATAAACTAATGTTCAAACGAGTGTACTATAACGTAGAGTTTAGATGTATATTCTTGAACGCTAAGAGAATACATGTGCTAATCTATGCATTTTTTCTCCATTATAGTTTGCATGTATTTATTTAGCATGAAGCGTAAGTTGTCAAATATAACTAAGAAACCCATATATGGTTCTTCCGTCGTTCTAATTTGTTCGTATCATAATAATTTTCTTACATAACCTTGTACCATTGTACGACGAGTTCTCATAGATCATTTTGAAGGAATGTCGGCCCTATTAGAGTTTTGATTTTAGCCCTTGTAGTAGAAGAACCATAAAAATAATATTAGCAATGATGAATGAGAGTAATGTAGTTTTTATATAGTGAAGTTATATTAGTTACCTAATTGTAACTTGATAACTTTATATTATAAACAAAATAAATTTTATAAAAAAGGAAGGAGATAATACCTCATAAGGTTAATTTGACCCAACGTAAATGAGAGTTTGGGAATCAGATTAAATAAAGACCTAGACAAAAATAAAAATAACACTCATTAGTTATTCATAGATTTACTATTAATGCACTTAATGTTGTAACAAATTTCTAAAAGACACTTTTTACACAAATATACAATACTTTTTAAACGTTATTTATCAATAATTATCAACAATATGGTTATATAATAAAATAATTCACTGAATTATATATATGGAAGATAATTTATCATAAAAAAAACTTTTAGATAAGAAATGAAATATCCACAAGTAACAACCATATGACTAGTGTATATTAATTTATTTTTGTCTCTTGATAACACATGTTTATTTTGTGTCTAATATTATTACAAAAATAATTTTTGACAATACTTATTTTTATGGAACAATATTTTTCACAACAAATCTTCAAATTTCTAGTCATCTAGTTCATTTCTCACTTAATCTTTCTACGGTTGCCTGGAAATTAAATATAAGAAATATTCACACAAAAAGCTACACAAAAGCACGCATAAGAATGTATCCGATTGTTAACCATTTTCAATATAATTTGGATTATATAAAATGTTGGAAATTGGTCTACACCACAAATTTAATATTTCAACACATAAACTATAAATCATAGCATAAGTATCAATATATACACTTCCTCAAATTTTGTCAAAAATGATAAATAAAATAATATTATATAAAATGAAAAAGAAAGAGTATATAAGTACGTTGAACATGATAATCTTGTTGTGGAGGTACTTGGAAGAACATTTGGATATTGATTACAATTACAAAAAGTAAATATTCTCATATTTATAATAATTATTTTTGCTTACAAAATTACTTGCATAAACTAACTTCTAAACGAGTGTAATATGAATTTGTCTTTGATGTATACTCCTGGATGCAAAGAGAATACATGTGTTAATCTTAATATTCTTCCTCACTTATAGTTTTCATGTATTAATTTAGCATAAAACGTTTGTTGCCCAATACAAAGAACAAACCCTTTATGGTTCTTTCGTTGTTCTAATTTGGTTGTATAATAGTAATTTTCTTAAGTAACATTTTACCCTTGTACTACGAGCTCTCACAAATCCTCTTTAATGAATGACGGCCCAAGCTCTGCTAAGAGAGGAACCATAAAAGTAACATTAGCAATGAAATATTAGGAAATTGAGTTTTTTAATGGTAACTTTCAATTTGGTGACTGATAGTTACTCTAAAGCGTTATATTATAAACTATTTTGATTAAAAAAAAAGTTGATACCTCTTCAGGTAAATTTTGACCCATCATAAATAAGAGTTCAGGAACAAGACTAACACTAGCCTAGAAATGAGAAAAAATGCATTAGTTATTGGTAGAAATAATATTAATTTACACTTAAAGTGGTTCTTAATTTTCAAAAAGACACTTCTTAGACAATTTACATTATCAATATATAATTATTTATTTAAAAATATTTATCAGTAATTATAACCTAAGGGTTTTTATGATGAAATAATTCAATGAAGAGTAAATATATACAATAATTTATCATGATAGAAACTTTTAGACAACAAATAAAATATCCACAAAATACAACCACATTAGAGTTATAAATTAATTTATTTTTGTCTCTTGATAACACACTTTTATTGTTTGCTTGATCTTATTAAAAAATTAATTTTTTGGCAATACTTATTTTGATCGAACAATATTTTGCCCAATGAATTTTCAAATTTCTAATAAGCTTAGTACGTTCCTCACTTGTTTCTATGTTGCATGGAAATTAAATATAAAAAATATTAAAATATTAACAAAAGATTGTACGCGTACGTGTGTGTGCGTGTTGTGTGGGTGCGCGTTTCCGTGCGCATGAGCATCTACGTGTGTGTGTGCGTGAATTAAAATAGCTTTAAAAAATTTAAATTTGATGCAATAAATTGTCAGGAAGGATCCACTTGTTGACCGTTCTCAACATAGTTTGGATTATATAAAATGTTTGGAATGGATTTGCACAAGTTATAAAGTAAGTTTGTTACGATTCAACCCACTAGGTCATACGTACATACTACACCCTAAAAAGGAGAACCCTTTATTCCCAACATTTAAAAACAACGTGGAAGATAAGGAAAACTGATAGTAAAATATATTTCAAAAGATTTTATAATTAAATGGATTAAACCACATGAGTTTAAAATTGTAAAGGAAATTAACACTCCCAGGAATCTAGTCTCAACATGCACAAGAGGTTCTAATATTAAAAGATATAATAACTTAACAACGCATAACTCCCACGATGCAGAAGGAATGATAGAAGTTGGTAGAGAATTTCTTCTTCCTAACCTAAAGAGACATCAACGACCCAGCATCAAGAATATGATATTAAGGCATGATTAACCGTAAGGAAGTATTAGGGATGAACTTTGTTTCTTGAGTGATAAGAATTTTGATAAATTGGTAGGTGATTGTTGTGATTACATGATTGTGTGATGTATACATATTATTGCTTCATTGTGATACTTGTGCATATAAACGTTACAATGTTGATCACACTCGTTTTAATTGACATAGATAAATAACATAGATATGAATTCGTGATGTAAATGTATGATTTTGACTATGTACTTGTCATTGTGATTAGGGATTAGATTTCCACGTTCAAACAATTTAACATACATTGAATGTGCATTAGGACGTACGGGCACCTACACACTATCCCCTAAAAAAGAGAACCTTTGATTCCCAACGATTAAAAACAACGTGGAAGATAAGTACAACTGAGAGTAAAATATATTTAAAAGATTTTATAATTAAATGGATTAAACAACTTGAGTTTATAATTGTAAACGGAATTAACACTCCCAGGGATCTAGTCTCAACACGCACAAGAGGTTCTAATATCACAAGGTATAATAACTTAACACGACATAACTCCAACGATGTAGAAGGAATTTTAGAAGTTGCTGCGGAATTTCTTCCTCTTAACTAAAAGAGACATCACCGAACCTGCATCCAGAATATGTCAATAAGCATGATAAACCGTAAGGAAGTGTTAGGGATGAACTTTGTCTCTTGAGTAATAAGAATTGTGATGAACTGGTAGGTGATTGTTCATATTCCATGATTGTGTAATGTATACATATTCTTGCTTCATTCTGATACTTGTGTATATAGACGTTACAATGTTGATCATAATCCTTTTAATTTACGTAGATGAATAACATAGATATGAATCCGTGATGTAAATGTATGATTTTGATTACGTACTTGTGATTGTGATTAGGGATCAGATTTCCACGTGCCGAAAATTTAACATACATTTAATGTCCACATTCCGACATAAATAATGAATCGGGTTGCCACATTTCGGCATAACTATGGGATCAAACTGTCACAGCCCAGCAAGCTAACTGGGATCGGGTTTATGCTAGTGCAATAACAATTTGAGTCTGGGTTCCGTGAGAGGACCAACTACATATGATAAGTTTGTAGCGAAAAATATTTTAAATTTCTGTATTGTGATGTGTATACACTTTTGATGATTGTGTTCTTATCTAATGATGACAGGGTGTAGGTGAAAATATGTGTCAGTATGTGAGCATCGTGTGATGTGTAGATATCATATGAGGTGTACTTATACGAAAGGAGTAATATGGCGAGGTGTTCTGGGTAAGTACCCCAAAGAGAATTGAATATGGTCAGGGATTGAGTCAAGGAAAAAATAAATTTCTTTGGGGTAGGTTAGATTACAACAATTTAAGGTTATGACATGATCGATTAGTAGGAAAGGATGTTAGCGGAGTTTTAAGATTTTTCAATGAGATTAGCCTGTTTAGGATATGATTTAATAGAATTAGAAGTGTTAGAAGTTGTTAGAAGAAAGTGGTTAGTGATCAGAGTATAGGCTAAGTCAATGTGTCCTAACAAAGTGTACGAGTGGAGAAACGAGTGGTACTTGCATGATCCTATTGTTCTTTTATTATATTTTGAGGTAGGCATTTGGTTGAACAATGGTGCCTACAAGTACATGTGGTTGTACTTATTCTACTTTTGCTATGTCTTTTTGACATTGATTGGATTCAGGATTGACGATGTTTCATTTGTTGAAGACGAAGAAATTGAGTAGCTTCAATTCTTTTGTTCAAAGGGCGGAAGTTGTGTTTTTTAGTTCTTATGGTCCAACCGTTACTCTTAGTAGCTCTTGTTTGTTAAATTACATTACAAGTTTAACAAAGAGTATACCTAAAAAGTGTTATTTTTGAAATCTCCTTAACTTGTTTTCCGTCATCTTTAATTTCTGCATGTTTTCTCTAACAGAATATGAGGGTTGTCCTACTTTGGTGTTACGGTGGGTGCCTACACAGCCCGGTTGGTTGGGTCGTGACAGGTGCAGACCAATTCCCAACATTTTATATAATCCAAATGTCACATCTGGGGAGCACCCCCTGCATGTAACTAGTGTCGACGTCCTATTTAAGGAATAAGACTAGCCTGCTAGCTTACATAATTACATTCATAGGCCAAAATATGGAAATTTTAAAAACCTTTTCATTACTTCTACATTGAAGTTTACATAGACCTCTAAATAAACAAAATATTTATATCGAGTATACATAAACCCTTCGTATAGGAAGATTACAGAGTCATCTACCTTTGTTGGACATAGTTATATAGGATACACCCTATTCTCAAATGGGTGTCTCATCGCATAACCATCTAACAAGAGTATAACAATTTGGGCCTAGCCCATACATCAATAGAATAGGAGCCACATATAGGCTATACAATGTTTAGTAATCAAATGAAAAGGAAAGAACATAGAAGTCTTAAAATTAGAACTACATCATAAGCTTGATAGTAGCATTTTCATCCGAAAATGAGGACCTACCCAACTTGGATGTGTGAGAATTCAATCTCTTCCTTCAAAGTCATCCCAAAAGCCCTTAAACGATCGGAACCTAAAATGTTAGGGAAAACGGAGAAAATGGGGTTAGTACACCACTGTACTTAGTATGAGATCATATGCACATATACCATGAAAACATGCTAAAAAAGAACAATTCATTAAGGTAAGTAATTTAATTTGTAAAAGATTTATGCACATTCAAGAAGGCCATATCATTCAATAAGACATACATTTAGTCAACAACATGTACATAACAAGACAAATAATACTAAGGCTAGTCTACCCATCATGCATATCACATAATTGAACACATAGTCAAAGCAACTCTATTATCAAGTTATAATAGCAACAAGCATGGATAAGATTTAATTACAACATAACAAAAAAAAGCAAGACAATTACTCATGAACCCTTATTAAGTCAACAAGTGCAATGACCAAGTTAAAGCCCCATAACCTTACTCGATCAAGTAACCCAACAAGAATCATGACCAACATCCAACTTCTCATAGTATATCATTAATAATCTATATCATCATACTTTAACCATGAAAACCAAATACATATTCATAAATGAATCCAATTATCATTTAGTATCATCAATGTGAAAGATCATCATATACATATCATGTACAATTATAAGCATATAGATATATAAAAACGTACTCCTAATACTTCCCTCAAGGATAACTAGTGCAATATTTAGGTAGAGTCTCATACCCCTACCTAGACTAAGCTAAACCCCTTAGGTTATCCTAGTTAGAGATTATTCCTTTAGTTCATTTTACCTTTTGGAAACATCTTGCCCTAACCAAATAGACCCCATGAGCTAATGTGGAATACGGTGTCATGGAACCCTACAGCGAAGGAAGGCGGACTAATTTTAAAGGTAGTACCAAGACATGAACAAAGCAACTACGTGAATCCACTAGCTAGTATTTCTATGGGGGTAACATAGTTCAAGAACTAGGACATATAGTCGGGACCCTCTTTATGCTACATGCATTGCAGTATCCAATCTCATGAGTACATTAGTTATCCTACCTTCCCTATGTGGGAAGGGACACTCCTCACTCTATTTAACTCGGTGCTAAGCTAGTGTCCCTTTTGAAATGTCTTTAACGACTTTATTAATCATCATAGCTTAATGTAGGCCATAGGGTCTATCCCTTATATAATCATCATCATCATAGATCAATAAGAATTTCATGAGCATAGTCCTTTCATTAAAATTCATATAAGTGATGTTACCTAAACCCACAAAAACAGCTCTGAGTTCAACCTATTTATATGTAACATTTTGCAATTTGAAATAACTAAGAAGAAGTTTAGTATTGGAAATAGTGATTTTTGGAAAGAACTACAATCTGGAAATTTGTTTAAGTTAGGAATGTTGAGTTTTTGGTCAACTGCAAATCACCATAACTACTAGCTCATGACGATTTACGTGAATTTCAAAATATGTTTGGAAAAATCTTTGAATAACCCTTCCAAAACCTTTGCGTTTTTATGAATCCGAGTTTGTATGAGTGAGTTATGCCTTTGAAGTTGGGTTATTGGAATAAGGAAAGTCCAATTCGGATATTGAAAGAGGAGTTTGGTATATTCCTTACCCAATTATTTTTTTTCACTTTTGAGTGATTAAGTGGGGTCTAAACTGATCTAAGTCTAACTTTTTTTTAAAAAGGTTAACATTTTTAGAGAAGAGTATAGAAGGAGAGAAAAGAGGAGAATGGAGAAGAACGCTTAAGATATGTCAAACTCGTCGCGTGTAGCTTGTGTATTTCATCAAAGCTGATCCCTATAAGGTATGTAAGATCGCATAGTGTTGCGTTAGTTCATCCAAACGACAAGCATGATTCAATTAAGTGAAATATGTTTAAGTTGAAAGTAAATCCTTTGAGTTCTTAATAATATTCATTTGAATTCTTCTTTGTTGTGTTGTTGAAGTTTCCTAAGCTTTGATTCATGTTTTCGTGTGGAATTTTGTGTTTATCTATCATATATTAACGTTATAATTTATTCTATTTTTTTGGTGGAAAAACTATTGAAGTTTAGAGGGTTTAGAAATGAAAAAGGAATGAGAAAAATAGGGGATTTTCTGGGCAACACTTGGGGCGCCGCGCCCTCAAGAGCGCCAGAAAATTTCCTCTAAGCTTTGGCCTCTGGTGCGTCGTGCCAGAGAGTGCGCAAAGAGGAGCCCTCTGAACTTTGTTGGATGGTTCCCCACACCTCTGAGAGCTTCAGGAACACCAGGTGCCCAAACATTTTGTACTTGTTCCTTAGCACTGTACCTATGTTTCCTAGTTGATTCCAGCACTCTAATTAAGGTACATCTAAACATCATGAAAACATGAGATCATGAACTTTGAATAGTTAATCTAATTCTAGGAAAGTTAAGATCAAAGTCAAGAGAAGTTAAGATTCATGTCAAGAGAAGTTAACAGTCAATTCTTGAAGTTAAGAGCAAGACCATGTAAAGTTTATATAGTTTTTAAAAGTCTATCGCAAATGTTTTCACTTTATTTTAAAGACTTATATTTTAAGTTTAGTAAAGAGTAAAGAGTAAACATTGAAGTAATTTCTTCAAAGAAGTATATGGAGACTATATATTTTCATAGAGTTTTAAAATGTTTTCACATTTGAGAAACAAAGGGAACATCGATTCCACGAAAGCTTTTAAGCTAAGTTTTGAGTTATTATCTAAAACCAAAGAAAGATTTTTATTTGTAAAAACTGATAAGCTAAATTATATTTTGGGAGTAGTATTGAGCACTAATATGGGGAAGATTTTGAGTTTGGATAATTCACGCCTCCATAAACCAAGCAGCCATCATAAGTAATAAATGATCATACTCTTTAGATGACTACTTAAAATTCTATAAGAACAATGTAGTGGATCAAATAAGTTAAGTGTTCTATATGAAGGCAAAGAATAAGACATTTTGGCAGTGTGCAAGACGTTGTATCACCACTTAGCCTCATAGTGGTAGTTGTCAGTTAGAGAATCTCCCATAGAAACAATATTACTTTATTATATGAGTAAAGTTGAGTTTGTTATTGCATTTTTCTTAAACGAACTAAGATGTTTTTACTATTTTATAAGATTTTTATGTATTTCATATGTTTTATTGTTTTATTTTGAGTTAAGTTATTTATGAGTCTAGAAGTGCTAAGTGTTTCTTTCAAAATCCTTTTCAAGCCTATGTTGTTTAGCATTCCAACTCGCATACTCATACATTCACTTATTTTTAAACGTATGCTAGACTTGTGGGTCAATACATACAAGCCATGAGTCTTCATTCTTCGTTTGTTTAAGTGATTCATGTCTCCCTAAGATTATGTAGTACAAGACTTATGCATCTTGTATGTATGACAAGATCTCGATTTCGATCTAAGTAGGCGACATTATACTTGAATATTTAATTCACGTATGACTTATGTATCAATAACGAATTGGGCAGAGAAACCCGCTTTAAAATCCCTTGGACAACACCTTACATTTTTCTTTTTATTTAATTCCAGTCCACGTGACATTAGGACCCTAGATCGTGCCCCAACATCACCATTTCCTTATTAGTTCTATCCTTTGAAAATTCTCTTTCTTGGTCAAGGGGTTGTGGGATCAAACCCCACAGACCCTTTTATTTTTTTTATATCTATTTCTCCTTGTCTATTTCGAGTTGACTATGAGGTTGTGGGATTACACCCCCATAGCCTCTCTTTATTTTTCTTTTTTTCTCCTCTTTAAATCTACCTAAGAGGTCATGGGTTCGATTTCCACACGCCTCCCTGTTTATTTTTTATTTATTCTCCCCCTTATATCTGATTGAGAGGTGGTGGGTGCGAACCCCACTCCTCTCATTTCTTTTTTTTTCTTTTAAGTTACATTTTCCAGCCAATACCATGGTTCGAATCCCCTTCACCACATTTCTTTTTACTTCTTTATTTTCATGGTTTTTAACATGGTGAAGTCACGGGTTCAATCCTCCATGACCTCACTTGTTTTAATCAATTTTTTTCAAAATTTCTAACACTCTCTGCTGACCGAAATTCATCACTAGATGTTGGAAATTTTCTTTTAATTTTTCAGCATCCTTTCATCTAGTTATACTTTAGTTCTTAGGGGAATTTCGTAGTGCCTTTTGAACGTTTCAGGTGCGTTTTCATGGATTCGTTTAGAATAGAGATTATCCCTCAAATTAGCCACATTTCAACTCATATGAACATCAAATTTACTTCAACATGTGTACATGAAATATAAGAACTATCATGCTATTTCAAGTCCTACACAATGAACAATAGCCACGGCAACACAGACATACACACGTAATTACATTTTCGGAAACATCAACATAAGTCACAAAATTCCAAACATACATATAAAAACATAATCATCACAAAAACACGTTTCATCCCTAGTTTTCTACAAACAAATAAAACCAACCTATGATTCAATGGGAACTAGTGACTGGGACATGCAATGGGGAACAATCCTAGTTTTTGGAATAGATTCGTCTGAACCTTAGGGGGTTTCTTGAGAAAAGGAACAAGAGGTAAGACAACCCATACATTTTTGATGTTAAAATCTTGACTTGCTTCCAAAAAACTTCACCCAAGAACACGTCTAAGCCTTCTCAATATTAACTCCACTCGAATGAGAACATCCTTAGCCTATCGTGCGATTAATGTTTGTTTTCTTGTGATTGTGCGTGAATTCTTCAAGGATGAAGAACTTGGTCTATTTTTTTGCTTTTGTATCTTATTTTGGAAGATAAAAAACTTGAGAACGAATAAGAGACATTGAGCGTGAGAGTGTAGATATAAACGTGAGAGAGTGGAGGTTGTAGGAGGCTTAGGAGTCTAGTTTTATGCCTTAGTCAATATGATTTTGTTTATTTAATAAAAATTTAATTTTATTTAATTTTAAATCAGATAATGAATAATAATTATTAATTAATTACATTAATTCAATATATTAAATAAAATCTCTTAAATTCATTGCTTCCACCTAGGTTCGAACCTCGGTGGAGCAAGACTTCACCTCAAGAGCCCAATTTCGTCCCTCTCTCTCCAAAATACCCCACTAACTTATTGATTAAATAATTAATTGTATATTTAGGGTGATTCCTTTTCTACCCTTAGCCTGGAAAAAGACCATTTTACCCCTAGACCCTCCAAACCTAAGATTTTCCCTTTTTAAGTCCAATAAAGACTTCTTCACGTAAATCTTCATATTCGAGATCCCTACATGGTTGATTTAAACATTTACAAGCTCAAATAACTCCCTAAGTTAGTTGGATGTTTTGTAGAAATGGTTTCGAGGTCTGGGTCTACGTGCATCAATCTGTGTGAACCTTGGTCTAATCATAAGCATTCTTGGCACATTAAGCATTTCTTATCTTATCCATTTTTAGGGTTGTTACATAACGTGTTCTTTTTTTATCAAAATTGATGTGGGATGTTTCTAATACCTAGATGAATATTTTTAGGGGTTTAACATCTGGGTATGACCTCACCTAGGACCTACGAGGGGCCCTAGAAGAGGACCCCACCATCTGGCAAGAAGCTGGCAAACAGTGACCAAACGACGTTGCAAGGGACGGTCCCAACCGTCAAGACCCCACCAATGGGATTTTGGTTGACGAACGGTCCGTTGGTTGGTCCATATGTGAGAATGCCCCTAAAGTTTTCTATTCTTGTAATGACTTGGGGTTTTCGGTAAATTCACCCCAAGTCTTTTATGAACCATGAGTTATTTTTTAGGGTTATTTAGGTATGTTAAAGTTTTCAAACTCTAAGACCTAATTTAGACTCCATTTCCTAAAATCCTGAACCCCTCCCTCTTAGAAGACTCTCTAAAGTCACCATGGAAGCTAGAAGTCAAGAAAGAACTCAGAGGGTTGTTTATAGACGTTTATTCATAAAAACAAAATTGGGGTTTATTCAATGTGAGGTATGGTATCCATCATTTAAATCTCTTCCATTCAAGGAGCCCTAGTTTCTTCTATATTCAAATCTAAATATTGGTCTTGCATGAAAACGTTTTAAATGATTCAGATATGATGCTTATAATGTGACTTGATGATTTTAATGATAAAACATTAATGAAACCATGATAAATCTTTTTAACAATTTGTGGCTTAAGAAATGGGTAAAATGAGCATGAATTTGTAGTCATTATGCTTTGGTTTCTCTGAGTTGATGTTGTTTTTCCGCTACTGCCGTAAGGGCTATTTTATGATGAAATGTTGAGAAAAATATTATAGGTGATGGATGCTTGGATTAAAGGGTAAGTTGGTTATGTTATTAAGCTTTAATTATGAAATGCTCGTGAGTGGTATGGTCCACCTTCTTGGTGGCGGTGTTTACTTGAATTGTATGAATGCGTTGTTACTTGTGCATTGAGAATGAGGCCATGAAGGCATATTATGTGAAGAAAGATGGAAATGAAGAAATTCTTGTTAATGTGTTTTGTGAAGCTTTTTATGAATAATATCTTAAGGATTATTTCTAAATGACTTATATGATTATGTGAAACATGTTAAAGTGTGTGATATGATGAAAGAAGGTCTAAGCATGTGTAGAATGAAATGTAAATGAAATGATTCTTATGTGAAAGGTGTGCTCACATGTACACACACTCACACTTGAATGAATGAACGAAGCTAATTTAAGTCAAAAAGGGGAGTTTTGTGGTGAACACTCTTCGTGAGTTGAGATGAAGTGTTTAGTACCAACCTCACTACATCATGAGAGATTTGTAAGATAGGTAGGAGGATGAATGCCCTTCCTGAGTTTGAGATGGGGTGATCACTAGTTATCCTTAACCTATAGTTTATAATGTTGAGAATCCATGTGGTGTTATGCCTAGCACCGAGATGAGTACCCCGTGTTAGTAGAGAATGAGTTACATAGTAGAAATGTCCTTATACCTTAAATATGAGACCACATAGGTGTATCTATTGTGCAAGCCATGTAAAAGGTAAGAGAATTACCTTACTCTATGCAAGTGAGGATCTCTCATCTGATGGGGGTTAATATCGGGATTCTATGTCTCGATCTCATGGTCTATGTCGGATAAGCTAACCTCGCACAAAAGTAATGAAAATACTAAGTCTCCTAAATTAGTGTACTACTTAGGGTAGGAAGTGGAATGGGACGCTATTTATCCATTGCACTAGGTACGCATTCCGAAAGGGGAGTCTTGGTGTGCCTAATATGAATTGAATGAACTAAGTCTCATAAAAGAACGTACTACTTAGCGTAGGTAGTGGAATGGGAAGCTATCTATCTATTGCACTAAGTAGACCTCTCAAAGGGGAGTCTTGGTACGAAGACTTCTAAAAGAGTGTACTACTTAGGGAAGGTGTGGTATGGGACGCTATCTACTCAATGAACTAAGTAGGCATTCTGCAAGGGAAGTGTTGGTGGGTTCCTTGGGTGTTCTTTTAATGTCTTGTCATTGCGTGGGGGCTTGTTCTCCTGAGGTGAGTAAGCCGAAAAGCGGTAGTCTTGTCACGACCAAAAAATAACACCTAGAAGTTAGGAGGAACCCTCGTTTCGTCACCGGGGCGTACTTGACCTTTTGGGGTCATGAACAAGCCCTTCAACTATCGTTTATTACATAAGACATGAAAAGTAGTGTAGAATTAAAACTTTTCACGAATAAATTAATAGAAAGTAGGCCTTTCATAAATATTTAAGAAATCTCATCTTCATAAGCCAACTTAAGACAGGACATAATATCTTAGGCACCTGAACCTTTACATTAAAATAAAATTTATAGTAAGTCTTTAATAATGAAATTAAGAAAAGGACTATGCACTCGAATATATGAGGACATACTTTGTCTCGAGAGGAAATTTTCCAAGATACGTCTTCAAACCTTCCAAAAGCTTCCAGCCTAAACTTATAGTATAAAAAGTATGGGGTTAGTACAAATAATGTACTAAGTATGACATATGCAAAAACATGTGAAAAGGGACATTTTAGTAAAATTAATTTTCATGCAAGTTAAGTAAACCATTCATGAATTTAGAAAAAAATCGACATGAGAACCATCATTTAATACTTAAAGAAGGACTCATATAATTTTAACCAAAAAGGAGCATTTACAGTGAACTTACCAGATTCTTACAGTGAGCTCTAATTTGACATTACAGTGAACTATTTTGAACCTTAACAATGAATCATTCAAAGCATTGACAATGAATTATCCTATTCTAATTGAGTTAACTTCCAAGTCCAAGCGAAGTGAAAGTGAACTCATTTTTGTAGGAGTTTCCATACCTCGGGATTATCCAAAGACTCACGAAGGTAAGACATGAAGAAAGTATGCAGATGAATCCTTCAATACATGACAAAAGCAATCCTCAAGACTACCCCTTTAAGCTTACTAACCTTGAGAGAACAATCCCCTCACTCAATGAGAAGACATTAAAAGGACACCCAACAAACCACCAATGTCTTCCCATTCAAAATGCCTACTTAGCACAATGAGTAGATAGCGTTCCATACCACTACCTACCCTAAGTAGCACATTCTTTTAGAAGGTTTGGCACCAAGTCTTCCATTTCGGAAGGTCCTACCTAGTGAAAAGTGTAGATAACGTCCCATTCCACCACCTACCCTAAGTAGCATATCTTCCGAACGTCATGGACGTTTGACTTCTAAAGTTAACCAAACTTTATACATTGACTAATAAACTAAATTAAATAATTTTAATACTAAATTAACTCAAGAAACACTCATGAGGATCTAGTTGACCTTAGTTTATTTTTGGGTGTTACATTCTCCCCCAGTTAGAATAACATTTGTCCTAGAATGACACTAAAACTTCAAGAACAACTAGGACTCACTTAGAATCACATAACATATTACAACAAAGATAAAATCCCTAAAAATTAAAGCATCAATTATCAAAGAGCATCATTTAACACTTATAAACACTTAGCAAGATAAAGACTTTAAGCAAAACTTCACAAACTTCAAAACTCACCCTTAATCTTCTTTCATGGAGGAATTAACTTCTCCAACAATAAACATAATCATATAAAATATTTTAAAGCACATTTAAACTTCAATTCAAGATAAGACAATTTTCTTCAAAATAAGAAATTTTACAGTGAGCATTCACTTTGTCACTGTTAAGCATGCCAAATCTTTCAAAAATTCATTCTTTGAACAATCCATAAATATTACATGATCATATGAACTATAAAAACCATATAAACTCATTTAATATAATAAAAACATCAATCATAAAGATTTAAGACTTATTAAAACCATCAACTCCGGATTAGGAATCCTTCCTAGCTCCCATCTCATAGAATGGGTTCTTCTTTGGAGCATTAGGATCTAAGGATACTTGATTGACTTTTTTCCCTCTTGCTTTGATGTTAGGTCAGTCCATCATCTTGTGGCCCTTATTACCACATGCAAAACAGCCAGCCGTTTCAGCAAGACACCTACCCAAATGTAGCTTTCCACAACAAGGGCACCTAGTCCTCTCAAAAGAATGGCACCACCTTGGGAATTTTTGTTAGGACACCTATCCTTGTTTCCCATAGAATAATCTTTGTTATAGAACGTCTTCTTAGGATTTTTATGACTAGAATCATCCGACATAGGCCTCTTACCATCTTGTATTATCTCTTTAATTGTTGACTCTTCTATTTGTTGTGCATAGACCATGAGTCTAGAGATATCCATGTCATTAAGAATCATTGCGAAACGATACCCTTTCTCCAACAAGTTAGAAACTCCCATCATAAACTTGTTCATCCTAGCCCTAGGGTTTGCTACCATGTTTGGGGCATACTTAGAGATTTGGGTGAATTTGAGATAGTACTCCTCCACACTCATTCCACCTTGACGAAGGTTCATGAATTCAACCATCTTCTTATCCCTCCACTCTAAAGGAAAGAATCTATCTAGGAAAGTCTTTTTGAATTCCTCTCAATTAACCAGACCTCTCTCTAAGGGTGTTTTAACCCTCTATTGCTGAAACCGCACTTGAGACACATCTTTGATTTGGTAAGCGGCTAACTCCGCTTTATACCTAGGGGTCACACCCATAGCATCTACCATTTTGAAAAACTTATCTATGTAACCTTATGGATGTTCATCCACCTTAGTGCCATGAAAAGTGGGAGTGTTCATCCTCATGAAATCCCAAATCCTGGAATCTGGAGTACTAGAATTAGGTTAGGGTCCAACTCCATGATTAGCTTGGGCAACAAAGTGATTGTTGACGATATGAGCTTGAGCCGTCATTAGTTGGGTCAAGTTCATTAAGGAATCCATCAACTCAGCATTAGTCATATCCCCCTCAACAAAAGGATCTTGATGCACAGGAGGCACTTGAGGCTCTTGGGATTTCAGAGGCACTTGAGGTTCCTGGATGGGAACCTCCTCATTCTCTTCCTCAAGGCCAACAATAGGAACTTGGAAAACACATGAAGGGATCCTCGCATTAGCTACACCTTCCTCCTCCCTCCTAGTGGTTGATGCCCTCGTATTCATGTCCTATAAACACAAAGATAAGAGGTTGAGAAAAACACCTTATATGACTCAACTATAACGCACGACATTAGAATAGAGAACAAAGTGAAACTTCTATCATCCTATAGTCTATTGTCAATGCATATGTCACGACTAACACAAATAACAAAGATACTACTAGATGTGGCTTGTGAGACTTTTAGAACCTAAACTATTTCCATAACCTTAAGCTCTGATACAAAGTCTGCAACGACCCGAAAGTACCACCTAGAAGTTAGGAGGAACCCACATTTCGTGATCGCGCGTACTTGACCCTTTGGGGTCTTATACAAGCCCTTCAATTATCGTTCATTACATAAGACATGAAAAATAGTGCGGAATTAAAAATTTTCACGAATAAATTAATAGAAATGGAATCTTGCATAAATACTTAAGAAATCTCATCGTCAAAAGACAACTTAAGACATGACATAATATCTTAGGAACACGACCCTTTACCGTGAAATAAAATACATAATAAGTCTTTAACTAAGAAACTAAGAAAAAAACTATGCCCTCGAATATATGAGGACATATTTTGTCTCGATAGGAACTTTCTCAAGCTACGTCTTCAAACCTTCCAAAAGCTTCCAACCAATACTTACAGTATAGAAAAGTATGGGGTATGTAAAAATAATGTACTAAGTATAGCATTTGCAAAAAAATGCGTAAAGGGACATTTTAGTAAAATAACATTTCATGCAAGTTAAATAAAACATTCAAGAATTTAGAAACAAAACGACATGAGAACCATCATTTAATACTTACACTCACATAATTTTAACCAAAAAGGAGCATTTACAGTGTACTTACCAAATTCTTACACTGAGCTCTAATTTGACATTAAAGTTTAACTATTTTTAACCTTAACAGTGAATAATTTAAAGCATTCACGATGAATTAGCCTATTCTAAATGAGTGAACTTCCAAGGAAAAGCGAAGAGAAAGTGAATCATTTCCACAAGAGTTTCCCTACCTCGGGATTATCCTAAGACTCACTAAGGTAAGACATGAATAATGTATGCACGTGCCTCCTTAAATACACACCAAAGAAATTCTCAACACTACCCCTTTCGGCTTATTCACCTTGAGAGAATAAGAACCTCACTCAATGACAATACGTTAAGTGGACAACTAACATACCACCAAAGTCTTCACTTTTGGAATGCCGACTTAGAGCAATGAGTAGATAGGGTCCCATACCACCACCTACCCTAAGTAGCACATACTTTTGGAAGGTTTAACACCGTCATCCCTTTCGGAAGGTCCTACCTAGTGCAATGAGTAGACATCATCCCATACCACAACTTACGCTAAGTAGCACGGTCTTTTAGAAGACTTAGTTCAATCAATTATTTTGTGGAGGTTTAGCTTAACCAACATAGACCAAGAAATCTAGACATGGAATCCTTACATTAACCAGTATCGAATGAGGGATCCTCACTTTTCTAGTGTAAGGTTATTCTTCTAAGCTTTTACGTGTCTTTCCCAATAGCTACGCCTATGCGGGTACCTAATTAAGGGATAAGGAGATTGTTACTAGGTAACTCATTATCTACTCATGAGGAGTACTCTTCTCAAGAGTTACGTTGGAATACAAGATCTCAACTCACGAAATGTAACCACCTCTTCTTCATATGCTCTCGGTGTAGACATAACCCCCACGAATTCTAAACACTTTAAACTATAGGTTAAGGATATCTAGTGAACACCACGTCTCAACTCACGAAGGGCATTCATCTTTCGACCTATCTTAGGAAGCTCTTAAGATGTAGTGAGGTTGCTACTAAACACTTCATGTCAACTTACGAAGAGTGCTCACCCCAAAAATCCTCTACTAACTCAACTTAGCTTCATACATTCATTTAGGTATGTTTATACTTATGAGAACATCTTGCATATAAGCATCATTTCATTAACATTTGTTTCTATACATGCTTTCGACCTACATTCATCAACTCACACACTTTATATGCTTCACAAAATCATATACTTTACTTTGGAATAATCCAAGCCAAACGTGCAATTTAACTTCACCAACATAAGACAAGACTTATCTTCAATATCACCTCATTTCATGTACTATGACATCAAAGACACACTTACAAAACATACTAAGTAATATCAATTTCATCAAATAAGCACCGCCACCAAGAAGGTGGACCATACAACTCAAGAGCAATTTCTCATAAGGATTACACAATAGACTGCATCATGGGGGTATAGACATCCAACTAATTATAGGACTAAGCCCACCAGCCGACGGGGCGTCGATGGGCCTAGGCCCAGTAGACTGCCTCATAGATGGAGCAGTGTTCTTGGATGTTTTGTCCAAGTCTTTGGCCCTTCATCCAGAGCTCTTTGGAGGTCCTAGGTGGGGTCGCTCCCAGAATTTAAACCCCTAAGCTAATTCGTATAGTTCTTAGGAACATCCCAATTAAGTTTGAAGGAAAACAAGCACGTAACACTGACTCAAACACATCAACACGCAACAACACTTTCTAAGGCATATCTTTTGAACGTCATGGACGTTCATGGACGTTTGACCTCCAAACTTAACCAAAATTCACACACTGCCTAATAACACTAAATTAAATCATTTTAAAACAAAATTAAATCAGGAAACACTCACGAGGTTCTACTTTACCTTAGTTCTTTTTGGGGGGTTACAAGTCTTGAGGATCGCTTTGGTGTCTATGAAGGAGGTATATGCGCACAACCTTCATGTCTTACCTTAGTGAATCTTATGATAATCCTTAGTTAAGGAAACTCCTAGATAAATGAGTTCATTCCTCTTTCCTTGGCCTTAGAAGTTCACTTCTTTACACTGTTCACTATTTCGTAGTCAAATGAATTCACTGTAAATTATGGTAAGTTTACTGTAAAGTGTGTCTTTTTGTTATACTTATCGAAATACTTCTCTATGTGTTAAATAATGATTCATATGTTGATTTAATTCTATATTCATGAATGTTTTACTCAATTGGCATGAATTTTTTTTTACTTAAATGTCCCTTTTTGCATGTTTTTGCATATGCAATACTTAGTACATTGATTTGTACTAACCCCATACTTTTATATACTCTATAAGTATAGGTTTGGAACAAAGATTGAAGTTTAGAAGGCAAGCTTGGGATTTTATTCTCTCAAAACAAAGTATGTCCTCACATATTTGAGCGCATAGTTCTTATTTATTTTAGTTTTGTATAAGTTCTTATTTTATATTTCTTTCAAATGTAAAGGGTCGTGTTCCTAAGATATTATGTCGCGTCTTTCAATTTATGTTGTGACGATGATATTTTCTTAGTATTTATAAAACATTCTTTTTATATTAAATGTCTTAAAAAGTTTAGTTTCGCACTACTTTTCATGTCTTATGTAATGAACGATAGTAAATGGCTTGTACAAGACTTCAAAGGGTCAAGAACACCCGATCATGTCCCAATGGTTCTTCTTAACTTCTAGGGGATACTTTCAGGTCGTGACCGAATTGGTATCAGATCTTACGGTTATGGCAAATAGTTCAGGGTCTAAAAATCTCAGAAGTTATGTCTAGTAGTATCTTGGTAATTGGTGTAAGTCGCGACACATCCATGGACAAGAGGATATAGGATGATAGAGTTTCACATTCTTCATTACTCTTGAATCGTTCCATAGAACATAACTCATGAGGCCTCACTGTCTTATGTTCCCTTGTACAGTGGTCTTCTAGGTGTGATTGCTTGGAAAGGGAGATGTTGCTGAGTTTGAGGGAGAGAAAAGGTGAGTTTTGATGGTTTTGTTGCTAGAAGAGTAGATATGAAGGTAAGTTTTGAAAATTGTGATGTGATGCCATTTATAATAGGTTTGATTTATGAGATCGGAAGTTTTTTGATTAGAAACTTTATGGAGATGTAGTTATAAACATGGTAATAACTATAATGATTGAATAAAGTACCTTTGAGAGCAAATGATTTATCTTGTGATTATGTTCAGTTATGGTAGAATGCTTTAAGGTGTAAATTGAGGAATGTTGAGAGGATATGTAGATTTTGTAGAAGTAGAGGCCAACCCTCTTCTGTGGTTAATGATCCTGGTTGTTTTTATTGGGATGAAGTTCTTGTGTAGGTTTACTTTAAGGAGGAAATTTGGTATGAATACCTAGTAATGGAGTCTTGTTCAATGAGATAGAGTTAAGTGGTGCCTAAGAGTTGAATGAGGTGATGTTTAAGAGAGTTTGTCCAAGCTTGAATCCTAAGAGTAAAGTGTTAAGCTTGACTGGTAAGGTTGATTTTAGTGTTGATGTGCATGTGTTAAGGGTAGTGTGATTTCCTACCTTGTGATAGGTATAATGGTACTTTGAAGTATGAGGCCTTGAATATGGCTTTACCCTATGTCGGGGAGAATGAGTTTAGTAGACAGGTAGTTGATATCCTCATCTTTCAATTTTGTTCTTATTCAAGCTTGAGACGAAATCCTTAGTAGTTTGGTAATGATTAAGAGTATTGCTTAATAGTATGAGTTATCATGCGTTGTATATCAATCTAGATGACTTTAGGTCTAATGTTAATGAAGCAAGTTAAAGATCAGTTTTGCATGATGAATGTTGAGTAGAATTGCATGTAATGTACTTAGTCCAAGTGAACCTCAAGGGTCACTAAGTAGGACTGGTAATATGGGATGCTACTCTCATATTGCACTTAGTATAACTTACCAAGTCCCTTTGGGGAAAGTTAGCATGGTCTTGTCTATCATATTGTCATGACATCTTGTTAAAGTTGCATTATGGAATTTTTAAGAAAGTGATAGTGATGTTTTGAGTTCACCATAAAGAAGTCCAAATCTTGAGAAAAATATATTTTTTATTAATTATGGTTTCAATGTGTTTAGAAATAATTTTTATGAGGATGATTAATGTTAGATATGGTAGTTTCTCCATAAGCGAAGAAATGAAAATAAGATTGAATTTGTGAAGTTTTGCAAGTTGCTTGTGTACAGTGATGCTCAGTGTGAAAATCATCATTTGTGAAAAAAATTGCTTTGTATTAAATTGTATTCACAATGTATGTAAAATTGTTTTATGTGAGAATGTCTAATGTTGGAGAAGGTAGTTTCTCCATAAGTGAAGGATAAGAGAATATTTTGAAATGCTAGAGTTTTGCTAAAGTGCTTGTGTTGCAAAGTGTATGAAGTGGTCAATTGGTGCTCCTTGTTAGTTGGTGCATTGACTACGATGTTTGAGCCTTCATTTCAATGTTTTATGTGATTATAAGTGAGTCCATAATGGTATTGATGTGTTTAGTGTTATTCGAGGACGAATGTTATTCCAAGCGGGGAGAATGTAACACCATTAAACGAACTAACGTTAACTAGAGCTTCGTGAATATTTCTTGAGTTAATTTTGTGTTAAAATGAGTTACATTGAATGTTCTTAGTCAGTTTGTGAATATTTGTTAAGTTTGGAGGTCAAACGTCCAAGTACGTCCATGACGTTTGCAAAGTATGCCTTGGAGAGTGCTTCTGCGTCTTGGTGTTTTTGATTGAGTTTCACATGTTTGTTTTTACTGAAATTTATATGGGATGGTCCTAAGACCTATACGAATATGTTTAGGTGTCTTACTTTTGGGTACAAACCCACCTTGGACCCACGAGGGGCCCTAGAAGAGTACCCTACCTCTTGTCAAGAAGCTGCCAAACACTGAGCAAACGATGACTCAAGGGAAGGTCCATTGACTATGGGGCATCGATTGGACCTGAAAAGAAGGAAATCCTTCCCTTGAAGGAGGATAAGTACCAACCAACTAGACCCCACAAATGGGCCGTTGGTTAACAAACGGTCCGTTGGTAGGTCCGTCTGTGAGACTGCCCCAAAATCTGTCTATTTCCTGTAATGACTTAGGGTGTTTGGTAGATTCACCGCAAGTATTTTATGTACCTTACCTTCACTGATATTTTTAGGGTTATATAGGTATATTAAAGTGTTTCAAACCCTAAGACCTAATTTTAGACTCCATTTCCTAAAATCCAAAACCCCACCCTCTTAAAAGATTCTCTCAGTCACCATTGAAGTTAGAAGTCAAGAAGGAACTAGGAGGGCTGTTGGTGGACGTTTCTTTATCAAAATTAATTGGGTTTTCTTATATGTGAGGTATGATATCCATCCTTTAACTCTCTTCCATTCAAGGATCCCCTTTCTAAAGGATTTCAAAAAGATTTTTTCAACCCTAGTCTCTTCTATCTTCAACTTTAAATATGGGTCTTGCATGAAAAAATTTTAAATGATGAAAATATGATGTTTATAATGTTAGTTGGTGATTTTAATTATAACTTAAAGCTTTTTATCAAATTGTGGCTTAAGAAATGGGTCAAATGAGCATGAATTTGTAGTCTTTAAGCTTTGGTTTCTTTGAGTTGATGTTGTCGTTTAGATACTGCCCTAAGATCTATATTATGATGAAATATTGATAAAATTTTTATAGGTGATGGAAGCATGGATTAACGGGTAAGTTGGTTATGTTGTTTAGCTTTAATTATGAAATGCTCTTCAGTGGTATGGTCCATCCTCTTGGTGGCGGTTTTTACTTGAATTTTATGAATGTGTTGTTACTTGTTTATTGACAATGAGGACATTTAGGCATATTTGGGAAGAAATATGAAAATGAAGTTATTCTTGTTAATGTGTTTTTATGAAAAGTATGTTAAGGATTATGTCGAAATGACTTTTATGATTATGTGAAGCATGTTAAAGTGTGTGATGTGATGAAAGAAAGTCTAAGCATGTGTAGAATGAAATGTAAATGAAATGATTCTTATGGTCAAGGTTTTCTCACATATACACACACACTCACACTTGAATGAATGAATGAAGCGAAGTTAAGTTAAAAAGGGGAGTTTTGGGGTAAACACTCTTCGTGAGTTGAGATGAAGTGTTTAGTAGCTACCCCAATACATCCTGAGAGCTTTCTAAGATAGGTTTGAGGAAGAATGCCCTTCGTGAGTTGAGATGCTATCATAACCTATAGTTTAAAATGTTGAGAATTCGTGGGAAGTTATGCCTAGCACCGAGAGGATATGAAGAAGAGGTGATTAAACTTCGTGAGTTAAGATGTTGTATTCCAATGTACTTCTGGAGATGAGTACCCCTCGTTAGTGGAGAATGAGTTACTTAGTATCATCTCCTTATCCCTTCAGTACGCGCCCATATAGGTGTAGCTATTGAGCAAACCATGTAAAAGCTAAAAGAATGATCTTACTCTAGGCAAGTGAGGATCCGTCATACGATAGGGGTTAATATTTGGATTCCGTGTCTAGTTGTCATGGTCTATGACATATAAGCTAACCTCCGATAAAAGAAATGAAAATTCTTAGTTTCCTAAAATAGTGTACTACTTAGGTTAGGTAGTTGAATGAGACTTTATTTATCCATTGCACAAAGTATGCATTCCGAAAGGGGTATCTTTGTGAGCGTTATATGAATTGAATGAACTAAGTCTCCTAAAAGAATGTACTACTTAGGGTAGGTAGTGGAATGGAATGCTATCTATCCATTGCACTAAGTAGACCTTCCGAAAGGGGAGTCTTTGTGCCAAACCTTCTAAGAGAGTATACTACTTAAGGCAGGTGGTGGTATGGGATGCTATCTACTCATTGAACTAAGTAGGCATTCCGAAAGGGAAGTCTTGGTGGGTGTCTTGATTATTCTTTTAATGTCTTTTCATTGAGTGGGGGCTTTTTCTCCCGAGGTAAGTAAGCAGAAAATGGGTAGTCTTGTTTATTTTGATGTGTATTGTAGGAGGAATATTCACACTTCCTTCATGACTTAAATTGGTGAGTCTTAGGATAATCCTAAGTTGGGGAAACTCCTACAGAAATTAGTTCACTTCCTCTTTGCTTGGCCTTGGAAGTTCACTTCATTAGAATATGTATAGTTTACTGTTTTGGAGGCCAATGAATTCACTTTAAATTATGGTAACTTTATTATAAAGTGCCTCTTCTTGTTAAAATTATGGAAATTCTTCTCTAAGAGTTAAATGATGATTCTTATGTTGTTTTACTTTTATATTCCTGAATGTTTTACTTAATTGGCATGAATTTTATTTAATAAAATATCCATTTTTGCAAGTTTTTGCATATACCATACTTAGTACATTGTTTTGTACTAACCCCATATTTTCTATACTTTATAAGTATAAGTTTGGAAGCAAGAGAAGGCAATCTTGGATTTGATTCTCTCAAGACAAAGTATGCCCTCACATATTCAAAGGCATAGTTCTTATTTCTTTTAGTTTTGTATAAGTTTTTATGACGTATTTCTTGCAAATGCAAAGGGTCTTGTCGTAAGATATTATGTCATATTTTTATGTTTGATTTGTAACGATGAGATTTTTTTAGTATTTATAAAAGATTTCTTTTTATATTAAATATCTTGAAAATTTTACATTCCCACTACATTTCATATCTTATGAAATGAAACATAGTTAATGGATTGTACAAGACTCGAAAGGGTCAAGTACGCCCTGTCATGACCCAAGGGTTCTCCCTAACTTCTAAGGGGTACTTTTGGGTCATGACATACACAACCTATGAGTTGGGCCTGTTTTTTGGAATCTTTCTTGGGGCGTTTCATTCCCCGATAATTGAGAGAGGATAAACTACGAGAATTTCTTACACTTAAGAAGGATTCTCTAAGTGTGAATGAGTTTTGGTTGAAGTTCACCCAACTATCTCGTTATGGTTCAAAAATAGTTAAACACATGAGGAGTAGAATGAGCTTGTTTGTTGTTAGGTTGTACCGTCTATCAAGCAAAGAGGGAGGGAAGAGATGATGATAAGAGGGACATTGAAGAGTTCAAAAGTAAGAAAGCGAAAACAGGGAATGAGTGTGGGCAGCAAAAAGGGAATGAGAATCGTTCATCCTTTCAGCTACAGAAAAATGGACATGCTCCATCATCTGTTAGTGCACATGCGCCCTTAAACAAGGGTGAATACAATGGCAAAAATTCCTAGAAATTTAGAGCTTGAACTGCACGGTCTGAAGATAGTTTAGTAGAAGGAGGTAACTTGGCATTTTCATGTTCTCAATATCATAGAACCCACCCCCGTAAGTGTCGTGATGGCCATACATGATGTTTCAAGAGTGAACAAAAGTTTCCTAATAACAATCAAGGTAGTGGAAATCCTAGCAATAGAACACAATATTCATTAGTTGGTCCAGGGATGCACCTAGAGGGACTACCTCAGGTACTTGCGGAGGAGAAAACAACATTTATACAATCACTAGTCATCACGAGCAAGAGAACTCTGTAGATGTTGTCAGTAGTATGATCAATATTTTTTATTTTCATGTTTATGCTTTCCTAGACCAAGGGGAAAATTTAACTTTTGTAACCCCTTATGTTTCGAATTAGTTTTATATTATTCTTCACAAACTCTGTAAACCTTTTTGTGTTTCTACACCTGTTGGGGAGTGTATTCTAGCTGAGTGAGTATGTAACGATCGGGGGCATCCACTAGAAGTTACAAGGCGTAATCGACCTGTCGAAGGTCTTATAGATGCCTCATGTATCATTCATTGCACAATATACTCAAAATAAGTAAGAATTTATACATTCTTCACACACGATGAGTACTTTCATTAACTATCAAGCGGAAGACATTTTTAAAACATTCTACCTTTACAATATCTCATTAGACCATCTATACTTTAGAGTACAATATTTGGGACTAAGCCCATACCAGATTTAAAATAAAGACTAAAAAGACATAGAAGGAACATGTGGGTCTTGTCCTCAAATCTATGAGGATTCACCAAAGCTTCAACTTCAACCCTTAGAAACCTATCCATCATCCATGGCATATCAAGAATTCAAATAAGTACACTTTATTCTGAAAGGGAAAATAAGGGGTTAATACATTTAATTCATCAAGTTTGGTAGTCATGCAAAAACCATGAATAAGGAACATTTAGTATAGAAACATGATTTAATGACATTTTGAAAAAACCTTCATTATGAAAGTTTAAGAAGCATAATACAAATAAAAAATCACATATAATATAATACCCAAATAATCCACAATTTATGAACACAATCACTTTTAGAATCCATTTAAGCATTTAGACTCCATACCAAGGTTATCTTAAGACCCACTTAAGTAAGATATGAAGCGGCCGCCCATACAATCCCTTCTCGCACATCTAGATGATACTCAAGACTACTTAAAGTAAGGATATTCCTTTCCATCAAATAAAACTTAGTTCCATATTAATCAAGTAAGCGTTTGCAACATTTAGACTCTCTACCTACGGTTACTCAAAGACTCACTTGAGTAAGAAATGAAGAGACCGCCCATACACCCTCTTCAAGCACACCTAAGTGATCCTCAAAGTTACCTAATAAGAACCTTTCTATTAAACATACTAAGTCAAAATTATTCATTTAAACCATTTAAGAGGCAAGTAATCAAGTAGAGTACTTCACATAATGGTATTAGAGAACATAAGGAACTCATTCTAGCACCTTCTAGGCCTACTCGTGCCATATATAGAAAGCGTCCCATTACACTACCTACACGTTGTCGAACCCATCTAATACTACAGTGTACATCCCACATGATAAGAACAGACATTAACTAACATAGACCGTGCTATCTAGGTATGGAATCCAGTGTCATAAGGACCCCACACCGTAGAAGGTGTTCTACTTGCCAAGGGTAGAACTACGACACATCACATTTGGAACATGGTAAAGGGATATCAAGGCTTTCATTGTAGTCTAGTCTCATCTAAAGTACAGCTACTACCACAATCATATCGACTCGATGGTTTGCCTTTCTTCTCATAGAGTTAGTTCATTCACAGAGAGGTATATGAGAAGGTACCATTTCCTAGTCCTATCAACTCATGATTACCCTACCAAGAATGGGTCCACTAGGTATGCCACTCAAGGTCTATTAGGATAGCTCTTATGACTTCCTTAGAGAAGGTTTCATCTCGTTCCTGCCAACCTACCTCTAAGTTTATCATTCATCTCAAGAAGGACACCATTACGGTCTTTCATTTCAAGGGTTCTTATTAACCTTATTTTCATATTCAATGTTTCACATTCTTAACCTTCTTTTCATATTCAAGGTTTTATCATTCTTAGCCTTTCTTTAATATTCAAGGTTTTCTCATTCTTAATCTTTTTTTCATATTCAAGGTTCTATTTAAGTCATTTATAGAATGACATCAACTTAGGTCCACTGATCCTAGATTTTCATTCATCCACATTCGTAAAACTTTATGAATTGGGTGTCAAATCCTACCAAGTCAAGAGACCACATATTCACATAGCCTTCATGTATCAAGAGAAGGGACCTAAGTCTTCCAATCAAGACACAACATTCATCATATCATTTACGCAATATCATTCAAGTACCAAGTAAAGAATACTAAGTCTTCCATCCCAAGATACAACATCATTCTATAAGGATAATTCTTAGTCCTCCTTCATCATATAACCTCAATTAGAGAATAATCATAACGTTATGGAACCATTGCAAGATCATATTGACGTCACATCATCCTTAAATTTACACATTCATCTAAGCCATAAAACCTTGCATATAATCACATTACTTCATATAAACAACTTCACATAAACCCTAACATTATACTACTACAGTTCACATTATAATGCCGACAAGCCTATGATAATCAACATATACAACATATAAGCACTAGCACCATAAGTGGACCATACCAATCAATAGCAATTTATTATCAATTCTACATTAACTAAGGAAATTAGGTCAAGTTAACTTCTTCCAATAGCCAAGATCACCATTCCTTAATATATCTAACGATTCACAATATAATAGCATAACTAACCATTAAAAAAATATTATTACATAATCTAAACTCAATTATATCTTCATTAGATCATAAGAAATAGACCAACTACAAAGCAAAATTTAGATATTTGAGAAGATCAAGGGTTCATAGAGATTTTCATCAGAAAATATCAATTATACATAAATTACATCATATCTAATCATTAGAAAATGTTTCATGCAAAAACCGATGACTATGAGTGAAATTTTTACTTTTACATACCTTTGAAATCACATTGAAATTGGTTCTAAGGTGATAAAAAGACTTAGATAAAGAACCCCAACACCTTATTATTCAAGAACACACAAAAATTGAGAAGAAATCAGTTGAAACAATCCCTCCTAGCACGCTCTAAGACCTTGACCTTCAATGGAGGTTTGAGGAAATTTTGGGAGAGAAGAACTTTCGAGAGATGTGGAATTTTGGATTTCTAATTGATGGTTTGGGGTTTTTAATAGGTAAATCAGGGTATAATGACCTAAAATCAGTATATAATACACCCCCAAAATACCCAACCAACCCATACCTTAGTTGAACCCTTTTAGTTAAGTGTAACTTGACTTTAAAATGGCACAACCAAAACTGGGCAGTCACTGTGCATCGCAGAGGTAGCTCCATAAATTGATTTTCAAATTTATGTTGAGGCAGTGAGATGTGTGACAAATGTGCTTCGCAGGGCAATATTTCTCCTTCCAAGTGCAAGCTGGGCATCGCGCATGCAATCCTTTCAACAGGCTGCCATGGAAAATTCTATCGCCCATGTTTGGGTCCTCTTCAAGGACCCTTAGGGTAGTCCTCACGGGGTCGTACTATAAAATTTTTATCCAAAACATGTTCATATAGACCCTAGGGTCATGTCGTCTAATAACCGGGGAGCACCCCCTTGAATTGACACAACGTACTTGACCCTTCGGAGGTTTTGTAGAAGTCTCTTAACTATCATTCATTACATAGGTATGAAAAGTAGTGTGTAATTAAAAATTTTGAAAACAATATTAATAAGAAACTTTTGTTATAAAAACTAACGAACAAGTCTCATAATCACAAGACAACTTAGACACGCCCTAATGCCATAGGGTCAACACCCTTTACAAAAAAAGAAAACATATTATGTCTTATACAAGGTCTTAAAAGAAAGAAGCTAAAAGAAACATAGTCTATGTCCTCGAACATATGAGGACATACCAATCTTCAGAGAATCAACTTCCCAAGTTTTTCCTTCTAAGAAACGTCAGTTGCCTTCCACATATATTTGGAGTATAGAAGACTATGGGGTTAGTACAAACATTCTACAAAGTATGGCATTATGCAAAAATATGCAAAAGATGACATATTAGTTGAAAAATACTTTTCATGTTATTTTAGTAAAACCTTCATGAATCAAGTCACAAAACATCGTATAAATCATCATTTCGTATATAAGGTAAAACTTCCATACTTATCAACATAAAGTAATATTTAACAATAAACCCATTTATAATATAGACTTTTCTTATCCAAAGCTATCTTAAGACTCACCTAGGTTAGATATGAAGAGATCACCCATACAACCTATTTAAAACACACCTATGTTATCCTTAATACTACCAAGGATAAGCATGTTTCATTTCATTTAACAAGTTATCACTCATTGCTAAAGATACTAGAAGAAACATACATGAATTTAGGAACTTCACATAAAGACATCCTCCAAGACAACCCCCAAGTGTCACTTAGTGATATGTGAAAGTAGCATGTCATTCTTCTACTTCCACTTGATGCTCGTTACTAAAAACTTTAGACTAGGAACATCACATTCATCATTTGCATAACTTTCATTATACAAGACATAATATATATAACACTCTGAAAGTTCATGACATAGTCTAGAGCCTCTTTAAAAGAACCAATCATTAAAAAAATGTTTCTATGCCTAAACAAATGTAATAATCTCAATTAGAAATCGTTAGAGTCAAAAAGTCAAGAAACGACCATGGTCTGGAGATTTGTTAAAGTTGAGCTAGTGTGCCTTGGCATGTTTCAAGGGGTTTTAAGAGTCGAAATATAGTCAAATTTGGTAAAAAGGTGTTAAACATGTATTAGAGTGTGTTTACGTTCAAAACGTCCAGGTACGACTCCCCAAGGACCATCCTAAGGATCCATGGAGAGGACTCTAACATTTCACCCAAAACTGTAAAATTGATAGAGGCCAAACGACGGACCAAATGACGAGCCGTCGATGGGTCCACGGCCCGTCGATGATGTCGTAGGTTCATACTTATATTATTTCCAAAATGGAATTAACATACCCTCTCTATCAAAAATGACAGCTTTCCAGTACAGGGTCGTGGATTGATCAATGCCCCATAGGCGGGGTTCATCGATTGAGGGTCGAGTCACTTCCTGGTTTTTTAGTTTAGTGATTTAGTGGGTTAATTAGGTATGTGATTAATTAAGGGTTAGGGGGTGGATTATTAAGTTAGTTAAAGTACTATATAAGTATGCTAACTCAACTAACTAACCTAACACCCAATTTTTCCCCAAAGATAAATAACTCTAACTTCTCTCTAGATCCTCTCTCCCCAACTCAAACCTCCATTGAAGGAACACTAGAGCTCCAAGAGAGGGACGAATTCACCAAGGAATCCATCTCAAATTCGTATCAAAATCATACTCAAGGTATGGTTTCTTTCACTCTCTGGATCCTTTCCCCAAGATGCTCATTCAACTATGGTTTTCAAACATCCGCAAGACTAGGGTTTCAATCTAGACATGGGTTCTCTTTTCAAAATTAAATTGTTATTAAACTGTGATGAATTATGATTTTTTATCATTGCTTAACTAAGTATTTATGTTTAATTATTGGTAATTGCTAGACATTTCCCCTTGAACTCTTGTTCTTCCTTCAATTCATGATATCTCGCTATTCTATGGAAAGTGTGGTATTCAATGAGTATGTGAGTATGTAGAATGATAATTGCTATGCGTTACTTATTAAATTTACCTTGTTTATGTTTTGTTTATGTATTCTTTGGTAATTTACTTAAGAAAACAATGAAAGGGTAAGAAGGTATGAAGATCGATTCATCTTTAATTCAATTATGAAATATGAGTTGATTAGATAGTAATATTCCTATGTTAAATGAGTGCTTGTGATGCTGATGACAATATTCCTCATCCTTAACCCAAGAATATTTAATTACCTATGAAGTATGTATGCATGTTATAATATGATTATTATATGATAGAAAGTAGTTTCTCATGATTGTAATAAAGTGTTGAATGAAACGTTTAATTACATGTATGTTGTTTCTAAAGTGAAGTATAGTTCCCACTTATGATTACCTATGAGCTATTATGATGAGATGTTTAAAAAGGGGTCTAGAAGATACTAATGTGAACATTTTTGACAAGTATAATGATTACTAAAGGGAATTAATTCATAGAACAAAAAGGGCATGTAAATGAGATGGGGGTCTCACGTTTAGTAAGTCCGTCTCCCCATATGGGATTCCTCACGTTTAGTAAGTCTGAATCCCCAATATGTGTGTTGTCTCATAAGATGGAAACATCCATGTTTACCAAGTCAAGGTTTATAGTAACAATCTCCTTGACCCTTAACTATGTACCAACATAGAACTCTAGCTTAGTGGATCCACCTAGATAGATATGTAAGAAAGGTTACGCCTTAGACAAGTTTAAACCATCCTTATTTTGTGCGGGAGTAGCACACCGGATTCCATGTAGATCCAATGGTCTCATGTAGGTAATTGCACTTTTTTCCCTAATGTAAAAGTAAATGGACAAGTTATGTATGTGAACTCTTACTAGGGTTTGTCTTAAAGGCTACCACATAGTGTGAGGGAAGGTATGAGACTTCTCTTATATATTAAATATGTGGGATCATAAGGGATGGTCTTAGTAGTGTTATGGTATGATTAATTTGATTATATGTTATTTATCTCAATTTATATATGATCTTATGAATCACGCATTTTATGATGAAATATGAGATTATGTCATGTATATAAAGTGAGTGACTTAATGTGATACTTAGATTTGGATAAGGTTATGGGGTTCTATTATTGGCATTGCACAATATTGCTTTGGGTTGCTTATGTGTTGTGTTTATATCATGTTTGGTTGACTGATGATGTTCCATATATACCCATGTTGAGTTATTTGATATTATGCATGGTTTTAACTAAATTGTGCATTTTCTCATGCATTGATCATTTTATGTATACCTACCATATTTATTACATGTGGTTTGTACTAATCCATATTTCTTCCCTTTTTCCCAAACATTGTGGGTTCCTTCCATTGAAGAGCTTCTAGGCCACTTTGCAAGAAGACATGGAATTTTCCCCCAAGTTATTGGTGAGTCCTTAAGTTCGAGGATGGTTCCCTTTATTCTACATTTGTAGTACTTCTTATGTATAGAGACACTTATTTCTTTCCCTATTCTTTAGACTATTGTTGTAAGCCTATATGTGGCGTAATGAACTTGTATAAGGGCTATGCCCAAATGTTGAAATTCTCTTTAGATGGTTTAATGTGAGACAAAGTATTAGACTATTTCTTATGGATATTAGTTATATTTTCTAAAAAAGAAGTCTATGTTAACTTCAAAGCGAAGAGTCTATGTAAACTCCATATATGATATGTGTGAAGTCTAAGTATACTTCACTATGTTAATTTTTTAAATTTTCAACATTTTTTACCTATGATATGTAATGTTAAATGCTAAGGGCTAGTCTAAGTCCTCTTCTAGGAGGAATGACAAACTTGTTACCATAGCATGGGTTGAAGTAATCTTAGGATTAATGTATCACTAAACCACATCAAGTAGTGTTTTACGCAGAATTATGAAGCGTGCCGCACTTATGAATGTGAGGCTATGAGATGCTTAGAAAGGTCTCACCTCTTGGTATTCTTGAAGTTGTGCCTCTAGATTTTAAACTCTACGTGTCCTTTCTTCTAATCCCTTTTTGTGCTAATTGACAATGAATACAAAAAGGAACAACACTCGAACGGTCAAAGATGAGAATGTAAATGAAATGGTTCCCCCTCTGGCTCCTCAAAACCATCAAGTTCCTATTGAACAAGAGGATATATCTAATGTTGGGATAAGGGTGGACATTTAAAGCTTAACTCAAGTGTTGTCTACTCAAGATGCTAGGGATGCTAGGGTATAATTGAACCCGAATGCGAGCACCATCGCATTAGGTATAAGCGATTTCACAAAGATGAATGCCCCTAGTTTCTTTGTCTCCAAAGTGGTGTAGGACCTGCAAGGGTTTATTGATGAAGTATTAAAAATACTAGATGCTGAGGGAGTGTCTTCTCATGAAAAGGCAGAGATATCTTCCTATAAACTCAAAGATGTGGCTAGAGTTTTGTATGAGCAATGGAAGGATGAGTGACTGATTATAGATTGCCTAATTACTTGGGGGCTTTCAAGATGGGTTTACTTGATAGGTTCTTTCCTATGGAACTAAGAGAGAGGAAAATGCAAGAATTCATCAGTATTCTCCAACCCGGTATGAGTGTTAAGTAATATAGCCTCAACTTCACTCAAGTATTTAAATATGCTCCTACTATTGTGCTGAATTCTAGGTCTAAGATGAACAAATTTGTTATGGGGATGTCCGATATTGTGGTTAATGAATGTAGGTCAGATATGTTGATTCCTAGCATGTACATCTCTCATCTCATGGTTCATGCCAAATAAATTGAGGCGCAAAAGCTTATGAAAGTATGTAAGGAATTGAAGAGGACAAGGGTCGAAGATGGAAATTCTTCCAAGGCTAGATTTGAGGTGCAAGATAAGACAAGGTTCAAGAATAGGTTCGCCATTCAAAGCCCTTCTACCACCCAAAGGATCAACCAAGTTAAAGGGTCTACACCCAATCCTCAAGAGGGAAAAGGTAGCAGTCCCAATGTTGAGAAACCTAATTATGCTAAGTGCGGTAGAAAGCATGAAGGGAAATGTCTAATTGGCACGGGAAATTGCTAGACTTCAGGTAAGACAGGTCACATAAAGATGGATTTTACTATGATTAGGATAAAGGGAGAGAAAATTCTCAAGCACAAGCAAGTGCTCCCAATCCTGATGCTCCTAAGAAGAATCACTTTTATACTCTCCTCTCTAGGGGTGATCAAGAGGAGTCTCCTGATGTTGTCACCGGTATGTTACAAGTATTCTACATTAATGTCAATGGTTTATTAGATCTTTGTGCTAGTTTATCATTTTTAACTCCCTTATTATATAGATGTTCAATGTGTTACCTGATGTTCTAATTGAACCTTTTTCAGTTACAACCCAAGTGGGTTACTCCGTCGTGGCTAAAAGAGTCATTAAGAGTTGCCTTATATTATTGCCCAATAAAATTATTATGGTTTACTTGGTAGAATTTTATATAGTTGATTTTGATGTCATCTTAGGAATGGATAAGTTGTATGCTTTTATTGCTTCTATTGATTGTTCAACAAGGAAAGTTAAGTTCAAATTCCCTAAAGAACCCATCTTGGAGTGGAATGGAGGTAACTCAATCTCTAGAGGTCGAATTTTTTCGTGTATAAGAGATTATAAAATGATCTCTAAGGGTCTTCCGTTACATGTTATGAGTGTCAAGGACTTTGTATCCGAGGTTCCTCCATTCAAGTCGGTACTCTTAATGAAGAATTTTCCTAAAGTCTATCCCAATGACTTTCTTGAAGTTCCTCTCAAATATGAAATAGACTTCGGCTAGACTTTTTCATGGATACGAAACCTATCTCAATCCCTCCTTACTGGAAGACTCTTGTCGAGTTTCAAGAACTAAAGCTTCAACTCAAAGATTTGCTCGACAAGGGTTTCATAGACCTAGTATTTCTCCTAGAAGCGCTTTGATGTTGTTTGTAATGAAAAAGGACGGATCCCTTAAAATGTGCATTGATTATCTCAATTAAATAAGGTTACCATTAATCACAAGTATCCTCTCCTAGGATCGACGATATGTTTGACCAACTCCAAGGGGCAAACTACTTTTCTAAAATTGATTTGAGGTTGGGTTATCACCAACTTAGGGTGAGAGGTGAATACATACTTAAAATTCCTTTCGTGACTAGGTATGGTCATTATTAGTGCCTAGTCATGTATTTTGGTCTGATTAATTCCCCGAAGGAATTCATGGACCTTATGAATAAAGTGTTCCGCAATTACCTTGAATCATTTCTGATTTTCTTCATTGAGGAGATCTTGCTATTATTTTATAGTGAGGGTGATGTACCATTTGGGGGTAGTATTGAAAGTCCTCAAGGAACACAAACTTTTTGCTTAATAAAGTAAGTGTAAGTTTTGGTTGAGATGAGTTTCTTTTCTTGGTCAGATTGTTTCGAGTGAGGGCATAGAGGTTAAGCATAAGAAAATAGAAGTGTTTGGGTTGTGTCCTCATTCAACATTATAAGGTGATAGCTTATTCCTCTAGAAAACTCATGGTGCACGAAAAGAACTACCCAACTCATGACCTTGAATTAGAGATCGTAGTGTTTGTATTGAAAATATGTAGGCATTATCTTTATGGTGTCCATATGGATGTATTTATCGACCACAAAAGCAATCAATATGTGTTTACTCAAAAGTAATTGAATCTCCAACAAATAAGATGGTTGGAACTCTTAAAGGATTATGACATTAGTGTTCTCTACAACACCGAGAGGCCAATGTGGTAGGGATGCTTTAAGTTGTATGACTTTGGGTAGTGTGTCTCATGTGGAAGAAGGTAAGGCACAACTAGTGAAAGATGTTCATAGATTGTCCCAGTTGGGTGTTCGGTTAGAAGATTCTCCAAATGAGGGTTTCATCAATACATCATAAATCAGAATCGTTCTTCATGCTTGAGATGAAGTCCAATACAGAAGATTCTCCAAATGGGGGTTTCATAAATACATAATAAATCGAAATCGTTCTTCGTGGTTGAGATGAAGTCCAATCAACATCTTTATCTTCTATGGATGAAATTGAAGGAATCAGTCCTTAGTAAGTTTAATGTGTCATTATCCTAAGGGAGGTATGGGTTACTTAGATACCAAGGTAGACTGTATGTTCCGGATGTTGATAGCTTGAGGGGACAAATTTTAGAAGAAGCTCATAGGTCAAGATATTCTATTCATCCGGGTGTCACCAAAATGTACCGGGATATAAAAGAGGTCTATTGGTTTGATGGTTTGAAAAGGGACTTAGCGGAATTTGTGGCTAGGTTCCCTAATTGTCAACAAGTAAAAGCTGAGTATTAAAAGTCGGGTAGTTTTACTCAAGCGATGAATGTTACCACTTGGAAGACGAAAGATATTAATATAGACTTCATAGTGGGTTTGCGTCGGACACGTAGGCAAAATGTCTCAACATTTGTTGTTGTGGATCGGTTGATGAAATCCACTAACTTTATCCCCATTAAGTATACTTATTCAGCAGAAGAGTATGATAGAATATACATTATTGAAATTGTGATCTTAGATGGGATCTCTTTTTCCATCATCTCAATAGAGGTGCCAATCGTTCTGGGAGGTCTTTTTAGAAAGGGTTAGGTACTCAAGTACAACTCAATACCGCTTTTCATCCGCAAACAGATGGTCAAGCGAAGGGTACCATCCAAACCCTAGAAGATATGCTAAGAGATTGTGTTATTGATTTCAACGGAAATTAGGACGACCACGTAATGTTGATTGAGTTCTTCCATAATATAGCTACAATTTGAATATTTCCATCGCACCTTTTGAAGCACTTTTTGTTAGGAGGCGTCGGTCTCCGGTCGGGTGGTTTGATGTAGGAGAGTTTTCACATCTTGGTCCCGAGATAATCTATAATGCCTTCGAAAAGGTTAGACTGATAGGGGATTGGTTGAAAATAGTCTATAGTCGGCAAAAATCTTATGCCCACAATAGAAGAAAAGATCTTGCATTTGAAGTAGGTGATATGGTGTACGTGAAGATTTCACCTATGAAAGGGGTGAAGAGATTCAGTAAAAAGGGAAAGCTTAGTCCCCGGAACATGGGTCCTTGTGAGATAGTGAAACGGGTCGGGAAGGTTTCTTATGAGTTGAAGTTACCAAGTGAACTAGACCCGGTGCATCCCGTATTTCATGTCTCAATGTTTAAGAAATGCATATGCGACCTGGTATCCATTCTCCTGATCTAAGGATTAGGTGCGAATGAGAACATTTCTTATGAAGAGGTTTTGATTGAAATTCTAGATCTCCAAGTTAGGAGATTGAGGAACAAATAGGTGGCCTTCATAAAAGTCCTATGGAGGAACCACCAAGTTAAGGTAGAAACATGGGAGGCCGAGGCCGACATGAAGTTACGTTATCCTCTTCCCTTTCCTCAAAATTCTAGCCAGAGTTAATGTTAGTAACCCTCTTAAAATAAAAGGAATGGATAATGTTGAATGTGACTTTCTTTTCTTTTATGTGCATATTTATGGTAAAGGTTCATGTTAAAATGGGTTTTCATGAAAAAATGCTCTTTCTCTTAACTTGCACTTATTTGTGTTATGGGTATATTTGGCTTTATGAACTGGTAGTGAGCATGTTTAATGTGTTTTGAATGAAGGTTTTCACAAGTGACACTTGATATTGAGAAGGTAGTTCCTCATGTAGTGATGTTGAGATCTTACATGTGGTAAATTGTGAATTGAATTTCTATGTCTAATGTCATGGTTAAGTGTTAAATCGAGTTATGAATTACACCTACTGTCTGTGATGCATATTGATTTTATGTTATTGATGTTATTGTTGGTTGGTCTTCTAGTCTTGAGTTTCATTTTCTCACTATAAAAAGATTTAAGTGTCATATGGGGATGATGTTCCTGTGAGGGGGGGATAATGTAACACTCCGAAAGTTCATGAGTTATTCTAGAGCCTCACTAAATTATACAAGATTTAAAGCAATGATTCTAAGTCTAAACAAAATTAATAAACTTAAATAGGAAGCATTAGAGTCAAACATCAAAAAACGACCATGGCTTACAGAGATTTACAAAATTTTAACTAGTGTGACTTGACATGTTCCAAGGTGTTTTAAGGGTCGTAATTTAATCAATTTAGTAAAAAGGTATTAAAAATGTATTTTATAGTTTCTTTCGGGTCAAAAAATATGTGAATGACTCCCCAAGGATCACCCTAGTAGTCCTTGGAGTGGACGCTAACATTTGACCAAAAACTATTAAATTGACAATGGTTAAATGACAGACGAAACGACGAGCCGTCGATGGGTCAACGGCCCGTCGATGGTGTTGCAGTTCATACTTGGATTATTTCAAAAACAGTTTCAAAAGAACCTTCTCGGTCACAAAAGAGGGTTGGCCAGTACTGGGTCGTCAATTGATCGACGCCCTGTAGGCGGGGGTTCGTCGATCAAGGGTCAAGTCACTTCCTAGTTTTTTAGTTTAGTGAGTCAGTGGGTTAATCAATTATGTAATTAATTAAGGATTATGGGGTGGTTAATTAAGTCAGTTAAAGGACTATATGAGTACCCTAAGTCACTAAATAACCTAACACCCCATTAATTCCCAAACCCAAATCACTCTAGCTTCTCTATAGCTTCTCTCTCCCTAAACTCAAACATCCATTAAAGGAACTATAGAGCTCAAAGAGTAGGAAAAATTAACCAAGGAATCCATCTCAAATTCGTATCAAAATCATCCTCAATGATGTTCTTTCTTTCACTCATGGGATCCTTTCCCCAAGAGGCTCCTTCAACAATGTTTTTCAAACCTCCCCAAGACTAGGGTTTAATCTAGACATGTCTTCTATTTTAAAAAGAATATTTTTATTCAATTGTGGTGAATTATGGTCTTTTATGATTGTTTAACTAAGTATTGATTGTTAATTATTAGTAATTACTAGATATTCCCCCTTGAACCCTTGTTCTTTCCTAAACTCATTATATGTTGAACATTTATGGAAGTTGTGAAAGATGATGAGTATGTGAGAATTATAATTTTTATGCATTACTTCTTTAATTTACCATGTTTATGTATTGGTTATGTATTCTTTGGTAATTTAAGTATGAAGGCAACGAAAGGGAAAGAAGGAATGAAAATCGACTCTTCTTGAATATAATTATGAAATATCAGTTACTTAGATAGCAAGGCTCCTATGTCTAACGTGTGGTTGTGATGTTGATGACAAGTATTCCTCATCCTTAACCCTAGACAATTGAATTAGCTATGAATCATGTATGCATGTTATGATATGATTATTCTATGATTGAAAGTAGTTCCTCCTAATTATAACAAAGTGTTGAGTGAAAGGTTTACTCACTTGCATGTGGTATCTAAAGTTAAAGAATTGTTCTCAGTTCTGATTACCTATGAGCTATAATGATGAGATGTCTACATAGGGGTCTAGAAGACACTAATGCGAACATTGTATGATGAGTATGATGATTTATTAAAGTGAATAAATGGTTATCACTGATAGAGCATGTAAATTAGATAGGGGTCTCACATTTAGTAAGTTTTGCTCACCACATGGGTTTCCTCACGTTTAGTAAGTCCGGATTACCAAGATATGAGTTGTCTAATGAGACGGACGTTTAGCAAGTCAGGGTTTCTACTAACAATATCCTTGACCCTTAACTATGTGCCCGCATAGGTTTCTAGCTTACTTGATCCATGTAGATAGATATGTACAAAAAGTTACACCTTAGGCAAGTTAACCCTTTTTTGTGTAGGAGTAGAATACAAGATTCCATGTTGCTCACATGGTCTCATGTCGGTTATTGCACTTTTTTCAGTAATGTAAAAGTAAATGGACAAGTTAACCATGTGAACTCTTATTAGGGCTTGTCTTTAAGACTACTACATAGTTTAAGGGAGGGTATGATACTTCTCTTATACATTGCACATGTAGGACTAAGGGATGGTTTTAGTAGTGTTCTTGTATGATTATGTTGATTATATGTTATGTATGCCATGTTATATATGATCTTATGAATAAAGCATATTATCATGAAATATGCGATTGTGTTATATATATATATATATATGTGTGTGTGTGTGTGTGTGTGTGTGTGTGTGTGTGTGTATGTATGTATGTATGTATGTATGTATGACTTTATGTGATTATCTAGCTTTGGATAGGGATATGGGGTTCTATTCTTGGCATTGAACAAGTATTGCTTCGGGTTGCTTATGTGTTGGGTTAACTTATGATGTTTCACATATGCGCATGTTGATTTATTTGATATTATGCATGGCTTTGACGAGTTTGTGCCTTTTCTTATCCTGTGATGGTTTTATGCATGGGAACCATACTTAGTACATATGCTTTGTACTAACCCATATTTCTTCTTTTTTTTCCACAAATATTGTAGGTTCCATATATTGAAGATGTTCTAGGCCACTTTGCAAAAATACTTGTTCTTCTCCCCCAAGTTATTGGCGAGTCCTCAAGTTCTAGGATGAATACATTTGTTGTACCTTTGTAGTATTGCATTTGCATAAAGAAACTTATTTCTTTCCCTATTCTTAAGACTATTGTTGTAAGCCTATATGTGGCGTAATGTACTTGTATAAGGGCTATGCCTGAATGTTGTAATTCTCTTTTGATGGCTTAATGTGATACAAAGTAGTAGAATATTTGTTATGGATATTGGTTTTATTGTCTAAACGAGAGGTCTATGTAAACTTCAATAAGTGAGGACTTTATGTAAACTCCACATATGATATGTGATAGGTCTAAGTATATCTCACTATATTAAAGTCTTAAACTTTCGACATTTTTTACCTGTGATATGTAATGATGAATGCTAAGAGCTAGTTTAAGTCCTCTTCAAGGATGAAGACGTCTCTTACGTCTAGGGGGTGCTCCATGGTCGTGACAATATCAACATGCTTCTTTAACAATAGACATAAAGTAAAATTACTTCATAAAGTCATCTCTTAAGTGTGTGTGTAAGGGATTGTATGGGTGGTCTCTTACAAACTCACTCAAGTGAGACTTAGAATCACCTTTTCTAGGAAAATCTGACCTTGATGTTTATGATAATTTATAAGTGTTTATGTGACTCGTTATAAGTAATCTTGAGTGTTGTTTCGGCACATCTAGGGAAGGTGTATGGGTGGTATATCTTTGTGTGACTTAATTGAATCTTAGTATTGATTTGAGTGATAAGATTATATGCTAAAGGGTCTCTAAAGTGAGGTGAAGGAACTTCGCTGTAACACTGAATTGAGTTCACTATACAGTGAAGTAAATTCAATGTAAAGTTTCTAAAAATGAGATTATTGGATTAAGTGATTTCTTATGTATTTGTAAGTTGTTAATGTTGTTCTTATACTTATAGTATGATGTTTTAATCAAAATTCATGAAAAGTATGTCATTTACTAAATGTCCATTTTTCATGGTTTTTGCATTTCTTCCATACTTAGTACATCTAATGTGCTAACCCCTTCTTTTCCCTTTTTGAATAAAGTGTAGGGAATTGGAAGTCTTGATGTGGTATGGAGGATGGATAGGTTTGTAATGCTTCAAAATGACGTATTGGTGAGTCCTCATCGATTCGACGAAAATAACCACATGTCATTATGTCTTAGTCTTTACTTTTATGTCTTGTATGGGCGTAGTCCAAATTATTGTATAAGATAAAGTTTAGATCGTTCAAGTAGATATTTTAAAGGTTTAATGTTTTAAATGAAAATCTTCTGCTTGTGTAATGTTTAAGAAAGAGTTCTTGGTGTGTAGAGAATGTGTTAAATTCTTACCTATCTTAGTATGTTTATTATGCAATGAATGATACGAGAGGCTTAGATGAGACTTTTTGAAATCTCATTTTCCGTGTGACGACACAAGGATGATCTAACTTCTAGGGTGTACTTTAGGGTCGTGAAAAAGTTGCTGTTAGAGCATAAGGTTTAGGGAGTCTCTTAGTTGTGTTATGGACAACATCTAGTACAGTCTTGTTTATAATGTGAAGTGCTCCACATTATAAATACGAGGTTATTGGGTGCTAGGAAAGTTTCACTTCTTTCATTCATCTAATCGTGCCTAAGAGCTTTGTATATGGTGTCTTCCTCTTTTCCTTAATGTGTTGGTCCCTTCAAGGTGGATTTATGAAGTTTGGTTTGAGGGAGAGAAAAGATGATATGTGACTTGTTAGATGAGGATTAATAAAAGGTGGTTTTGACCTTAGATTGGTGTGGTTACCTTTTGAAGGGTAGTTAAGTTGGAAAGAATGTAAAATTATATTGTTATAGAATGTTATGGAGTGGTTGTTAAGATAGTTGGAGTTTGTTCAGACTTCAATCATAGAAAGGGAGGTGATGAGATTAGGAGGAGTAAAGGTGAGTTCTCCTAGTAAGAGGGATGTAGTGGTTAGATGAGGAAACCTTTTAGAGTCATTAGTCTTCATGAGGAAGACCTTAGTAATAATGTTTTAGTATGGTTTAAGGTGCCTTGATGGAGTTCCTCATAGTAATGTTCTGTTGACTTTAGAATGGGTTCCTTCTAAGTAGGGGAGTATGGTGAAGGTATGTTTGTTGGGCGTGAAGTACCCCCTTAACTTTTCCTTATCTGTTTATTCATGCCTAAAACAAAGTGTTCTGGGTAACTTGACTTTTGTAGGATTCTTTTGTAAAAAATGAGTTCCAATTATTCTCCTTATGATATATATATATATATATATA
>NC_028644.1:13735446-13831655 GCF_001406875.1 Solanum pennellii | reverse complement strand
ATATATATATATATATATATATATATATATATATATATATATATATACACGTTCGATTGAAGTTTTGTTGAATGAGAAAATGAGTTTTCATGCATGGTATCTTTCTCATGGTTCATGTGCATCTAGTGTAGGTTTCTAATTGTTTCATATAATGAATTTTGAGCGTGTATAAGTGATTTTATGACATTAACTATGTTGTAAGATGTGTTATATGATGTTACATTGCATATTAGCTTGTTTTTATCATGAATTGTGTAAAAGGTGCATTTTTCAAAAATATGCTCAATTCAGTGTAATGCACTGTCTATTCACTTTCAAGATTTTCAAAATTCGACTAATTGATTCTTTGTTCTAAATTATTTTAATGTGGTTAGAATTGATGTATATTAGTATGATATTAAATAAAGTGAGTTTTGCTATTTAGAATAAAGCATGTGAGTTTTGTTGCATGATGATTTATAGAACTGTCTTCTAGTTTCTTGTTGTGTTGTGAACCTCTTGACTATGTTAAATCGATTTTTTCTTCTACATTATGTGCTATATGATATGGTCATGAGTTGTTGATTGAATCACTATTCTTGGAAGTGTTCGGAAGTTAGCAAGTGCCATTCGAGGACGAATGTTGTCCAAGTGGGGGAGATTGTAAGACCCTGAAAATGACTTAGGTAAAGCTAGAGCCTAAAATGGTTGTCGTGATGGTATAAAGTCCTAAAATGGTTTACAATGTGGGTTTGAGCTACTGTTTAAAGTTTAGGTTCACTAGAAATCAAACGTCAAGGAACGACTAAGACGTTCAACGACTAAGTGACTTATGTGCCTCATATGTTGTTTTATGTGTTTATGTGCGATTCATTATGTTATAACGTTCTTAAATTAGTTATTATAGCATGTATAGGTAGTGTATCAAGTTTCATGAAGTTTGGAGGTAAAATGTTCAAGAACGGTCATGACATTCGAAAGGTTTTCCTTGAAACGACCTTGTGCGTCTATGCATGTTTCGTCGAGTTTTACGTATTCTTTTTCAACACAACTCGTATGATAGGTCCTAAACTAGTATACAAACATATTTAGGGTGAAATAATCCGGTTACAACTCCATGTAGGACCCAAAAGGGGCCCTAAAGGAGGACCCCAACATTGGAGCTCAACAGTGCTAGGCAGTGGCTATCCACGACCCAAATGATGGCCAGTCACTAGGAAAAGGCCTGTCGATGGGTCACGTCGATGGAGACACTTTTCTTGCAGTTTGCGGAGTTTCAGTTGCAACCCACTAGACCCCAACGACGGGGAGTGGCTGAGACCACGATCCGTTGGTATGGGCGGCGATGGGGCAGCCAGGTTTCTTGCCAACTTTCTGTTAAGTTGAGGGGTAAAGTGGTAAATTCACCCCAAGCCCCTACATTCCTTTGGATGCTTTTTTTGAGTGTTGATGGTTATTTTAAGAGTATATAAGTCATTAAACTCTCATTAACACCCTAACACCTAAATGAAAACATATTCCCTCCAAAAGGTCCTCCAAAAACCTCCTTGTGAGTTAAAGGTGAAGATAGAGCTTCAACATGGTTCTTAAATGGATTTTCTTATTCAATTATCATTGTGTTCTTCTAATGGAAGTTCTTCATCTAAGTCTTTATATCACCTTATAGCCAATTTCAAAGATGATTTTTAAAGATTTAAAAAAGATGAAAAAGTCTAATTTCTACTGTAAGTCTCGGGTTCTTGCATAAATGGTTTCCAAACGTTTATACATGATGAAATTGATCTATAATTGATGTTTTAAAATGAAATTGTCCATGAACCCTTGGCCTTCACAAATCTCTCAATTTGACTAAAATATGGATTAAGTGGTAATGCTTTGATATTGCTGAATTCATGTGTAGATTGTTATGTGCTTTTGTTTCATGTATTGATTATGGTTAATTGGTTTATAGGCTGTTTAAATTTGATCAATTGAGTATTTAATATTCATAGATCTATTGAATGTAAGACTTATTGATTTAATATTGAATTAAGGCTTCTGATTTTAATGTAATTTTCTATGATCTATTTAACGATGCAATAATTATATTCAATTGATATCTAGTTTGTATTAGATTAATGAGTATGTAATAAATTGACCTAGTTTCATTGATTATTGATATAATTGTATTAAATTGTTGGTTATGGCCTTGGGTAAGGGCCTTTTGATATCGAATTGGATTTTATAGCATTGAAGTTAGAGTGGTATGATGGAGTGGGGTATGATGCCCTAATTCCTTTTATTTTATGCTAATGAGACTTCAATTCTACTATGATTGTTATGGTCCTCTTATGGTGGCGGTGCTATGTGAATTGATGTGGCCTTATTGGCATTAGTTTATGCCATAAGATGATCATGGCCTTGTCGGCACTACTTGAGGTATTATGATGTGTTGTATAGTTGTTTTATGTGAAATATGAGTATATCTATTTATATGTGAAGTAATGTCAAAGTATGTGTCCTTTCTATGTATGTTAGGAAATCATGTAGACAATGGCAATGTGCCTCTATGTGTAGTCTTAGGGTTGATTCATGGTTGCTCCTACTTGACTATTTGAGTCTATAATAGTGATATTGATGATGATATGGTAGTGTGTAGGATGATATAAAGATTATAATGGTTATTCCTGCGTGTTTTTTGAATGACTAGTAATATGTGTTAAGGTGAGGTATATGGTGTCTTTTCTTAGTTGACATGTGTCCCTTACTTGATGCTTGTATGAATATAAATATGTGATGTCTTGACATAGGTGCTAATGTCTTTTAGTCTTTAATGTATAAATGATATGTGACCTTGAATGATGTTAAGAGGGTCCTTTATGTGAAACCTTGAACCTAGTAGTAAGGTTGTGTAGGTTGAATTTGAATGTCGTAATAGTATCCTTCAAGTAAAGGAATGATGGACTTAAGGTTGATTGGATGGAACAACATCATATCAAACCTTAGGAAAGTCATCATGAGCTTCTTGTCGCCTTTATGAGGTAGCCCTAGTGAACCTTTGTTTGGTAGGGTAAATGTGATTGGATTATAAACTTGTTATGGAACCCTCTTATGTGAACATTTCATGTGAATTACTCTATGAGAACGAAGGCTAGCCCCAAGTGAGTATGGTAAGGGGAGTATTTCTAGTTAAGTATGATACTATATTACAAAGCATGTCCTTCATATTCCTTAACCATGTGTCCTTGTTCTACCCTTGGAAAGTAGAACACTGTCATAGGAGTAGGTTAGAATCCGGATTCCATTAGTTGCTACCATGGTCTATCTACGTTAATGCCTATTCTCATCATATGGGAAACCTACTAGCAGTAGAGAAGTTCTATGAGGTTTAGGTGGTGGTATGCGACTCTATCTAAACATTGCACAATAGGCTTTGAAGGTTTTAGTTAGAGTCCCTAGGTCTTGTCTAAGAACATTCCTTGAATGTCCTTTATGTGATGAACATCTCTTAATGAATTAATGAATATAATGACTTAAGTTAAGAAAGTATGTTAAATTAAGTAGTACTTACCTAGAGTAGTTAAGAGTTTTCTAGTTAAGGTCTGAAGGGTGAATTAGGAATGGTACTTCTTATCTTACCTAGATAAGTTTTAAGAGTGACTCTAGTTAGGGAATTATGTTGATTATGTATACATGATCTAAGCCTTAGGCAGTCTTAAGAATTCCATAGGTAATCTTGAAGAGGTCACTATGGACATTTTTCTTGATTTACTCAAGTAAGTCTATCGATATTCTTTGGAAGGAGAATGTCATATCATCTAAATGTTAATGTATTAAGTGACAATGAATCTATCGTAGGAAGTCTATAGGGTCTCCTAAGTGTGTGTGTAAAGGATTGTATGGGCGGTTGTTTCACACCTCACTCAAGTGACAACTTAGAATCACCTTTTGTAGGAGAATCTTACCTTGATGTTTATGTCACGACTGGAGTCTAGACCCAAGACGAGACTGGCGTTTTTGACCTCTTAGAGGTCGCAAGCAATCCTACAAACGTCATTGTTACTTCATCTAGGTTAATTTTAGCAGAAAATTTGAACTCTTTGTTACTTAGCATTCATATAAGACAATCTACTTAAACTCATAAACGTTCACAATCAACAATCTATTATTAAGATCATCATATGAAAGAAATAGTTCCATACTGCATTAAGTGTATACTTGTCAAATGGCACAAATACAATGTCTGAAATAAGATGAGAAAGAAACGCTAGTGGAACATACTCCACTAACTCAAACATATATCTAAGCTAGAATTTAATGGGCAAGCGTCCTCGAAAGCATGAGGGCCTACCAAATCCGGATGAATGCTCCACATCCAATTAGCTTTAACGTTGTAATATAATATCTAACGTCAACATGTGCCTGCACCTAAGATGTGGGATTAGTACACACTTGTACTAAGTATGGGTATATGCAAGCATACACCAAGGACATAAATGAGTAAGAATAGCTCTTTCCTAACAACATGATTTATAAAAAGTCAAGTCAGTGGACTTGCCAAATTTGGACTAGGAAAGTCATTGGACCTTCTAAATTTTGATTAGGAAAGTCATGCCATGAGAGTAACATGCATCATCATACTTATAATTTTGCAAGCAACACATAACGAATTACACATATCACATCACATAGTTCATATCATTCTTTCATATGCCATGAGACCTTGTAATCATGGACTTGACATTAGGACTTCCAAAAATGAGTGCTCAACATATGGGACCTCATCTATGGAACCTTCTTTAACAAAAAGAGAGTCTGCTTCCTTCAGTCATACGAACTTCATTTTCATTCTTTCATATACTAGTGCATCCACCAGTCATACCTAAGATGTAGTTTAAGACTCTTATCGCATTCGTTGTGCAATGACCAAGAATAACCTAGTGTTATTACTTAAGACTAGCTGACCTCTTGATTATCTTATCCTAACACCTTTGTTATCGTTCATTTCATTATGTGCATTCATTGAGGCTGGCCTCATTTTTCTTTGGAAGCTTTAACCTTAACAGACATAGATCATCTGAGCATCATGGAATCCAGTTTGTAATCCCCACACCAAAAAGAGGTAGAATCACCAAACAAAGTGAAACAAAACATGCTAGTGTATATAGGGAATTGAACCCTGCTAGATCCCTATATTGGCAGTTTATGTTCAAAGACTATGATATATAAGGAAAGCCATACCCAAAATATTGGACATTCTCATCTCATGAGAGTTACGTGAACCTCCGCCTTTCCAAAGGAAGGCATCACCGCTCATAGTTATTCTATCGGTGCTCAGTATAAAGTTCCATTATATTCAACTCATACATCATGAAAGATTGCTTCTAGCATGAGGACATCATAGCTCATTAGATTATTTCTCATCTCATAATTAGTGTAAGTATGCATTAATTCAATACTTTCATTAGAGTGTTCATAGACACTGGTCTCGTCATTGACTTTACACTCTCATAGGTGAGTACATTTTTCTAACATTAACTTAGGCTCATTTGAGATTCCTCTCATCTTTCACATTAGCCTTTTATTATATTGTCACCTCATACATTAACTTTAACACATTTTCTTTTCGTAATTACTCACCCCTTCACGTGAATGTTCATTTCATCATATGCCAATGCACTTAACAATTTATTGTGTTTCACACTCTTACTTAACCCTTTTAGGGTTACATGATTTTATCACATACATCGTAGACTAACCTACTTTGAAAAGTATGATAGACTTATGAGTACACACATATAAGACATGAGGCTTTATTCATAGTTTATCTAAGTGATTCATTATTACCCAAGATTATGTGGTAGAATACTTATGCATCTTGTAGATATGCAAATATATTGATTTCGATCTCTAGAGGCAACATTCATTAAATACTTACTTACGTATGACTTATCTGTCAATACTGAATTGGGCAAGGAAGCCGATTTCTAATCCCTTGGACAACACTAAATCTAATTTTAAACTTGATAATTGCATTTTTAATATTTGGGGGACCCTAGTTCGATCCCCATTAACCCCTAGTTCGATCCCCATTAACCCTAGTTCATTATTTTTCTTTTAATTTGTCTCTTAATTTTCTCACCTATCCAAGAGGTTGTGGGTTCAATCCCCACTCTCTACATTTATTTTCTCCTTTATTTTTCTTCTAACTCACTCATCCATTCAAGAGGTTGTGGGTTCAATCACCACTCACCATATCTATTTTTCCTTGCATTTTTCACACGAAATTTTTATGAAATTTTCATTTAGTGAGGTCATGGGTTCAATACCCAATGACCTCACATTTTTTTTCAAAAAAATTTAAACAAAGCTCATTTTTGTAAAAAGTTGGCCGAGACTACAATTTCCAATAGGCTGGAAATTTGGTCTCTTCCAATCCATTTTTGTCTTAAAGATGTCTTGCGCTCAATACTTTGTGATTTAAATTATTTTACATTCATTTTTCATTGCATTTTGTACCACTTTGTTTGGCAGAACCCAACCTACCAAATGCCGGAAATTTGTTCACCATTTTCAGCTTTTTTTTATCATCATTCATACGTTAATTCTTAAGGCATTTCGTGGATCATTTGGTCATCTATACGTTTAATCTTTTTAGGATTACATTCAGCCATGAATTACAATTGCATCTAGCATTATTACACCACTTTTAAACCTCGTGATTTACACAAACATTCGCACATAAAATTCAATCATAAAAACATATCATTTTTCACATACTTTCGATTGACATAAATTAACATGTTTACAATTCCAAACACATATTCATGAACACATTATCACGAAAATCACACTTCATACTTAAACTACCAGAAAACATACCAACAACATGATCTCTAACCTATTTCACATTGAGATCAAAGGGATACAAGCGACAAGGAGTTCGACAAGAACAAGAACAACCCTAGTTTTATGATTCGTTGAATTCAGGAGAAAGAAAATTCAGTTGGAGAAAGTAGTCCAGGAGAGAAACCCATACATGATTTCAATGTTTTTAAACCCACAACTTTCTGACCAAAAAGCTTCTTCAAAGTCACGTCCAAATCCCGAAACTCCAACACAAACACGATGAAACGTTACTATACGTTTTTGGTTAGCTTGTTTGTTAATATTTTAAGCGTAAGTTCTTCAAGTTTGAAGAACTTATTTAGCTTTTCTGTTCTTGTATTTTTGTTAGGCAGAGAGAACGTGAAAGAAAGAGAGGGAGAGCCAGATCGTGAGAGTGAATGGAACATTAAAAAGAGAGAGGTTCCTAGCTCAACTAACTCCCTTAGTTAGTTGGCTTTGCTGTCGCAAGTGTTCGTAGGTTTTGTTCTACGTGCATCAATCCGTGTGAACCCGGTCTAATCGTAGGCTTTCTAGACACACTAAAATTACTTAGCATATTTATTTTTAGTGTTATTACAATATCCCAACCATAGGAACATTCATCCTTGAATAATACTACACATCATTTTAAAATAAAGAGGGTGATTTTCGAAAATATGGTGACATACTTGAGACTATACTCTTTGTGAATTTCTGTTTCACACTTACTCTGAATATTGCATATTACTCTAGCTAATCTGAAGCTTCATATTTGTGATTGAGGAACTTCCTTCTCAATCGCACATAACTTGATGCACCTCACCATTCATGCAACAAAAAAAAATCATGTCCACGCTATACAAAAATAGCAACATGACATGCAAACATAAATTCATTTTAACTCACATAGTGCAGTTATTACACATACAATCTTGCACTTACAACACTAAGTTGACTATTGCACTAAAACTCAGAGTTTCTTAAACAAAATGAGCCTTAAAAGGAGTATATCTAACCCCTTCGATAACATCTTGTTGGCCTTGATATTTGAAATTATATGGCTTTGTTGGATGGGTCCACGCCCTGCCCATTTATACCATATCTCATTTGGCAACTGAAACCTCACTACCCTTCTTTGATAGTGTATGGTTACATAACACTTATGGAGAAAATCCATACCTTAGCTATTCAGTGCTTTTTATTTGTGAATATATGATTTACATATGAGTAGGTTGGTGCACATACTTGAAACCTACTAGCAGCTTCGCATTAATAGACTAAAGATTCCTAAACTAGTCTCATCACAGCATACAACATAAATAAACAAATAAGTCACATAAGTCAACAACGAACATGATGACTCCAACATATTAACTTCATACTAGTTAATAAAACCATACACATGAAAAACTAATTTACACTACTCACCCGAGACATCACCAGAGTTGTCTTTCCCTACACCCCTAGACTTGAGTGCGAAGAATCGTTGCCTCCTTGGAACCCTTAACTTGGACCATTCGAATAAACTTTATCTTTCATTTTTTCTCGACCTCTCATATATGGACAATCCTTCATTATGTGACCCGGTTTTCCAGAACTGTAACAAGCGTTAGAGCCCCTCATACACTCTCCTCCATGAATTTTGCCACAGTTCCTACAAGGTGAGGTGTATGTACTTCACTGTTGCTCTTAACTCTTGGCTTGAAATCCCTATCATAGCAATCCTTGGATTAACATGACTCCCCTTTGTGGGAGAGTCCCTTCCTAAACCTGCGCTTATCCCTGATTAATCAGTAATATTCCTTGAAAAATTCTTCTCATCTTGCCTTGAACTGTATTAAGTATGCATTAACTTCAATACTTTCATTAGAGTGTACATAGAGACTGGTGTCTTTATTAACTTTACACTCTCATAGGTGAGTACGTTTTGGTAACATTTACTTAGGCTCATTTGAGATTGCTCCCATCTTTCACATTAGCCTCTTATCATATTGTAACTTCATACATTAACTTAAACACATTTGCTTTTCATATTTACTCACCCCTTCACGTTATTGTTCATTTCATCATATGCAAATGCACTTGTCCATTTAATGTGTTTCACACTCTTACTTAACCCTTCTAGGGTTACATCATTTTATCACATCCATCTTAGGCTCAACTACTTTTAAACGTATGCTAGACATATGAGTCCTTACATAAAATCCATAAGGCTTGATTCATAGTTTGTCTAAGTGATTCTTGTTTACCCTAGATTATGTGGTACTAGACTTGTGCATCTTTTACATATGCCAAGATATTGATATTGATCTTTAGAGGCAGCATTCATTAAATATTTACTTACGTATGACTTATTTGTCAATACGGAATTGGGAAAGGGAAGCCGATTTCGAATCACTTGGACAACACTTAATCTTATTTTAAACTTGGTAATTGCATTTTTTCAGATTTGGGGTACCATAATTTGATCTCCATCAACCCAATAATATTTCCTTTCTGTTTCTCCTCTCCTTTTTCATTTAAGAAAAGGAGATTGTGGGTTCAATCCCCCACAAGCTCATTATTTTCTTTTAATTTATCTCTTAACTTTCTCAGCTATCAAAAAGGTTGTGGGTTCAATCCCTACTCTGCATATTTATTTTCTCCTTTATTTTTCTCCTAACTCTCTCATCCATTCAAGTTATAGTGGGTTCAATCACCACTCTCCACATCAATTTTTCCTTGCATTTTTCTGAAGAAATTTTTATGAAATTTTCATTTAGTGAGGTCATAAGTTCAATCTCCAATGACCTCACATTTTTTTAAAAAAATTAAACGAAGCTCATTTTTTAAAAGTTTACCGAGACAACAATTTCCAGCAGGCTGAAACATTAGGTTCTTTCGATACATTTTTGTCTTATATTTTGTTGATTTTTTTGTATATTTCAAGTAATGATGTCTTGGGTTCAATACTTTGTGATTTCACTTATTTTACATTCATTTTTTATTATATTTTGTACCATTTTGTTTGGCCGAACCCAACCTACAAAATGCTGGAAATTTGTTTACTATTTTTAGCTTTTTTTATCATGATTCATACATTAATTCTTAAGGCATTTCGTGATTCATTTTTTGCATCTTCAAATGTAATATTTTTAATATTATATTCAGCCAATAATTACCATTACATCCATAAACATTACACTACTTTTACACCTCATGATTTACACAAACATATTCACATAAAATTCAACCATAAAAATATATCATATTTCACATACTTTCGGTTGACATAACTTAACATGCTTACAATTCCAAATTCATGATCATGAACACATTATAACGAAAATCATACTTCATACTTAAACAACTTGCAAACATACAAACAACATGATCTCCAACCTATTTAACATTGAGATCAAAGGCACACTAGGGGCAAGGAGTTCGATAAGAACGGGAACAACCCTAGTTTCAAGATTCGTTGAATTCATGGGAAAGAAAATTCTCTTGGAGAAAGGAGTCCAAAAGAGAAACCCATACCTTATTCCAATGATGTTCAACCCACAACTTTTTCCCAAAAACCTTCTCAAAACTCATGTCCAAATCCCGAAACTCCAACACAAACCCGATGGAACTTTGCTTTACGTTATTGGTTAACTTGTTGGTTTGTATTTTTCGAGTAAGTTCTTCAGGTGTGAATAACTTTCGTAGATTTTATGTTCTTTTGTTTTGGTTAGGCAGAGAGAACTTGAAAGAAAGAGAGAGAGAGAGAGGCAGATCATGAGAGTGGATGGAACGTGAAAAAAAGAGAGGTTCCTTAGGATTAGGATTCTAGTAGAGACTTAGTCAAAATAAGGTTTGTTCAAATGTTAAAACCTGATATTTTTTTAAATTATATGTTAAATGAACATAATTACCTTACAAAAATTATATTATAAACCTCAATTTAATCCTCTTAAATGTTGCTTCCGTCAAGGTTAAAACCCGTGATGTCCCCATCGTGAAAACGGGTCCCTTCGGTCGACCTGACTCAAACCGTCCCATTTATTTATTAATTAATAATAATAATAATCTGATTTTACTTTTTCTTAAATTAGTATTTAAATATTAGTAAAATAAATTTATTCACCTATTTAAATAATCAAGTTAAATCATTGCTCCCACCTTGGTTCGAACCTGGGTGGAGCAAGATTTTGCTAAAAGGCCAATTTCGTCCCTTTCTATCCAAAATGCCCCTTAAAAAAGATCATTTTACCCCAGGACCCTCCAAACTTAAGATTTCCCCTCTTTATGTCGGGTATAGACTCATCCGGGTAAATCATCATATTAGGGAGCCCTACATGGATGGACCCTACCTTTCCTAGCTCAACTAACTCCACAAGTTTGTTGGCTTGGCTATCACAAGGTTTCAGAGGTCTAGTTCTAGGCGCATAATTCCGTGTGAACCTGGTCTAATCGTAGGCATTCTAGACACACTAAACATTACATAGCATATACATTTTAGGGTTGTTACATTATCCCAACCTTAGTTACATTTGTCCCTGAATAACAGTACACATCATATTAAAATAAAGAGGGTGATTTTCAAAAATGTGTTAACATACTTTAGACTTTATTCTTTGTAAATTTCTGTTTAACAGTTTCTTTGGATATTGCATATTACTCAAGCTTATGTAAAGCTTCATATTTAAGATTGAGCAACTTTCTTCTCCATCGCACTTAGCTTGATCCACCTCACCAATCATGCACAACAAAAAAAAGCATGTCCATGCTATACAAAAACAGCAACACGAAATGCAAACATGAATTAATTTTAACTCACATAGTGCAATTATTAAACATACAATTTCGGACTTACAACACCAAGTTGACTATTGAACTAAAACTTAGAGTTTATAAAACAATACCATCCTTATAGGGAGTGTATCTAACCCCTTAGATAAAATCTGGTTGGCCTTGAGATTTGAAATTATATGGCTTGGTTGGATTGGTCAACGCGCTGCCCATTATACCCTATCTAATTTGGCAACTGAAACCTCACTACCTGATTTGATAGTCTATGGTATCATAACACTTATAAAGAAAATCCATACCTCAGCTATTTAATGCTTTTTATTGGTGAATATCTGATTTACATATCAGAAGGTTGGTGCACATCCTTGAAACCTACTAGCAGTTTCACATTAATAGACTAAGGATTCCTAAACTAGTCTCATCAAAGCATACAACATATATAAACATATAAGTCACATAAGTCATCAAAAAACATGATGACTCCAACATATTAACTTCATAGTAGTGGATAAAACCACACACATGAAAAACAAATTTAGGCTACCCACCCGAGACATCATCAGATTATCTTCCCCTACACCCCTAGACTTCAGTGTGAAGAATCGTTTCCTCCTTGGAACCTCTTCACTTGGACCATTCGACTGAACTTTCTCCTTCCCTTTTTCTCGACCTCTCATATACGGACAATCCTACATCATCTGGGCTCAGAATACCTATCATAGCGACCCTTGGATGAACTTGGCTTCCCTTGGTGGGAGAGTCCCTTCCTAAACTTGGGCTTATCCCTTATTCAGTTCTACTCTTCGTTTCAAAACTCTTCTCAGCTTGACTTGACTTGTTCCCTACCCTAGTATGCTTCCTCTTCCTGTTTTCCTCCACATGTTGGACATGGACCATAAGTCTGGAAAGGACCATGCTATCATGCATCATAGATGCCCTACACTACTACTCTAGATCCTCACCAATCCTAGATCCAGTGTAAATGGGAGGATTCATCCTCGTGAAGTCCCTTAACCTGTTAGCCATGGTGTTGGAAGGTGGGTTCTCCCTTGGAACACAATGTTGCTCCCCCTGGGCAATCATAGCCTGAGATTTTAAAGTGATGGCTTGGGCCATCTATACAAAGGTTGTCCTCACTTCTCCATCTGTCAACCCAGTTGGGTTAACAGGCATCTCAACTTCAGCCTGAAGATCCTGGAGAGGATCTTGATTTACCCCAGCAGCTGCTCCTCCAATATCTCCGCCTGTGTTTCACCTCATATTCATCATTGTGAATCTCAAGATTTGATGTTAGATAATCTCTTAACACCAAGAAATCAGATATTACAGAAGGCACGATAAGATTAGAGAAAGGGAATTTTCGTACGCATCATGTAGTCTCTAATTCAGGATAGTGGTGCACTTCACTACCATTACTTAGAAACTACTCGATGTGGTTCATATGAACTTATTATCCTCAAAATTAAACCTCGCTCGGATACCAACTTTCCCACGATTGGAGTCTATATCCCAGATGAGACCGACGTCGTTGACCTCTCAAAGGTCGCAAACAAGCCTTAATACGTCATCATTACGTCTAGGTTAATTTTAGAGGAAAATTTGAACTTTTTGTTTCTTAAAATTCATATAATACATTCTACTTTAACTCATAAATATTCAAAATCAACCATCTAATATTAAGATCATTAAATGAAAGAAATAGTTTCATACTGCATTATGTGTATACTTGCCAAAATGGCACCAATACAATGTCTTAAATAAGGTGAGAAAGAAACGCTAGTGGATCATACTACACAAACTCAAACCTATATCTAAGCTAGAATATAATGGGCAAGCGTCCTCAAAATCATGACGGCCTACCAAACCCGGATTAATGATCCACGTCCGGATAGATTCAACGTCGTACTATAAGCTCTAACATCCACGTGTGCCTGCACCTAAAAGTTGATATTGTATGAGATTATTCTACACTTGTCCTATGTATTGGTATATGCAAGCACACATCAAGAACATGCATGAGTAAGAATAGATCTTTCCTAACAACATGATTTATAGAAAGTCAAGTCAGTGAACTTGCCAAATTTTTATTAGAAAAGTCAGTGGACATGCCAATTTTGGATTAGCGAAGTCAGTGGACTTGCCAAATTTTGATTAGGAAAGTCCTGCCATTAGAGTAACATGCATCATCATACTTATCATTTTGCAAGCAGAACATAACGTATGACACATATCATATCACATAGTTCATATCATTATTTCATATGCCATGAGACCTTAGAATCATGGACTTGACATTAGGACTTCCAAAAATGAGGGCTCAACATATGGGACCTCAACTAGGGAGCCTTCTTTAACAAATACAGAGCCTGCTTCATTCATTCATACGTACTTCATCTTCATTGTTTCATATACTACTGCAGCCACCAGTCATACCTATCATGTATTTTAAGACTCTCGTTGGGTTCGTTGGAATATTACCAAGAATTACCTAGTGTTATTACTTAAGTCTAGCTCACCTCTTGATTATCCTATACTAACACCTTTGGTATCGTTCATTTCATTATGTGCATTCGTTGAGGTTGGTCTTTAATTGGGAACTTTAACTTTAAGCGACATAGACCATGTGAGCATCATGAAATCCAGTGTGTAATCCCCCCACCAAAAACAGGTGGAATCCCCGGTCAATTTGAACCAAAATATGCTAGGATATACAAGGAATTTAACCCTTATAGATCCCTATATTGGATGTATACGTTAAAGGACTAGGAAATATAAGGAGAACCATACCCGGCATGGCAGAAAGTCTCATCCCATGAGAGTTTCGTGAACCTCCACCCTTCCCGAAGGAAGACATCACCGCTCATAGCTAGCTTATATGTGCTCAATATAAAGTTCCATTACATTCATCTCATACATCATGGAAGTTAGCTTCTAGCATGAGGACATGATAGCTCATCTCATCATTTGTATTAAGTATGCATTAACTTAATACTTTCATTATAGTGTTCATAGAGACTGGTTTCTTCATTAACTTTACACTCTCATAGGTGAGTACATTTTGGTAATATTTGCGTAGGCTCATTTGAGATTGATCCCATCTTTCACATTAGCCTCTTATCATATTGTAACATCATACATTAACTTAAACACATTTGCTTTTCATATTTACTCACCCCTTCACGTTAATGTTCATTTCATTAAATGCAAATGCACTTGGCCATTTAGTGTGTTTCACACTCTTACTTAACCCTTCTAGGGTTACATCATTTTATCACATACATCTTAGGCTCAACTACTTTTAAATGTATGCTAGACATATGAGTCCAGACATACAATCCATAAGGCTTGATTCATACTTTGTCTAAGTGATTCTTGTTTAACCAAGATTTTGTGGTACAAGACTTGTGCATCTTTTACATATGCCAAGATATTGATTTCGATCTTTAGAGGCAGCATTCATTCAATATTTACTTACGTATGACTTATTTGTCAATACGGAATTTCGAAAAAGAAGCTGATTTCGAATCACTTGGACAACACTTAATCTTTTTTAAAACATGGTAATTGCATTTTTTCAGATTTGGGGTACCATAATTGGATCCCCATCAACCCAATAATATTTCCTTTCTGTTTCTCCTCTCCTTTTTCATTTAAGAAAAGGAGGTCGTGGGTTCAATCCCCCACAAGCTCATTAGTTTTCTTTTAATTTATCTCTTGACTTTCTCACCTATCCAAGAGGTTGTGGGTTCAATACACACTCTCCATATTTATTATCTCCTTTATTTTTCTCCTAACTCTCTCATCTATTCAAGAGGTTGTGGGTTCAATCCCCACTCACCACATCTATTTTTCCATGCGTTATTCTCGCGAAATTTTTATGAAATTTCCATTTAGTGAGGTCATGGGTTCAATCCCCTATGACATCAATCTTAAAAAAAAATGAAGCTCATTTTTTTAAATGTTTTTTGAGACTACAATTTCTAGCAGGCTTGAAATTTAGTCTCTTCCAATCCACATTTGTATTAATCTTTTGTTGATTCTTTTTGTACCTTTTAAGTAATGATGTCTTGGGTTCAATTTTTAGTAATTTAACTTACTTTATATTAATTTTTCATTGCATTATTTACCACTTTGTTTGGACTAACCCAACCTACCAAATGCTGGAAATTTGTTCACTATGTTAAGCTCTTTTTTTTTATCAGCATTCATACGTTAATTCTTAAGGCATTTCGTGGATCATTTGGAGCATGTTTAAGTGTAATATTTGTATGATTATATTCAGCCAAGAATTAAAATTACATCCAAAAACATTACACCACTTTTACACCTCATTATTTGCACAAACATTCGCACATAAAATTCAACCATTAAAACATATAATTTTTCACATACTTTCTGTTGACATAAGTTAACATGCTTACAATTCCAAACACATTATCACGAAAATCACACTTCATACTTAAACTACCAGAAAACATACCAACAACATGATCCATAAATTATTTCACATTGAGATCAAAGGGATACTAGGGAGAAGGAGCTCGACAAGAACGGGACCAACCCTAGTTTCAAGTTTCGTTGAATTCATGGAGAAGAAAATTCTCTTGGAGAAAGGAGTATAGCAGAGAAACCCATACCTGATTTCAATATTTTTCAATCCATGACTTGCTGCCCAAAAATCTTCTCCAAACTCATGTCCAAATCACGAAACTCCAACATGGACCCGGTGGAACTTTGCTTTACGTTTTTGGTTAGCTTGTTTTTTTATATTTTTCGTGTAAATTCTTCAAGTGTGAAGAACTTTTGTAGCTTTTTTGTTCTTGTGTTTTGGTTAGGCAGAGAGAACATGAAAGAAAGAGAGAGAGAGAGGAAGGCAGATCGTGAGAGTGCATGAAACGTGAAAAAAGAGAGAGCTTCCTTAGGATAAGGATTCTAGTTGAGAGTTAGTCAAAATAAGGTTTGTTCAAATGTTAAAATCTAATTTTTTAAAATAAAAATTACATGTTAAATGTCCATAATGACCTTAAAAAAATCAGATTGTAAACCTCAATTTAATCCACTTAAATTATGCTTCCGTCGAGGTTCGAACCCGTGGCATCCCCCTCACGAAAATGGGTCCCTTCGGGTCGACCCGATCCAAATCGCCCCATTAATTAATTAATTAATTAATTAATAATTATTATCTGATTTTCGCATTTATTCAATTACAATTTTAAATGTTAATTAATTAAATTAATTCACTAATTTAAATAATCAAGTTAAATCATTGCTTCCACCTAGGTTCGAATCAAGGTGGAGCAAGATTTTGCTCAAAGGCCAATTCTGACCCTTTCTACCCAAAATGCCCCTCCACTTTATTAATTAAATAATTAATTACATATTTAGGGTAATTATGGTACTACCCTTAGCCTGGAAAAACACCATTTTACCCCTAGACCTTCAAAACATAGGATTTCCCCCTTTTTAATACGGTAAAGACTCATCCAGGTTAATCTTCATATTCGGGAGCCCTACATGGCTGGACCCAAACTTTCCTAAATCAAATAATTCACCAAATTAGTTGTCTTGGCTGTCGCAAGGGTTCAGAGGTATTGTTCAATGCGCATCGATCCGTGTGAACCCGGTCTAATCATAGGCATTCTAGACAACACTAAACATTACTTAGCATATTCATTTTTAGGGTTGTTAGATTATCCCCACCTTAATAATATTAGTCCCAAAATTACACTACACACCATTTTAAAATAAAGTGGGTGATTTTCGAAAAAATGATAACATATTTGAGACTTTACTCTTTGTGAATTTCAGCTTCACACTTACTCTGGATAGTACATATTTACTCAAGCTTATCTGAAGCTTCATATTTGAGATTGAGGAACTTCCTTCTATATCGCACTTAACTTGATGCACCTTACCACTCATGGAACACACAAAAAAAAAGAATCATGTCCACGCTATACAAAAAGAGCAACATGAGTCATGTCTCGACCTCTCATATACAGACAATCCTTCGCCATATGACCCGGTTTTCCAGAACTGTAACAAGCGTTAGAGCCCCTCATACTTTCTCCTCCATGAATTTCTCCACACTTCCTACAAGGTGGCCTATCCTGAGTTGTATCTACCTCATTGTTTCTCTTAACTCTGGGCTCAGAATCCCTATCTTAGATGCCCTAGGATGAAGTTGACTCCCCTTGGTGGGAGAATCCCTTCTTAAACCTGGGCTTATCCCTTATTAAGTACTACTCTTCCTTGAAAAATTATTCTTAGCTTGCCTTGACCTGTTCGCTACCCTACTATGCTTCCTCTTCCTGTGTTCCTCCACTTGTTAGACATGGACCATAAGCCTGGTAAGGTGCATGCTATCATGCAGCAAAGATTCCCTACACACCACCTCGAGATCCTCATATATCTTAGATCCAGTGTAAATGGGAGAATTCATCCTCGTGAAGTCCCTGAACCTGTTAACCATGGTGCTGGTCAGTGGGTTCACCCCGGGAACACCTTGTTGCTCCGCCTGGGCTGTCATAGCTTGAGATTGTAAAGTTATTGCTTGGGCCATCAGTACCAAGGTTTTCCTCACTTCTCCATCTGTCAACCCAGTTGGGTTAACATGAATCTCCATTCCAATAGGTGGAGCATGGGGAAGAACTCTATTTACCCCAACAACTGCTCCTTCAATCTCTCCGCCTGCGTTTTTCCTCGTATTCATCTTTCTGAATCTCAAGAGTTGATGTTATATATTCTCTTAACACAAAGAAATCAGACATTGGAGAAGGCACAATAATATTACAAAAAGGGAATTTTCCTGCGCATCATGTAGTCTCTAATTCAGGATAGTGGTGCACTTCACTACCATAACCTAGAAACAATTCGATGTGGTTTATGTGAACTTATTATCCTTAGAATTTAACCTCACTCTGATACCAAATTTGTCACTACTAGATTCTAGAGCCTAGGCGACACCGGCGTAGTTGACCTCTCAAAGGTCATAGACAAGCATACATACTTCATCGTTACTTCATCTAGGTTAATTTTATCGGAATATTTGAACTTTCTATTACTTAACAGTCATATGCGACATTTGACTTAAACTCATAAACATTCATAATCAACCATCTAATATTAAGATCATAAAATAAAAGAAATAGTTTCATAATGTATTAAGTGCATACTTGCAAAAATGGCACCAAAATAATGTCTGAAATAAGATGAGAAAGAAACGCTAGTGGAACGTACTCCACTAACTCAAACCTATATCAAAGCTAGAATATAATGGGCAAGCGTCATCGAAAGCATGAGGGCATACCAAATTCGGATAAATGATCCACGTCCGAGTAGCTGCAACGTCTTACTGTAAGCTCTAACGTCCACTTGTGCCTGCACCTAAAAGTAGATATTGTATGGGATTAGTACACATTTGTACTATGTATGGGTATAAGCAAGCACACACCAAGGACATGCATGAGTAATAATAGATCTTTCCTACCAACATGATTTATGGAAAGTCAAGTCATTGGAGTTGCAAAATTTGGATTAAGAAAGTCAGTGGACTTGCCAAATTTGGATTAGGAAAGTCATGCCATGACAGTAACTTGCATAATCATATTCATCATTTTGCAAGCAGCACATAACGTATTACACATATCATATCACATAGATCATATAATTCTTTCATATGCCATGACACCTTTGAATCGTGGACTTGACATTAGTACTTTCCAAAATGAGGGCTCAACCTATGGGACCTCAACTAGGGAGCCTTCTTTACCAAAAAGAGAGTTTGTTTCATTCATACATACGTACTTTATTTTAATTCTTTCATATGCTAGTGCAGCCAGAAGTCATACAGAGCATGTAATTTAAGACTCTCATTGGGTTCGTTATGATATGACCAAGAATAACCTAGTGTTATTACTTATTTCTAGCTCACCTCTTGATTATCCTATCCTAACAACTTAGGTATCGTACATTTCATTATGTGCATTCGTTGAGGCTGGCCTCATTCTTTCTTTGGGAACTTTAACTTTAACCGACATACATCATTTGATCATAATGAAATCCAATTTGTAATCCCCACACAGAAAAGAGGTGGAAACACTGGCCAAAGTGAACAAAAACATGCTAGCGTATATAGGGAATTGAACCCTGCTAGGTCCCTATATTGGCAGTATCGGTTCAAACACTAGGAGACATAAGGAGAACCATACCCGACATGCCGGACATTCTCATCTCATGAGAGTTACGTGTATCTCAGCCTTACCCAAAGGAAGACATTACCGCTCATAGATAGTTTATCGATGCTTAGTATAAAATTCCATTACATTCAACTTATACATCATGGAAGATGGCTTCTATCATGAGGATATCATATCTCATTAGATGATTTCTCATCTCATTATTAGTATTAAGAATTCATTAACTTCAATACTTTCATTAGAGTGTTCATAGAGACTAGTCTCTTCATTAACATTAAAATATCATAGGTGAGTATGTTTTGGTAACATTTACTTAGACTCATTTGAGATTGCTCTTATCTTTCACATAAGCCTCTTATCATATTGTTACCTCATAAAGTAACTATAACACATTGGCTTTTCATCATTACTCACCCCTTCAAGTGAATGTTCATTTCATCATATGCCAATGCACCTAGCCATTTAGTGTGTTTCACACTCTTACTTAACTTTTCTAGGGTTTCATCATTTTATCACATACATCTTAGGTTCACCTACTTTTAAATGTATGCTAGACATATAACTCCATACATACAAGAGATGAGGATCCATTCGTAGTTTGTCCAAGTGGTTTTTGTTTACCAAGATTATTTGGTACAAGACTTATGCATCTTCTAGATATGCCGAGATATTGATTTCGATTTTTAGAGGGAACATTTATTAAATATTTACTAACGTATGACTTATGTGTAAATACGGAATTGGGAAAGGGAACTCAATTTTGAATCCCTTGGACAACATTTAATCTTATTTTAAAGTTGATAATTGCATTTTCCAGATTTTGGGGACCCTAGTGTGATCCCCATCAACCCCATAATATTTCCTTTCTGTTTCTCCTCTCCTTTTTTGTTTAAGTCATGGAGTTTGTGGGTTCAATACCCCACAAGCTCATTATTTTTCTTTTAATTTATCTATTAACTTTATCACCTATCCAAAAGATTGTTTGTTCAATCCCGACACTCCACATTCATTTTCTCCTTTATTTTTCTCCTAACTCTCTCATCCATTCAAGAGGTTGTGGGTTCAATCTCCACTCACCACATCTATTTTTCCTTGCATTTTTCTCATGAAATTTTCATTTAGTGAGGTCATGGGTTCAATCCCCAATGACCTCAAATTTTAGAACTAATTTAAAACGAAGCTCATTTTTATTAAAAGTTGGCCGAGACTACAATTTCAAGCACGCTGGAAATTTAGTCTCTTCCAATTAATCTTTTTGTGATTTTTTTTGTATCTTTCATTTAATGATGTCTTGGGTTCAATCCTTAGTGATTTCACTTATTTTACATTCATTTTTCATTCCATTTTGTACTCATTTGTTTGGCCGAACCCAACCTACGAAATGTTTGAAATTTATTCACTATTTTCAGCTTTTTTTATCATCATTCATACGTTGATTCTTAAGGCATTTCGCAAAGCATTTGGTTTATCTTAAGTGTAATTTTTTTAATATTAAATTCAGACAAGAATTACTATTACATCCTGCAACGTTACACCTCTTTTACACATCAGGATTTACACAAACATTCAGACATAAAATTCAACCATAAAAAACAAATCATTTTGTACATACTTTCGGGTGGCATAACTTAACATTCTTACAATTACAAATACATAATCATGAAAACATTATCACTAAAATCACACTTCATACTTAAAATACCAGCAAACATATCAACAACATGATCTCTAACCTATTTTATATTGAGATCAAAGGGATACTAGGGACATGGAGTTCAACAAGAACGGGAATAACCCTAGTTTCAAGATTCATTGAATTCATGGGAAAGAATATTCTCTTGGAGAAAGGATTCCAGGAGAAATTCCATAACTGATTTCAATGTTGTTCAACCCATGACTTTCTGCCCAAAAACCTTCTCCAAACAAACGTCCAAATCACAAAATTCCATCACAAACCCGATGGAACTTTGCTTAACGTTTTTGGTTAGCTTGTTTGTTTATATATTTCGTGTAAGTTATTCAATTGTGAAGAAATTTTGTATCTTTCTGTTCTTGTATTTTTGTTAGGAAGATAGAACGTGAAACTAAGAGAGAGAGAGCCAGTTCGTGAGAGTGGATGAAACTTTAAAAAGAGAGAGGTTCCTAAAGATTAGTATTCTAGTAGAAACTTAGTCAAAATAAGATTTGTTGAAATGTTAAATTATTTTTTTTAATTGTATGTTAAATTTTCATAATTCCCATACAAAAATAAGATCATAAACCTCAATTTAATCCATTTAAATGTTGCTTCCGTCAAGGTTCAAACCTGTGACGTCCCCATCACGAAAATAAGTCCCTCAGCGTCGACCCGACCCAAAGTGCCCCATTAACAAATTGATTAATAATAATAATTCAATTTTCCATTTTTATTAAATTAGCATTTAAAAATTTATTAATTAAATTAATTCACCAATTTAAATTATAAAGTTAAATCATTGCTCCCACCTAGGTTTGAACCAGGGTGGAGCAATATTTTGCTTAAAGGCTAATTTGTCCCTTTCTACCGAAACTTCCCCTCCATATTATTCATTAAATAATTAATTGCATATTTAGGGTTATTTTGATACTACTCTTAGCCTTGAAAAATACCATTTTACTCCTAGAACCTCCAAACTTAAGATTTCCCCTTTTTAAGTCCGGTAAAGACTCATCCGGCGAAATCTTCATATTCGGGAGCCCTACATGGCTGGAACAAAGATTTCCTAGCTCAACTAACTCCTCAAGTTAGTTGGGTTGGCTTTAGAAAGGGTTCATAGGTCTGGTTCTATGTGCATCAATCCGTGTGAACCCATTCTAATCATAGTCATTCTAGACACACTAAACATCACTTAGCATATTCATTTTCAGGGTTGTTACAATTTATGATGCTTTATAAGTTTGTATGTGACTCATTATAAGTAATATTGAAGGTTGTTTAGGCACATATAGAGATGGAGTATGGGCGGTTTCTCTTTGTGTGACATAAGTTAATCTTAGGATGGCTTTGTGTGAGAAGATTACATGCTAAAGGGTGTCTAAAGTGAAGTGAAGAAACATCCCTGTAATAGTGAATTGAGTTCATTATATACTGAAGTGAATTCATTCTAAAGTTTCTAAAATGTGATTATTGGCTTAAGGTATTTCTTATGTATTTATAAGTTGTTAAATGTTTTTCTTATGCTTATAGTATGATGTTTTAATCAATCTTTATGAAAATCATGTGATTTACTAAATGTCACTTTTTCATGGTTTTTGCATGAGGCTAACATGGTTTTAGTGATGGCCTAAATTCCATTAATGGTTTATAATGTTAGTTTCAGGCAGTGTTTAAGAGTTTAGGTGCATTGGAAATCAAACGTCAAGGGACGACCAAGACGTTCACAAATAAGTAACCTATGTGCCTCATATGTGGTTTTATGTGTTTATATGTGATTCATGAGGTTATAAGGTCGTTAAATGAGTTATTATATCATGTGTAGGTAGTGTGTCAAGTTTCATGAAGTTTGGACGTCAAACGTTCATGACGTTCGAAAGGTTTGCCTTGAAACGACCTTGTGTGTATGCATGTTTCATTGAGATTTACGTGTTCCTTTTGGATAAAACTCGTGTGGTAGGTCCTAAACACATATAGTAACATATTTGGGGTGGAAACGTATGGGCAATACTCCATGTAGGACCTAAAAGGGTCACTAAAAGAGGACCCCAGCATTGGAGCTCAACAATGCCAGGCAGTGGCAATGGACGACCCAAACGACGGCCAGTTGACCAGCTAACGGACCGCCGATGGGTCATGTCAATGGATCCACTTGTCCTGCAGGTTGTGGAGTTGAAGGTGAAACCCATGAGACCCCAACGACGGGGTGTGAGTGAGACCACGGTCCATTGGTATGGGTGTCGATGGGGCAGCTTGGTTTCCTGCCAGCTTTCTGTTAAGTTATGGGGTGAAGTTGTAAATTCCACCAAGCCCCTATTAGTATTTGGACGGTTATTTTTAGTGTTTATGGGTATTGTAAGAGTATATAAGTCATTAAACTCTAATTATAACCCTCACACCTAAATCAAAACATATTCCCTCCAAAAGTTCCTCCAAAAACCTCCATGGGAGTTCAAGGTGAAGATGAAGCTTGAAGGTGGTTCTTCAATGGAGTTTCTTATTAAATTATGATTGGGCTCTTCTAATAAGGTATAAGATTTCTTCATCTAAGGCTTTATATCACCTTAGATAAAATTTCAAAGATGATTTTCAAAGATTTAAAAAAGATGAAAAAGTACAATTTCTACTCTTAGTCTTGGGTTCTTTCATAAATAGTTTCAAATGTTTATATATGATTAAATTGATGTATAATTGATGTTTTCCAATGAAATTATCCATGAACCCTTGATATTCATCTTTGACCCACTCATTCATTTTTATACAAGGACACACCAAGACTCCCTCCAAATGTCTACTTGTGAAATGGATAGATAGTGTCCCATTCCACCACCTACCTGAAGTAGTACACCCTTAAGAAGACTTAGTTAATTTACATTAATTTTTGGGGGCTAGATTTAATCGACAATAACAATAAGAGCTATACATGGAATCCCGGTACTAACCCCAACCGGATGAGGGATCTCCACTTGCCTAAGGTAGGGTCATACTCTTATTCTTTACATGGATGTCAAATGGCTATACCTATGTGGGAGTATAGTTAACGGATAAGGAGATTGATTTGAAGTAACTCATTGTCTACTAATGAGGATCACTCATCTCCAGCGGTACAATAGGGTACAACATCTATTCTCACAAAGTGTACCCACATCTTCTTGCTATCCTTTCGGTGCTAAGCATAACTCCCCTACAAAGTTATAAACATTCATTTACTATAGGTTAAGGGATAACTATTTAGCACCCCATATAAACAAATAATGAGTATTTATCCCTAGAGTTACTTTTGAATACAACATATCTACTCAGGAAAGGTATCAAACCTCCAACCTATCTTTAAAAGCTCTTTTGAATAGCGAGGTTGCTACTAAACACTTCATCTCAACTCACGAAGAGTGTTCACTCAAAAATCCCACTTTTCATTGCTAGAGTTCTTAGTAATAGTAGGGAATGGTCTACACACTTCATCTTTACTAACGAAGAGTGTCTACCCTACAATCCGCCATTTTCATTCATTAACTTCATTCATATATTCAATGTTTTTGTGTGAGTACATGTGAGCATACTTTTCACATAATCACTATTGTTTATAACATGACTTCTGAACATGATCATACCACAGTCATCATAATTTACACATTATAATGCTTCATATATACATATACTTCATGGAGGCATAGCATCTTCAAGAAACACATTTTAAACTTCCTAACAAATTTCATGCATATACATCATAACATCTCCTTACTATACATTAAATGCCTTCAAGGACATACTCGCAATACCCATATATATATATATATTCATATACTTCAAGTAAACACCAACACCAAAGGTGGACCGTATGACTCAAGATTACTTCAATAAGAACTAAAGAATATAAACCAATGTTGCATTCATCCAAGTCTTGACCACCTTTTCTCAATATTTCCAATAAATCACCAATATAAAGCATAAATTTCAGTAAATATTTACAATACAACATAAGGAAACACAACTCTGACATTATCGAATTTTATACAATAAACCCACTTCATAAGTTAAAAATTAGGATTTAGCATGAGCATGGGTTCATTGAGTTTTTGGCCTTCAAATCATCAACTAACAATGAAAATATCATAGCTTATTCATTAAAACATTTTCATGCAAAGACCCATACTTAGAATTCAAAATGGAAGAATTTTGAATTTTAAACCCTTTTTGAAAAGCCTTTGAAAGCGCTCCTTGAATGAAGGAACAATCAAGGATGAACTAACATAACTTTGTTGATGCATATCCCACGAAATTTGGTAAATAAATCACCCAAAACCTTCAATCATAGCTCTACCTTGAGTTCAAGGTTCAACAGAGTTTGAGAGACTCTTTCTTGAGGGTGTGGTTTTGATTTTCGAGAAGTAAAAGCTAACCTAGGTTCTAGGAGCATAATCAAACTTAAAATATCTAAAAACCATTAAAAAAAATCCTCCATATACTTTAAAAGACTTGGTATGAATTTACTAAAGCACCCCAAGCTTTGCTGAAATGCAAACAGCTTTTGCAATTTGCCAAATGACACATTTACTGGCCATCGTTTGAACGACGACCTGTCCTTCTGGGCATCGTTTGGCTCGGAGAGTCATTTCCTTAGGGATAAGATCCCACCACTAAATGTGGAGCTACGCCCCCAAATGAAGGGGCTTCATTCAATCTACTGCCTGTCAACTAGGGGCGTCGTTTGTGCAGTGTTTGGAAGACTTCATGCCAAGTCTTGGGTCCTTCTTAAGGACCCTTAAGGTTGTCCTTGGGGAGTCGTACGCAGATTTTCAGCCCTAAAAATTCCATTCTAGGTCTTAGGATCCTCTCATATCTATTTGAACCCAAAACAACTCGTAAAAAATGCAAAGACACACTAAAACACATGCAAGCACATAGATGTCTAGTCATCGAACATCTTGATCATCCCTTGACATTTGACTTTTAAACTTACCAAACTGTCCTCAAACACTAAAATTCACTATTTTAACACATTATTAACTCATTAAACATAAGATAAACTCTAGTTCAACCTAGTTCATTTTGAGGGTCGCTACATTCTCCCCCACATAGAAAAACATTCGTCCTCGGATGACACTAAGCACATCCAAGGACACCAATGACTCAACAACTATCTCACAACACATATAGTTGTGGACATAACATTCATAGTCAATGCACCAAACTTTCAAGGAACAGCAAGGTAATATCATTAAGCACTATAAGCAATACAATTATATTTGGAGGTGTTTCCACAATTCAAACTGCATAATTACTTTATCATTTTCATTTCACTTATGGAGGAACTACCCATTATATCACTATAAATCACAACATGTAAAAACTTCCATTTCATATATTGACACATAAGCATAACAATTTGGAAACAATTAAGTAAATATCATTACTTACACATTAACATGAGAAATATAGATTAACTATCAATCTTTCCATGAAACTATGATATCATCAAGAGAATGCAAAACATCATATCATCAATGATACTTATAACATAAGGAGACATGCAACTCATAATCTATCCATGACTCAAAAACATAACCAAACAACTAAGGATTTTGGTCTCAAGCCTGAGTAAGAATAGAAGAAAAATATAAGGATATCAACTTCATTAATACTCAACTCATTCTCCCCCACTTAGAGTAAACACATCTAAAGAAAATCAAAAAAACATTAAGGAACAATAACTTATCAGGGCCTTTATTCCAGGTTATTTCCTTTGCTAACTTGAAGTGCATAGAAATGATTCTTGTTTGGAGCATTAGGATCTCGACAATCATAATGAGCTTGGTGGATCTCTTTTCCTTTCGCCTTGAGGACCGGGAAATCCCTCATTTTATGACTTCTATTACAACATCAAAAATAACCATTTGTACCAGAAATACACATATCCAAGTGTTGCTTCCCACATGTAGTAAATCAAGGACTCTCAAAAGAATAGCCACCTATTTTAGAATTTTTGTTGGAGACCTTATCCTTTCTCACAATGGAAGAATCTTTATTATAGAACTCCTTCTTAGACATAGATTGACTTGGATCATCCGACCTAGTCCTCTTCCTATATCTATTCATTTTTCAAGCTTGGACTCATAAATTTGTTTAGCATACACCATAAGTCTAGAGATATCTATATCATGATGGAGCATTTCCTTACGACACTCTTCCTCAACCATACAAGACACCCCTATCACAAACTTATTCATTCTAGCCCTAGAGTTTGTTGCCAAGGTCGGGACATACTTAGAGAGTTGGGTGAGGTTGAGAGAATAATCCATCACATTTATTACCCCTTAATGAAGGTTCATGAATTCTACAACTTTCTCTCCTTCAACTCTATGGGGAAAAACCTATCAAGAAAGGTCGTCTTGAACACTTCCCAATCTACCGATCATGACCCTACGGTTCTTTCATCCCTCCATTTCTCAAACCCCACTTGAGCCATATCTTTTAGTTGGTAAGCGGCTAGTTCTGCTTTCTATCTAGGAGTCACACCCATAGCATCCACCACATTGAACACCTCATTTATGAAATCCAAGATACTAGAAGCGGGAGTACTTATATTGGGTTAAGGTCCACTCTTATGTTAGGTTAGGCAACCACATGATTAGTAACGACTTGAGCTTGAGTTTTTATGAGTTGGTTCAAACCCCGAAGAGCATCCCTTATCTCCGCATTAGACATATCACCTTCAAATTTGGGAGCTTGATTTCCTTGGGGCAATTGAGGGGGAACTGCCTCATTAACATTCTCTTTATTAGTTAAAGGTACTTGCTAAATCCGAGGATGAACTCCATCATTACCTACTCTTTCCTCTCCTCTTCTTGTGTGTGCCTTTCTTGTATTCATATCGCATACACACAAGAGAAGAGATTAAGAATGAATCATATAGAAGTCAACTAAATTGCATGATACTATAGTAAAGAAGAAAGGGAAACTTGTATCGTCCTATAACCTCTCGCTCATAAATGTGTCACGTCTCACAACGATGAACAAGATCTAGACGTGGCTTGTGAGACCTAGGACCCTAAACTATTTCCCAAAACCTTATGCTCTTATACTAAGTTTGTAACGATAGGGGAGCACCCCATAGAAGGTACATGGAGTACATGATCCTTTGGAGGTCTTGGACAAGCCTCTTAGTTATTATTCATTACATATGTATGAAATGTAGTGGAGGAATTAAAAAATTTCACAACAATATTAATAACAAATTTCTTTTGTAAAAATTAAGGAACATGTCTCATAATCACAAGCCAACTTCGACACGTCTTAATATCCTAGGTTCATGGCCCGTTATATTGAAAGAAAACATACTAAGTCTTACACAAGGTCTTAAAAGAAACAATCTAAAAGAAAAATAGTCTATGTCCTCGAACATATGCGGACATACCAATCTTCAGAGAATCAACTTCCCAAACTTTTCCTACGAAGGAACCTTCATTTGCCTTCCACCTATACATTGGAATATATAAGAGTATAGGGTTAGTAAGAACATTGTACTAAGCATGGCATTATGCAAAAACATGCAAAAGAGGACATTTTAGGTGAAACATACTTTTAATGCAATTTTACTAAAGCCTTTATGAATCAAGTAACAAAACATCATATAAATCATTATTTAGCATATAAGGTAAAACTTCCATACTTCTCAACATAAAGTCCTTATTAACATTAAACCCATTTATCATATAGACTTTACCTATCAAAAGTTATCCTATGACTCGCCTAAGTAAGGCATGAAGAGATCGCCCATATAACCTCTTAAATGCAAACCTATTTGATCCTTAAGACTACAAAAGATAAGCATGCTTCATTCCATTTAACAAGGCATCACTCATTGCTAAATATACTAGAAGAAAACATTAATGCATTTAGGAACTTTACATAAAGACCATTCTCCAAGACAACCCCCAAGTTACATTTAGTGCAATGTGAAAGTAGCATCTCACCATTCTCCAAGACAACCCCCAAGTTACATTTAGTGCAATGTGAAAGTAGCATCTCATACTACCACTTCCACTTAGTGCTCCTTAGGAATCACCTTAGACTAGGAACGTAATAATCATCATAGAATTCATCATTGAATACATAATATCAACATGCTTCTTTAACATTACACATAAAGTCAACTTACATGATTAACATCATACAGTGACCCATTTATTCACATACATATAAGGACACACAAAGACTCCCTCCAAATTTCTACTTCTGCAATGGATAGATAGCGCCCCATTCACCACCTACCCTTAGTAACACCCTTAAGAATACTTAGTTCATTTACATTAATTTATGGGGGATAGCTTTAATCGACATTAACCATAAGAGGTAGACATGGAATCTCGGTACTAACACTACTGGAGGAGGGATCCCCACTTGCCTAAGGTAGGGTCATACTCTTATCCTTAACATGGATCTCAAAGGGCTATACCTATGTGGGTGCATAGTTAAGGGATGAGGAGATTGCTTCTATGTAACTCATTCATTACTAACGAGGAGCTCTCATGTCAAGAGGTACATTGGGTACAACATCTCTTCTCATGAAGTGTACCCACCCCTTCTTAAATTCCTCTCAATGCTAAGCATTATTCTTCCACAGAGTCTTAAACCTTCATGGATTATAGGTTATTAGATAACTATTTATCACCAAATCTCAAATAACAAAGAGTTCTTATCCCTAGAGGTTACTTTTGAATACCACATCTCAACTCATAAAGGGTATCCAACCTCCAACCTATCTTGGGAAGCTCTTGGGAATAGTGAGGTTGCTACTAAACACTCCATCTCAACACACTAAGAGTACATTGCTATAGTTCTTTATTCATTTATATTCACAAAGAGTGTGTACTGTACAATCCCCCATTTTCATTCATTAACTTTCATAAATTCAAAGTGTGTGTGTGTGAGTACATGTGAGCACACCTTTCACATAATCACCATTGTTCATAACATTAACTTCTAAACAAGATCATACTACTCTCATCATAATTCAAAAACATTCATGCTTCACATATACATATACTTCATGGAGAAATAACATCTTCAAGATACATATTTTCAAATTTCCTAACACATATAATGCATATACATCATAAAATCTCCTTACTACACATTCATTGCCTTCAAGTCCATACTCATAATACACATAGATATTCATGTACTTCAAGTAAACACTGCCATTAAAGGTGGACTATACCATTCCAGATTACTTCAATAAGAACTAAACAATATAAATCAACTTACCCTCATCCAAGCCTTGGCCAACTTTTCTCAATATTTCAAATAAATCACCAATATAAGGCAGAAATGGAATTAATATTCCCAATACGACATAAGGTTACACAACTATAACATTATGTAATCATATAAATTAAACCCACTTTATAAGTCAAAAGTTTAGAATATACATGAGCATGGGTTCATTGAGTTTTTGACCTTAAAATCATCAACTAACATTGAAAATATCATATTTCATTCATTAAAACGCATTCATGCAAAGACATGTGCTCAGAATTCAGAATTAAATAATTTAGAATTGAAACCCTTAGTGAAAAAGCATTGATTGGGCTCCTTGAATGAAAGAACTGTAAACGATCAACTACCACGCCTTTGCTGATTAAAATTTCACGAAATTTGGTAAAGAAATCACCTAAAACCTTCAATCCTGTCTCTACCTTGAGTTCAAGCTTCAATGGAGTTTGAGAGAGTCTTTCTTGAGGGAGGTGTTTTCATTTTTGAAAAGTGAAGGCTAACCTAGGTTGTAAGAGTACAAACTAACTTAAAACACCTAAAAAATCCTTCAAATAAGCTTCCATAAACTTTAAAATTCTTGGGGTGAATTTACAAAAAAACCAAAAACTTCGCCAAAATGCAGATAAATTTTGCGGGCTGCCAAACGACAGAGCCATCTACTGGGCGTCATTTGAATGACGACCCATCTTGCTGGTCGTCGTTTGGTTTAGAGAATCATTTCCTAGGGGCTAATCTCCAACCACTAAGTTTATTACTCCCTAAAGTGACGGGGCGTCATTCAATCTACTGACCGTCAACTAGGGGCGTCGTTTTGATAGTATCTGGCAGACTTCATGCCAAGTCTTGGGTCCTCCTCAAGGACCCTTAGGGTTGTCCTTGGGGATTCGTACACAGATGTTTCACCCAAAACATGCGCGTCTAAGTCTTATGATCCTCTCGTATCAATTTTAACTCCAAACAACTCATGAAATATGCAAAGACACAGTTGAAAACATGCAAGAACATATATGTGTTGTCATCGAACCTCTTGGTCTTCCCTTGATATTTGACATCCAAAGTAACCGTAAACACTAAAATTTACTATTTTAACACATTAATATCTCATTAAAAACAAATAAAACTCTACTTAAAACTATTTCATTATGAGGGTCGCTACACCTCCACTGATGTAGGACTCAAAACAACGCATAAAAACAGGCATAACATACTTGAACACTCCAGCACATAAAAGACTAGTTTTCGAACGTCTTGATCGTCCCTTGACGTTTGACTTCAAAATCAACCGGACATACCATAAACTCATTTACACATTAAATTAGATAGTTAGAAGACCTTACAACACGAGTGAATCTCTAATTCAACCTTGTTCATTTTTTTAGTGTTGCTACGATCTCCCCCATTTGGGAGCATTCTTCCTTGAATGACACTTTGCATTTAAAAGGGATAACGACTAAAGAAACCATCCCACATTCATGCATACTCTATCATAAACCATGAATATAGTTAGGAGTAACATCACTTCACATCAAAGAGGCTCAAACAACTTCATACAATATAGGAAATTAGAGCTACATCGACCAACTCTTTATGCATTAGTTTTTACCATTTCTCATGCTATTGGAGGAACTTCCTTCTTCAAGTTACATCATTCTCATTTAAACGTTACTATGCACATCATGCAATTTCTCATCAAAACATAATCATGGAACTTTTCAATAAGGCACATTTGCAACTTCTCAATAACACATTAGGCATGCTTAAAAATTCAACTCATGCAACATTTAGGCGTGCTCACTATTTCACCTCAAGAAGAAAATAGACAATTTACCCTAGATACATAAGAACATGAGGGAGCGTAATGCATGAATACTCATTTTCTTATTTAGCAAGAATTCAATAAAAACATGCATATCATAAGTAGAATATTTGGAAACTCATTTTTCACAAAAGAGTGACAGGTGAGTGACGCGGAAGCATCTCAAAAAAGATGTTGCATGGAAGGTCCATCCTTGGGGAGTCTTACTTGGATGTTTTGACCCTAAAAACAATTATTAAGAGACTAGGGTCACCTCTGCTGAATAACACAGAGGTAGACTCTGAATAACACATAAAACTTGGACAACATACTAGAACACATCAATACATAAAAGACTACTTTTTTGACGTCTTGTTTGTCACTTGATGTTTAACCTCCAAAAACGACCAATCTAACCTAGAAACTCATTTAATCATTAAATTACGAAGTTATTAACTCATAAAACCCATATATGGCTCTAGTTCATCATATTTCATTATGAAGGTTTTTCAGCGATCCTTCATTGAACATAACTGAAAATATTGGGATCAAGGATAGCTTATCTTCTGAGGAGATGTCGACTTAGATTCAAGATGGCCAAGTTTCAAAGTCGAGAATCAAAGAGGTAGTATCAGTCAAAGTCCTATGGAGAAAACAATTTGTTGAGGAAGACACTTGGGAAGATAAGAAGGATATGAAGATGAGGTATCGATATCTCTTTGAATCCAGAGAAACTCCAAATGAAGGTACTAATCCTTTCTTGGTATTTATTTAGTAAGTTAGCATAGTCTAGTTGAATTGCTTGATTGGGTGTTTGAGTTGATGCATGTTACACCTTTATCCTAGTAAGAGTAAGTTCATTTGAGGACGAATGTTCTCAAGGGGACCTAATATATCATCTGCAAATTGAAATAACTAGGAAGAATCTTAGAATTGGAAATACTGATTTTTGGAAAAAATTGAAATATGGAAATTTGTTTTAAGTTAGAAAAGTTTAGGTTTTTGTCAATCTCAAACGATCATAACTCCTTGATCAGGATGAGTTAGATATATTTCATGATATGGTTAGAAATCTCTTTGAATAAACTTTCTAATGCCACCAAGTTTGCATGTTTCTTAGTTTATATGAGTGAGTTATTCCCTTCAGAAGTTGGTTTGTTGGACTAAGGAAATTCTAATGTGGATTTCAAAAGGGTTATTTGGTCTTTTATTTACCAAATTATGTTATTGTTTTTGGGTTATTAATTGGGGCATAAACGAATCTTAGTCAGTTTAGCATATAGAAAAACAAGTTAGGCTTTTGAGAGAAGAGAAAAGAGGAGAAGGGAGAAGAATGTTGAAGATTCATCAAACTCGTCGTGTTTATCTTGTGGATTTCGTTGCGGGTTATACCTAAAAGGTATGTGAGATCACATACCGTTAGGTTAGTTCACTCACACTCCATTCCAAATTCAATTCAGCAAATATGTTTGATTTGAAAGTATATCCTTTGAGTTTTTGGTTTTGTTGAATCTATCAAATATATTAAGGGTATAATTGATTCTTAGTGTTTTGGGGGGCGGAACATTGAAGTTTAGAGGGTTTATGGAGAAAAAAACAGAGAAAAATTGGGAATTTTAATAGCAAGGCTTGGGGCAGCGCGCCTGCCAGAGCGCCAGAAAAGATCCTCTGAACATTGGCCTCAAGTGCATCGCGTCAGCCGGAGAACCAAGAGGACCCCTTTGTACTTTAAGGGTTGGCGCCCTGCGCGTCTCAGAGTGCCAGGGACGCCATTTGTCCCCCATTACATTCCCACCATTTTATACTTGTTCCTTAGCATTATACCTATGTTTTCTAGTTGATTCAAACTCTCTACGGTATACCTAAATATCATGAAATCATCCATAAGCATGAGATAATCAAACTTGATTTCATAATCCAATTCACGAAAACTTAAGATCAAAGTCAAGAGAAGCGAAGATTCAAGTTAGGAGAAGATAAGAGTCAAGACTAGAAGTTAAGAGAAAGTCAAAATAAAATTTCAAACTTTTCAAAAGTCTTTCACAAACGTTTTCACTTTTCTTTAAAGACTTAAAGTCAAGTTGAGTAAAGAGTAAAGAGTAGGAGTAAAGATTGAAGTCATTTCTTCTAAGAAGTATATGGGGACTATGTATTCCCAAAGAGTTTTAAAATATTTTCACATTTATAAAACAAAGGGAACATCGATTTTAAGAGACATTTTAAGATAATTTTTGAGTAATTATCTCAAACCAAATAAAGAGTTTTCTTCTTACAAATTAATGAGCTAAAGTATATTTTTGGAGTAGTATGAAGCACCGATATGGGTATGATTTTGAGTTAAGAAAATTCAACGCTTCCAACAACTGTGTAGCTGATATACCGTGGTTTCACGGTATTATTAATACTTTTCCTTAAGTTTAGTGTGTCCAAAAGCCTTTTTGTGCTAATTTTTATATAAGTTTCTCCTTATTTGCAGGAAATCTGTTCAAAGATGTATGCAGAGATTTTGAGCGAAGAAATGCAGAAGAGACCACCTACGGAGTTTGTGACGGTCCGTCGTGCTTGTGACGGTGCGTAGGTGGCAGCGTAGTGCAGCTGCTGAAGGAAGATGTGGAAGTCTAACCAAGTGTGGGGTTACGGAGTCCATGACGGTTAGTCGTGTCTATGACGGTCCGTCCTGCAATTTCGTCATGAAGTTCATAGAAGTAATCCCAGTACCCATATTCCAAGAGTTTAAGTGTTTTGAAACAAAGACCCCCGACGGACCGTTGTGCATATGACGGTCCGTCATACTTGCCGTCGAGGGTAATGAAGAGAGTAGTAGAAGAAATTGCACAAGTATGGGACGACGGAGTCCATGACGGTCCGTCGTGACCACGACGATCCGTCGCGAGGTCCGTCGACCCAGCCGCGTTTTGACAGATTTCCAGCGAATAGAGTCCTTGTTTAATTAGGTTTTTATTTTCTATAAATAGTTCAAAAAAACCTCGTTTTTGAGGTTAGACTCTGGATTATTATTAGACTCTGGGTATTAGTGTTAGACTTTTGATTATCATTAGACTTTTTGTGAGATTCTTGATTACTTTGAGATTTTTGCAAGTGATTGTTTGTGATTTTTGGTGATTAATCAAGAAAACATTCGGATTTTACTCTTTCTCATTGAAGTAAGTACATGAATTCTTATATAATATATTTGAATCTTAACTAAACTCGATAACTAGGGTTGTGGGAACCATAGGCAAATAATGAGATAAAACCTAACTAAAATAACAATTCTAGAATAGTGTCTTGCATGTATTAATAATTCTTTCGCTTAGAAGTCTTTTTAACGGAAGGCAAACGTTAGAACTCGCCTTAATGCTACTTGCCGGACCAAGGATGTAGATAATAGGAAAAGAATTATCAACATATATTTAGTGTATACTATCTAATAGGCTAATATTGATTGGTACAAGGTAATAACTTAGTCAAATATCGAATACGATGCCTAATATGAGGTAAAGATAAGGGTTAGGATAGCAACACACGTAGCCGGACCAAGGTGCGGAGTGAGATTTTCTAGATGTCGCACCAAGGATTTAGAAATACATAACTTATCACTTTGCATGCAAGATACTAGGAAAGAATTGTTATAGTTAGAATTATCAAGTTATGAACCTGTGGGGAACACGTAAACCCTAGTTACTTTGATTAATTGATTAAACTCCAACATTCAAAGCTGTTAAGTGTCTATTTCAATTTCGTTAGTTATTTTCATTCATTTTGAAATAGAAACTCCCCTTTTATTGTTTTTTCTTTCCGAGAAGTAATTGATCGAACAATAGTAATAATAGGTTAAAGTTAAGTCTTAACTATTTTCCTCGTGGGAACGATCCTAACCTCTCTAGAAGGGTTATTTACTTGACACGACCGCTTAACTTCTGAAATAAGAAGTAAGTTTAAGCGTATTAGTAGCCATCATGGTTAGTAAAGGATCATACTTTTTAAAGGAATCCTTAATATGCTTTTAGTACAAGCTAGTGGAAGCAGTAAGAAAAGCGTTCTATATGACGGGAAAGTAATTCTGTCAGTGTTAGCAAGACATTGTATCACCACTTAGGTTCATAGTGGTGGTTGCCGATTAGAGAATCTCCCACAAAAACTATATTTCTTTATTATATGAGAAAATTTTAATTTGTTATTGCATTTTTCTTTAACAAACTAAGTTGTTTTTACAGTTTTATAAATCTTTTGATGTTTTGCATGTGTTCCATTGCTTTTTCCTTAAGTTTAGTGTGTGTCCAAAAGCCTTTTTGTATTGATTTTTTTATGTAAAATTCTCATTATTTGCAGGAAATCTGTCCAAAGATGAACGCGGAAGTTTTTGAGCGAAGAAATACAGAAGAGACCAGCTACGGAGCTTATGATGGTCTGTCGAGCCTGTGACGGTCCGTAGGTGGCATCGTTGTGTAGATGCTGAAGGAAGATGGGGAAGTCTGACTTAGTGTGGGATTACAGAAGTCCACGACAGACCGTCAAAGCCACGATGGTCCATCCTTCTAGTTCATCGCAATGATCAGAGTGTAGTCCCAGTACCCAAATTCCAAGAATTTTAAGTATTATGGAACGGAGACCCTCGACGGACCGTCGTGCTTGGAACGGTCCATCATACATGCCGTTGAGGGTAATGAAGAGAGCAGTAGAAGAATTTGTGAAGTATGGGACGATGGAGGCCATGACGGCCCGTCGTGACCACGATGATCCGTCACGAGGTCCGTCAACCAAGCCGCGTTTTGACATATTTTCAGTAATTAGAATCCTTCTTTTATTAGGTATTGTTTTTTTATAAATAGTTCAAAATAAACTCATTTTTGGGGTTAAACTCTTTTTTTGTTAGATTCTTTGTTAGTAGACTCTTTGATATTAGACTTTTTGATTGTTACACTTTTTTCTGGAATTGATTGTTGGTGATTTTATTGATTAATCAAGTGAATTTCTAAATTTTGTTCTTTCTCATTAAAGTAAGTGCATGAATTGCTATATTAAATATATTAATATTGTGATTATGAATATGGGTAACTAAACTCAATAACTAGGGTTGTGGGAGCCATGGGAGAATAATGAGGTAAAATCTAACTAAAATAACTATTCCAAGTTAGTGTTGTACATGTATTGATAATTCTTTCATTTAGAATTATTTTTAACGGATGGCCAACGTAAGAATTCGCCTTAATGCTACTTGCCGGACCAAGAAGGTAGATAATAGGAAAAGAATTATCAAGTTGATTTAGTGTATACTATCTAATAGTCTAGTGTTGACTTGTACGAGGTAATAACTTAGTCAAATATCCAAAAAAATGCTTAATATGAGGTAAAGGTAAGAATTAGTATAGAAAAAAAGTAGCCGGACCAACGTGCGAAGTGAAATTTTCTAGATCCCGGACCAAGGATTTAGAAGTACATAACTTATCACTTTGCATGCAAGATACTAGGAAGAATTGTTATAGTTAGAATTATCAAGTTAGGAACCTGTCGGGAACAGTTAAACATTACATACTTTTATCAATTGATTCAACTCCAAGATTTGAATCTGTTAGTTGTTTACTTTAATTTAGTTAGCTATTTTCATTAATTTAGAAATAAACCCCCCCCCCTTTTATTGTCTTTTGATTTTCTAAGGAAATAATTTACTAAATAATAGTAATAATAGATTAAAGTTTAGTCTGAACTATTTTCCTCGTGGGAGTGTATATATGGGTAATTAGACTATGTTTTATTTTTAATGTGTTGAAATGGGAAATTGGTGGTGTACACCAATTACCAATATTTTATATAATCTAAACTATGTTGTGAACGGTCAACAAGTGGATCCTTTCATACGCCTTCTGGCGTTGAATTCAAATTTTTTTAAGCTACATTTAGTCATGCACGCACGGAAATGCGCATGCACACAACACACACACAAAAAAACGCTCACACACTTTTGCTAATATGTTAATATCATTATATTTAATTTTCAGGCAATCGTAGAAACCACAAGTGAGGAACGGATTGAGCTAATTAGAAATTTGAATTCATTGTGCAAAATATTGCTCGGTCCAAATAAGTATTTTAAAAAATTGTTTTTCTAATAAGATCAAGCACAAAATGAAAGTTTGTTATCAAGAGGCAAAAATAAATTAATTTACGATTCTCATGTGGTCGTGACTTGTGGATATATTATTTCTAGTTTAAAATATTATTTAATGATAAATTATTATCGATAGATATACTTCATTAAACAATTTTATCATATAAACACGTGGTTGATAATTATTGATAAATTGTGCTGAAAAAGTATTGTATATTGATAATGCAGCTTATGTTAAATGTGTCGTTTTGATAATTTAGAAAAACATTTTATGTGTCAATTAATATTATTTCTTAGAATAACTAATGTATGTTTATTTTCTCGTCTAAGCCTGTATTTAAATATGTTTTTGAACTCTCATTAACGATAGGCCAAAATTTACCTTTTAGAGGTGTCATCCTCTTATATTTCTTTTTTTTTAATAATTTACATAATACAAAAGTTATAAAGTTACGATCAAGCGACTGATCTAAAGCTGCAATTAAAAATTTTCAATGCCCTAATTCATCATTGCTAATGTTAATTTTTTTGGTACTTTATTAGCAGGGCTACAATGCAAACTCTAATAGGGTCGTCATTCCTTCAAGATGATCTGTGAGAGCTCGTAGTCCAAGGGTACAATGTTATTTAAGAATATTATTATTATACAAACAAACTAGAATGACGAAAGAACCATAAAAGGGTTAGTTAATGGTATGGAGCAACTTACATTTTATGTTAAATAAATACATGCAAGCTATAATGTAGGAAGAATGTCAAGATTAACAAATGTATTCGATAAAAAAAGACCTAAAATAACCTCAGAGTATTGGAAATTGTAGAAAACTACCCTCCATCAAGCTATTGTCTCCAAAATGCCCTTTTTAACCACCTATTGGCTCCAAAATACCTTGTCATCCACCTTTGTGTTCAAAATTGACCGTTTATTTAAAAGTTTGAAATTTAAACCATTTAAATATTTTTTTTAAATACTTCGCGCTCAACTATTCGATATAATTTAATTTATTAATTATAATTTATAAACCAACTCATGACCCACCCATTACTAATTAAACCCTGCCCAATTAATAAACCAACTCTAATATGAAAATCACCCTAAACACTACTAATACACGACGAATTACAGATTCCTGAAAATTACATTCAAAATTATTCGATTCCAAAATGAAGCCCAAATTAAATTTAGGTTGAGCCGCTTATATATAGAGAACTTTAAATAGACTTCTCTTACAAGCTTGAATTCCAATTTTATGACTAAAGGTAAAGAAGTATTACATCCCAAATTAATTCATGCACTTTTTTAATACAATTTTATAAATATTTATTATTATCTTTCAATATTAAAATTTTACTATATTCTTTTTTAAAAAAGTTATCTATTAATTAACATCACATAATTGAGACGAATGAATAATTAAGATGAACATAGTTAGACTTTTAAGTTTATCGGTAATTATTAATTAGACACTTGAATTACAATATGTTTTGATTGAGAGTTTGAATGCATGATAATCTACTTCTACAGATATTTTCGCCTCAAATTTTTTGAAACACTCATTGGTAGTAGCTTTTCTATCGTTGCATTAGTAATAGGGCTGGCTTATTAATTAATGTGGTTTAATTATTAATGGGTGGATAGATTGATGTTTAAATTATATTTGTAAGTTAAATTACAACAAATAGTTGAGCTTCATATATTAAAAAAATAATAAATAGTTTAAATTTAAAATCGTTAAATAAATGGTTAATTTTGAACCCAAAGGTGAATGACAAGGGTATTTTGGAGCCAATAGGTGAATGAATAGTAGTTTTGTACCATTTCTGATGCATTAGAGGTATTTTAGGCCCTTTTCGGAGTATCAATTTTCATTCATAAGTATACATCTAAATCTAATTTATATTAAACTCCTTTAAAACATAGCTTATGCAAGGATTATTAAGCAAACATAATTATAATAATGTGAGAACATTAACATTTTGTAATTGTTCAAGGGTGGTAATATTTTGTATTTATTTATTTATTTTATTTAATCAAATGAATGAAGATGATAGTTATTGACACAAATCATTAATATCCAAATGCTCCACCAAGTACCTCCACAACTAGAGCTTCACATTCATCGTACTCACAGACTTTTTCTGATTCGGTTAATATAATATCATTTTCTTATTCATTTTTGCAAAAATTTGAGGGAGTGTATATATAGGTGCTTAGATCATGTTTTATGTTTTATGTGTTTAAATGTGAAGTTGGTGTTGCATACCAATTCCCAAAATATTATTTCATCCAAACTATGCCGAGAATTGTCAACATGTTGATCCTTTCTTACACCTTCTGGAGTCGTTTTAAAATTTTTGTAATCTATTTTTATTCACGCATTCACGTGTGTGGATGCGCACGTGCACTCACACAACATACGAAACACTCGCATGCAATGGTGTGCACAAAAGTTTTCTAACATGTTAATATTTTTTATGTTTCATTTTTGAGGAAATTATAAAATGGTAAGTGACGAAAATATTAAGCTGACTAGAAATTTGAAGATTTATTGTGCAAAATATTGCATGGTCAAAATATGTATTGTCAAAAATAGTTTCAGTAATAAGATCAAGCAGAAAAGTGTGTTATCAAGAGATAAAAATAAATATATTTATAATTCTTATATGGTTGTGACTTGTGACATTTTATTTCTGTTTAAAAGTTTCGATCACGAATAATTATACAAATTTATACTTCATTGGATTATTTTATCATATAAACACATGGTTGATAATTATGAATAAGTTATGCTGAAAAATATTCTGAATTTCGTTTTAACAATAGATAAATTAAAAATATTTATGTACAAAGAACTATAGTTACAAGTGTGATTTCAAAATAATATATTGTCAAATACCGTATCTTTGATTATGTTTAGATTTAAAAAAGGATAGTATTTTACTAAATTGATGGAATGATATCAATACACTCATATTTTATATATGGTTAAAATTCATCCCCCCTCCCAAATTGATCTTTCTTATCAAGAATTATTACTTTGGATGATAAAAATTGATTTCAGCTCTTAATTATTAGGATTGTGCAAATTAACGCTTAAATCTGAAAATGAAATATCCATCTATTTTTTATGAAATTGACAAAGCTTCTATAAAAGAAATTTGGATTATTCACCCAAAGAGAAAAATTTATTAAGCCAGAGACAATAATTTATGTGGGGTAGTTTTTTTTTGTCATAGTAAATTCATAGGATACCGTATAAACAATCGATTGAAAACCGTTAAGAAATTCAAGCAGTAGAGAAGGATTATGTTATACGTGATTTAAAATTGATGAATTCAAGATTATTCCAGTATAAAAACCTAAAAATTCAAGTGTGGTTTTAACAACATTTCTTACGTAATTTCAATAATATGAATGTTAGATAAAGGAAACAGAATATTTTGCTAAATCTTTGAAATGATAAAATTATAATCTTATCTTATAATAAAATGTTTTAGATTTTACAAGGACAAATCAAATGAACAAAATCAAATCTTTTTCATAATCAATTATGGATAAGGAATTTGAAGGATATAAAAAGAGACACAACTTTTGCTGCTAATATTGCCAAACATTATTTTTGTAATGACGTCAAGCACAAAACAAGGAAGTGAAATCAAGACACAAATATAAATTAATTTCACATTATTCATGTGGTTATGACATATGAATATGTTATTTCTTGCTTAAAAGATTCTATCTTAATTAATTATTTTATATATTTATACTTCATTCAATTATTTAATTCATATAAACACATTGTTGATAACTATTGATTAATTATGTTGAAAATGTATTATATATTTTGTAATTGTCACGACCCAGACCTTCATGATCCCAACACACATGAATCCTGCGATTGAAGAACCATAACTACTAACCAACTAACCTCAATATTAAGCATTTAAAGATACAGAAGAAGGTTTATATACAGAAAACTGAAGTTTGCATGAACTTCAAAAAAATCTAATATTTGATACTAAAATAATACGGAAAATAACACCTAGAAGATGAAAGTAAATGTACCAAAACTCTAACCAACAACTCTACGAGAATGTGTACAGCCCAACTAAACATAAGATATGTAATGAACTAATCTATGTTTAAATAAAATGGATTGATTTTACAAAATATTGTTAATTGGCTCAGATATTATGCATAATATAATTTTATATGGTTGAATCAGATACAACACCTCGTATAATACTATAGGTTGGTTTGAGGTTCCTTGAGAGGAGCAATGTGTGCATTATTATCGTGTGAGACATGTCATGCATTTGTTAGTTCCTATTGTGCTTTTCAATTCATGTGACTGATGTTTGGTAAGAGGGATAGGGATAGCACATTATTTCATTTATTCTTTTCCCCAGTGATGACTAGTAAAGCAAGAGGCTAATTAAGTTCTTGAAACTTAAGCCTAAAACGTTATATGGTTCTGAAGGGGAGGATGTATATGAGGTCATCCTATATTGTTCTGAGAGACTTCACAAGTTGGTTAGTTCTCATTAGTGTGGGGTTGAGTTTGTGACTTTCAAGCTTTAAGATTAAGGTATATAAGAATTGGGTTGGGTAAACATCTATGATAGATATGAGAAGTTTTCTCGGCTTGTGAGATACTATTAAAGATTGAGAAGGACTTTGCATCTATTGTTATGTATTTGACCAAGTTGACTCTAAAGTTGTACATTTTGAGTGGTCCGATAAATGTTTAGAGAGATTCCAAAATCTCAAGGATATTTTTACTTCAACATCCATTTAACCTTGCAAGTACAAAGTAACAGTTTAATGGTTTATTCTAATTCTTCGTTCTGTTTTGGGTATTATGTTGATACAGGAAACAAATTTCATTGCTTATGCTTACAGACTGTTGAAGGTCAATGAGAGGAAATATCCTATACATATTTAGATTTATCCAAGATTATTTTAGCTCTCAAGATTTGACGACATTATTTTTATGGGGTTAAGTGCAAAGTGTTCTCTGATCATCACAATCTTCAACATGTGTTCACTCAGATGGATCTGAACTTGAGATAAAAAACATGGACGAAAATACTCAAGTATTATGATTTAACCATTGAGAAAAATCCAACAAAGGATAATGTGGTGACTCATTAAGCTAAAAGATAGTTAGCACGAGGAGTTTGTCTTGATTTGGTTGTCGATGCGAAATTGGCTAGAGAAATTCATACTTTGGAGTCATCGTTTATGCATTTGGGTATCTCTAAAGGAATAGGTAATAGCTAGTATTGGGATTAGTCCCACTTTCATAGAGAAAATAATCACTAAACAATTTGAGGATGAAGACTTTCACGGCTAAAGGGAAAGGTGGAGTCTGAGGAAATCAAGGATGTCATACAGGGTCGTGATGGTGTGCTCAAGTTTAGAGGGAGGACTTATGTTACTCAGCATGTTGAATTAAATCAATTTATATTTGTAGAGAATCATTCCTCGTGCTATTCTATTCATTCAGGTATGAACAAGATACATAGATACTTAAGACTACTTTATTGGTGTTGTAGGATGAATAAAGACGTTGCAAAGTATGTTTTGAAGTGCAAAAAATGTCAACAGGTAAATTACGAACATCAAAGTCCTACATGTATGCTTCTGACGATGCTCATTCCTCAATGGAAGTCTGAATGGATATTCATGGCTTTCTTGGTGAGACTACCCAAGACTTTGGGGAAATATGACTCTATTTGGGTTATTCTTCACGGGTTGACTAAATCAACCTCGCACTGTATTCTAGTTAGAATGGATTATAACTCCCAATCAATTGGTAAGAGGCGATCTCCTTGGGAGGGATGTAAAGGAGCCATAGGTCACGGGTTCGATTCTCCCTTGAGGCTGCGAGCCAATAAGAGGGGATTAAAAGAGCGAATGGCCGCCCATGGCAGAGACAATACCTGAATATGTGGATCCCGAGGGGGTTGTCACTTGGCTAAGATTTATGTCAATGAGATTATAATATCTCGTAACTCGTAATAGCAAAGAATAATCTAAGAAACTAAAATTATCATTTTTGGAAAGAACAGGAAAAATCTTAAAAATTTCGCAAGTGTAAAAAGTGAGTTTTTGGCAATTTTAAAACGTCCATAACTTCAAGCTCAGGATGAGTTATGTAACATTCCATAAAATGTACTCGTCTAGTGAAGAGCCTATTATGTTTTAAGAATAGGTATTGGGGGTACATAGGCATCCTAATGCCCAATATTTAGAAATATTTGGCATATTAGAAAATATTGGCTTAAAGGGTGTTAACCAATTTTCTATGTATTAACAGTATTGTCCAAGAAATGTACTTGCAATAAATACCCTAAGCTAAAAATCTTCATTTTCACCGTTCACCAAATAAGTGTAAGGCATCCATGTGCCAAGCCTAGGCACCATAGCACATGACAACTTAAAATAGGCATGTAGAGTAAGTAGTGCCAAAGGATATAGTGAGGATCCTTGGGACAATAATAAATGATCAATAACACATGTGCAACCCTTGTGCAAGCATATGTGCAACAATTCGGTTAGGATGGTTAGGGCGGTTAGGGGCAGGCGCACGTGTGGGGGTAAAGTCATGTGGGGCTGAGCTTCCGAACTAACTCTAGACTCTAACTATCTTACCTAACTAGCTAACTAACCCAAGACTAACCGAAATAAACTAACTAGTGCACCTGACAACCTAAGACCCAATCGGGTGACACTAACCTAATAACTAACTCAAGAAACATCGTAACACCTAACATAGGATGGTCCAAAAGGGTTTGTTATAGCCCTAACAACTTAATTCCCCTAGGTAACTTAATTAATTAATTAAAAACTTAGTTAATTAATTCAAATGGGTAACCCAAAATCCTTACACCAAACATGTAACTAACTAAGAAACATGTTAGTACCTAACCTAGGATGGTCCAAAGGGGTTATTTATGGTCCTAGCAACTTAGGGGTACATATTAATTATACTAGATTACATAATTAATTAAATTATAAATTTAAGTAATTAATTTAATTGTTCAAAACCGAAACCACTAAGCAATTTCCAGATTTCGGTTAAATCAAGTGTTCTTCTAATCCTAGTCAATCTAGGAGGGGCGTTTAAGTAAATTAGCTAATTAATTTACTATCTAAGTTAATTAGTCTAAGTTAAATTAATAAATATCACTTCCTAAGATATAGAAACCCACGAGTAAAACAGAAAATCAGCGTGAGAAAAACAGTGAGCAAAACGCAAGAAAAATAGAAAATTTCTTAGGCGATTTCAAGGTATCGTTCAAGGTTTTCGTGCAAGGTGATCTTCGTAGTATGGTTTTTATATCCTTGAATTTTTCCTCCAAGAGGATTTTCAAATGCTTCAATACTCATGAATTTGAAAACTAGGGCTGTTCCTAATGTCATTGTTGAACGTCCATCTCCCTAGTTATCCTTCTTTTAAATTCTAATAAGTCTGTAGATGTAAATCTCAAACATGTTGTTGGTATGTGGTGCTAACTAATTTTTATGTCTACGTTTATAGATTTTATAATTACTAATGATATATATAGATTGGATTCGAATGATTTGAGTGTTAGTTACACGAATTAAGGAATGATATAATGTTTACTTGTGTTTCGAGAATATGAAGTTACAATGAACCGGCTATGAAGTTTAGTTACTGTTAAAATATTAAAGTTTCGACTTGTTCATGTTGAGGAATCACTATATTACATTCATGAAAGTAATGTATTTGGTTAGTGATAACATAATGAAAATAGTTTAAGTAAAGTTTGGTTCATGCCAATAAATTGGCTAACAATGTTTTTCCCAAAAAGTTGAATGTAATTGGCTTATAGTGATATTTTAAAATAATTAAAAGATTGTCTAATGATTAATGTATACCAAATTAAGCATGTCCAATGTAACTTTGAATTAATAAAAAAGGGTATGCAAATCATTGGGACAGGTCCCAATATACCCTTTCCAAATGAACTATGAACATAGTAACTACATTGAACAAAGTTCTTAACGTTTATAAAGAAGGATATAAAGCTACTAAAAACATGAAACGAGTTAAGGTGGGTAATAACATAATTAAAAGTCTTTGAATTATTAAAGTGACTAGAATGGGGTGTTAAAAGAAGTGAGACAAGTCTCACTTACACATAATACAATTATGTTAAAGATACTCACAAAAAATAGTGTTAGTAATCGTGAGAAAAGTTTCATGAACACCAAGAGGATAATGTAAGGTTAAATTTACATTTAATCAAGTAAAGAAAGGGATGACTGTTTATCCAAAGAGTTAAGTAAACCTCATAGCTAGAAGCGAGCTTCCATAATGTTTGAGTAAACTTTAAAAGATGTAAAGAAAAAGAAGTTGAGCAAAGCACTGACAGACTAGCAATGATCTTAAGCCAGCACATGTAAGCCTCATGAGATGAGGCTACCAACAAGGTCGATAAGTAGTCTCCGTATATCTCCTAGTCTTCGAACTATGTTGCCAGCATAGAAACTAGCTAGTGGATTCAACCTAAGCGAGCTAGGTATGATGCGGTTTCACTTTTGCCGGTGAAACCACCCCTTTTCGGTGTGGGGCACACACTAGATTTCATGCGTAGCTCACATGATCTATGTCGGTTAAATTCTCAAAGAAAATATTTGGTTCACTTTAGCCGTGAATCACCTCTTTTAAGTGTGGGGAGAGCACTGAACTTGGTTTCACTTTATCCGGTGAACCACCCTTTTTCGGTGTGGGGCAGACATTGTATTTCATGTTAGATCACATGATATACATTAACTTTGATCAGTGAATCACCCCTTTTCGGTGTGGGGCAGACACTGGATTTAATTTTAGCTCGCATGATCTTAATTTTTAAGATGTCCTTAAGATAGCAAGAAAGAAAGAGGAAGAGATTTATGTTCAAAGTGATGTAAGAAAGTAAGAGCTTAAGAATATCAATCGTCAGTATTTGAAAAGACTGAAGTTTTCAGCAAATAATGGGCATACCCAATAATGACTTATTTTATTATGAAAATGATCAAAGCCAAATAAGATTGGCTTATAATGACTTCTTTTATTATGAAAATGATCATAGCTAAACAAGATTGGCTTATGATGATTTATTATATTATGTAAAGAAACACATAATAGGCATAACCAATAAAGATTGGCTTAATAAAATATCATGCCCAATTCGTAGTTAAATCATTTCCTTAGTCCTTCGGATTACTTATTTGATTTATTGTATGTATGGGACTACTATGAATCATTGCACTTGTAAGTAAAACATAGTATTAAAGGATATCATTGAACTACACAGCATGAAAAAGAAAAAGACTGAAAAATAAACTAAGTACAGCAAGAGGAGCTCTCGGTTTAGGGGTATAAAATTTCAAAATTTTCGCTCGAGTTTTTCTAAAATTATATTCATGATTTTAAGGTCTTGTGTTCATATATAAAATGATTTTTGTGCTTTGAATGCATTAAAATACGTCAAACTCATATAACAATTCACAAATAATAAATTAGGAAAGTCTAGTGATGTCACTTTTCAAATATGATATGTTGTTATAGGGAGAAATTTCTTTTATCATGCATAGTCCTTATGTGTATGCATGCATACACCCATACTTCATAAAACTGTGTACTAACCCTATGCTATTATTCTCTTTATAGGTGCAGGTTAGAGAGAAGGTTGAAAACTCAATGATGCTGTTTGGATTATCGATCCCCAAACTATGGAAGGTTCTTTGGATGTTCGAGGATGCTACACTTATCTCTCAAGCTTATTACTTTATGCATATATAGTTGATGTTTTCCCTAGTATTTCTTTTCAGACGTTTATTTCGAAGCTTTGTATTAAGGCCGTTTTGGAAAACTATTATATTGTATAATGATCTTTTGATTTGAATTGATTCATCAGGTGTAGATGGTTGTTTTAATTTGATCTTAGTAGAATATTAATCAATGTAGAAAATATAAGAAGTCTATGCATATTTCATTATGTTTTAAAAATTTTAAATTTTCCGCAAATTTAACTATATGAAAGTGATGAAAGGTAAAAAGAGGCTTGTCTTCGACCTCTGAGAGGTTAACGACGCCGGTTGCATTCGGATTCCAGAATCCGAGTGTGACTAGTTATAGTAAGTTCTTTATATGGTTGGAAATCACATGGATATATCTTTCCAATGCTGTCGAGTTTACGAATTTTCGATATCGTATGAGGGAGAAATGCCTATAAGAAGTTGGGTTGTATGGTTGAGGGAGGTCCCAATCCGGATTTTAGTATTGGTAAAGTGGCTTTTTCACCCAAATACTTCCTGATTCGTTCTAAGGGTTTAATAATAAGTCCTACTTTAGTCTTAGAAAATTAATTCACGCTTAGGGCTTGAGAGAAAAGAGAAGGAGAAGGGGAAAAGGACCAAGAATTCATCAAGAACGCCAAGATTGTTGAGTAGAATTCGTCGGGGGTGATCCCTATTAACGTGTGTGAGATCTTTGTTTGTTGGGTTAGTTCACCCACAAACCAATTTTTTTAATTCAACAAAGTTTGAATAGATTGAAAGATGAACATTGAAATTCTTGAAGAATAATGATTGAATACTTCTTGGTTGAGTTGTAGATGTTTTAGTTTATTGAATTCGTATTTCCGAGTTATTTTTCGGTTCTAATCATTTGGGTATTGAGTTTATTAGTGATCCTAAGTGATTGGAGTGATATCCATGGAAGTTTAGAACGTTTAGAGATGAAAAATGGAGAAGAGAAATCAAAATTCCCGTCTCATAGACCCTGGGACGCCGCACCCACCAAAGCGCCTTTGGGCAGGCTCTGTCTGACTGAGCCTGGTGCACCGTTCCAGCCAGAGACCCTCAAGATAGCATATGTCCTTCATGCTCTGGTGCCTCGTGCCTTTTAGAGCGCCAAGGTTGCCTCGAGACCCCATTTTTCCCCATCTATTCTTACTAGTTCCTAAGTGATGTATCTAAAATTCCTAGTCAATTCCAATATTCTAAGGTAAGTATAAACATAACAAAATCATCCATAAACAAGAATCTTGAACAGTGAATCCATAATTTAATTCAAAGAAAGTTAGGATCAATGTCAAGGAAGTGAAAAAAGTCAAGTTTAAAGCTATAAAGTAAGTTAAAGTAAAGTTTCTTGAAGTTTGCAAGAGTCTTATTTAAATGTCTTAACTTCACTTTAAGGATCAAGTTTTGAGTTAAAGAATGAGTAAAAGTTAAAGTCTTTCCTTCAAATAGGTATAACGGAACTAAGTATTCCCTAAATAGTTGATTAAGATCAAAAGTTTCAAGTCAAGCAAAGAGTAAAGTGTTGAGTTCATTTCTCAAAAAATATAAGCGAACTAAGTATTCCCTATAAAGTTTATAAATGTTTTTACATTTAAGTTAAGAGTAAACAAAGATTTCCCATTAGTTTTTTGAACAATAAAAGGAAACATTGATTCCAAGAGGTCTTTTTAAAGCTAAAAGGGTTGATAAAATTATCTTAACCCAAAGGAAGAAAGTTATTTTATAAGCAAGAGCTAAAGTATATTTTGGGAGTAGTATTTAGCACCGATGTGGGGATGAGAGTTCATATTAACTAAAGTCTCCATGTAACATTAAGCCAACATGGGTATTAACGGTTGATACTTTTTAGATGATCACGTAAGTTAATCTATTGTACCCATTATGTTGAGGAGTTCTATGCGATGGAAAGTATGGGAAAATTCTGGCAACGTGGGCGAGATGGTGTATCACCACTTACGCTCATAGTGGTGGTTGTCAGTTAGAGAACCTGCCACAAAACTATATTAGTATCATATATAAGTAAAGTTGAGTTTTCTATTGCGTTTTCTTTGATGAACAACGTTGTTTAACTGTTTTACAAGGTTTATATATATCGCATGTGTTGTAAATTGCTTTGTATACATACATTGAGTTGAGTAATTCTTGAGTTGAGCAGAGCTAAGGTGTGTTCATCTTATTCTCATCAAGCTTAAGTTGTTGTTTAGCATTCAAACTCGCATACTGGTACATTCAATGTACGAATACCAGTTGCCCTACATCGTCATTATGATGTAGAAGCACATAACCGGGATTAGCATCCAGCGCCTCGCTGATCAAGTTTGACCACTCAAAGTCAGTGGTGAGAATCCTTGATTTCTGGAAGATCCTTTACATGTTTTCTAGACTTCTCTTTATTGGAATGTTGCGGGGTCTGTCCATATATTCATCTTAGTATTATAGAGGCTTCATAGACAGATAGTTATTTAGATAGCCAGAGATGAGTCTCTTTTTATTTTGCATACAAATATTATATTTTGAGACTTAAGTTCTATATTGGCAAAGACATTAATATAAGTTATTTATAATATTTCTTGTTTTATTATTGAGTTAAGTCAATATTATTAAGTTATGTCTTCCGCTGAGTTAAGTAAGTTAGGCCAAGGGTTTGCTTGAGGTCAGCCATGTTCAATAGGTGCCGAATACGTCCAGGGTGTAGGATTGGGATGTGAAATATCTTGTATCAATGCACAAAGTTCAAGAGTCCAAGGGAGTCTATGAAGCCATGTTTTTAAAGTCTTAGTCATCAGCATAAAGAACATCACATCTATGATAAGGAGGTTGCGACATTTAGGAATTTCTTCACTTCTTTCATATTTCTTTTTGTGCGTTAGAGTTTATCTCTAAAAAGTATATCCCTAATTCGTGCTTGTGTGTTTTAGATCATCATGCCTCCACGAAGAGCAGTCATAGGTCGACCAGCCAGAAGGAATAATGAGGAACCAGAGGTACCTAAGGAAAATAGAACGTACAACCTCAAGGGAAAGTCACAAATGCTGAGTTTCACGAGGCTATTCGAATGCTTAGATGAGAGATGAGTAAAACATTTAAGCAACATAGAGGAGCTCGATAGGAAAAGGCTAACATTTGGATGATTCGTGAGTTCCTGAGAATTAATCCCCCATGCTTGTCTGGTTCAAGCACTATTGAGGATTCGAAAAAGCTTTGTGGAAGAGTTGAAGAAGGTGTTTGAGGTGATGCATGTGGTTTATACTTAAAGGGTTGAAATAGGTTCATATAAACAAAGGAATGTGGCTAGGAGTTAGTTTGACCAATGGAAGGAAGGCAGAGATAAGGATGACCCACATCCAAGTTGGCTTCTTTCGAAGAGGCTTTCGTTGGGCGGTTTTTTCCCCATGAACTGAAGGAGGCAAATATATGAGAGTTCCTTACCCAGAAATAGCACTCCTTGAGCGTTCATAAGGATATGATGAAATTCACCCAACTGTCTCGCTATGATCCTGATATGGTTAACCATATGAGGAGCACAATGTGTTTGTTTGTCGTTGGTTTGGGTCGTGCATCTAGTACAGAGGTCATAGAGGCAATGCTGATCGGGGACATGGACATATCTCAATTGATGGTTCATGTGAAGCAAGTTGAATAGGAGTAGCTGAGGGATAGAAAGGAGTACGAGAATAAGAAATCCAGACTAGAAATGAGTGTGGACAGCAGAGAGTTTGTTCGAATCAACAACAATTTTAGAAACAGAGGGGGCATGCACCATCAACTGCTAATGCACTTGCGCGCGGAAACAAGGTTGTGTATACTGGCCTGAATTCACACAATATCAAGGATAGACCAGCCCAGTCAAAAGGTAGAGTGGCACAATTAGGAAGTTGGGCTCCTGCAAGTGCTGAGTGTGGTAGAAACCACCCCGGTAAATGTCATGATCTAGACAGGTTGCTTCAAGTGTTGTCAAGAGGATCACTTCATGAGAGAGTGACCTAAGAATAATCTAGGTGGTTGAAATACATGCAATAGAGCTCAATCTTCATCAGTTTCTCCACCAAACAAGGGTGAACCCAGAGGATTCACTTCTGGTATTGGCGGAGGGGCAAACTTTCTCAAAGCAATCACTAGCTGCCAAGAGAAAGAGAATTCGCCAGATGTTGGCTCAGGTATGATCAAAGTCTTTACTTTTCATGTTTATGATTTGTTAGACCCCATAGAAAGTCTATCCTTTGTATCTATTTATGTTGAAAATCAGTTTAAGATTCTTCCTAAGAAACTTTGTAAAACTTTATGTGTATCTACCCCTGTTGAAGAGTCTATTTCACTAGAAAGAGTCTAATGTGATTGTCCTATTTCTATCCATCATAAGAACATCAGGGCTGATCTAGTAGATTTAGACATGGTAGATTTTTATTTATTCTCGGTATGTACTAGCTTCATGCCTCTTATGCATCAATAGACTGTAGAACTCGAGGTTTCAAATTCCAAATTCCTAATGAGCCAGTCATAGAGTGGAATAGTAGCTCAGCAGTGTCTAAGGGTCGTTTATTTCGTACCTTATGATGAGAAAGCTAGTTTCGCAGGGGTGTATCTATCACCTAGTCCAAGTTAATGACTTATGTGTTGAGATACCTTCCCTTCAATTAATTCCTAGAGTAAAAGACTTTCCAGAAGTTTTTCCTAGTTATGTACCTGGAGTCCCTCTTGATATAGATAGACTTCGTCATAGATATCATTCCAAATACATTTCCTACCTCTATTCCGCCGTATAGAATGGCACCAGCAGAGTTAAAAGAGGTGAAAGAGCAGCTGAAAGATTTGTTCGATAAAGGTTTTATTTGACTAAGCGTCTCACCTTGAGGCGCTCGATCTTATTTGTGAGAAACAAGGATGGTTCCCTTAGGTTGTGTATAGACTACAACCAATTGAATAAGGTTACCATCAAGAATAAGTATATTTTTCCAAGGATAGATGATATTTTGACCAGCTTCAGGGTGCTTCCTGCTTCTCAAAAATTGATCTCACATTTAGATACTATCAGTTAAGAGTTATAGAATATGACATTCAAAAGATAGCCTTTAAAACAAGATATTGGTATTATGAGTTTTTGGTTATGTCTTTTGGGTTGACCAATGCACCAGAAGTGTTCATGTATCTTATGAACAATGTCTTCAAGCCTTACTTAGATATGTTTGTTATCGTCTTCATTGACAACATACTAATCTATTCAAGGAATGAAAAATATCATGATAGTAACCTCAGAATATTACTTCAGACTTTTAAAGAAAAGGAGGTGTATGCCAAGTTCTCCAAGTGCGAATTTTGGCTTATATTTGTGGAATTCTTGGGCCACATAGTATTTAGAGATGGGACTAGTGTTGATACCCAAAAGATGGAAGAAGTTTAGAGTTGGCCTAGATCCACGTATCTAACTGATATTAAGAGTTTCTTGGGATTGGCTGGCATCTATAAAAGGTTTGTCGAGTGGTTTTAATCTATATCGTCTCCCTTGACCAATTTGACTCTAAAAAAATAAAATTTGGATGGTCTGAAGATTGTGAGAAAAGCTTTTAGGAATTGAAAAAGAGGGTGTCTACTGCTTTGGTATTGACCTTACCGAATTGTTCTCAAGGTTTTGTTGTGTACTGTCATTCATCAAGAGTTAGTTTGGGTTGTGTGTTAATGCAGAAAGGCAATATCATAGCTTATGCATCCAGATAGTTGAAAGTTCATGAGAAGAACTACCCAACCTATGACGTAGAATTGGTTGTCGTGGTTTTCACCTTAAAGATATGGTGCCACTATGTGTACAACGTTCATGTGGATATATTCACTGACCACAAGAGCTTACAATATGTGTTCACCTAGATGAAGCTCAATATCGGACAAACGAGGTGGTTAGAAATACTCAATGATTATGATATGAGAATTCTTTACCACCCAAGTAAGTCTAATGCGGTTGCTGATGCCTTAAGCAGGTTATTTATGGGGAGTACCACCCATGTTGAGGGAGAAAAGAAGGAGTTATCTAAATATGTGCACAGACTTGCACGGCTGGGAGTTAGACTTATGAATTCCACAGAAGGAGGGATAGTGGTAACTAATAGGGCTGAATCATCACTAGTGTCTAGGTGAAAGAAAAGCAATACCAAGACCTAATTTTGCTTGATTTGAAGGTGAATTTTCATAAACAAAGAGTATTGGCTTATGAACAAGGAGGAGATGGTGTGCTAAGTACCAAGGTCGATTGTGTATACCTAGGGTTGGTGGAATCCAAGAGAGGATAATCGAGGGGGATTATAGCTCCAATTATTCAATTAATCCGGGTTCTAACGAGATGTACCACGATTGAGAGAGGTATACTGGTGGGACGGTATGAAGAAAGACATTGCAGAGTTTGTTGCCAAGTGCCCGAATTGCCAGCAAGTGAAAATGGGACACAAAACGCCTGGAGGGTTGCTTCTGAATATAAAAATTATTGAATAGAAATTGGAGATTATTCATATGGACTTCATACAGGCTTGAAAATGTCTCGAAGGTAGCATGATTCTATTTGGGTAATTGTCTATAGAATGACACAATCATCCCACTTTTCGCCGGTAAAGACTACCCATTCGGCCGAGGATTATGCTAAGTTGTATATTCAAGAAATGGTAAGACTTCATGGAGTCCGGGTCTCCATTAATTCAGATATAGGTGCACAATTTACTGCTTAGTTCTTGAGATCTTTCCATAAATATTTGGGTTCGAGGGTGAACATAAACACTAGTTTTCATCCTCAGATGAATGGACAAGTAGAGAGTACTATCCATACGTTAGAAGATATGCTGAGGGATTGTGTGATTGATTTCAAAGGGAATTATGATGATCATATACCTCTCATTGAGTTCGCTTACAACAATAGCTACCATTCGAGCATCCTAATGGCTCCATACTAAGCTCTCTATGGTAGAAGATGCGGATCTCCTATTGGGTGGTGCTAAGTTGGTGAAGCAGGTTTGATAGGACCAGATCTAGTTCACCAAGCCATGGAGAAAGTTAAAGTGATTCAAGAGAGGTTAAGACGACACTGAGTCGCCAAAAGTCCTACACAAATGTTACGAGGAGGTCGTTAGAGTTTGAGGTAAATGATTGGGTATATTATAAGGTTTCACCCATGAAGGTTTTTATGACGTTCAGTAAGAAGGGGGAACTTAGTCCCCGGTATATTGTACCTTATAGAACATTAAAGAGAGTTGGTAATGTAGCTTATGAGTTAGAGCTACCACAAGAGTTATCATCGGTTCATCCTGTATTACATATTTCTATGTTGAAGAAGTGTATGGGTGATCCTTCATTGATTGTACAAACTGAGAATGTTGGGATTAAGGATAATTTATCCTATGAAGAGATTACGGTTAAAATTTTGGATCGTCAAGTTCGCAAATTGAGAAAAAGGAAGTTGCATCAGTCAAAGTCATTTGGAGGAATCAATATGCTGAAGAAGCAACTTGGGAAGCTCAGGAGTATATGAAGAAGAGATGTACACATCTCTTTGAATCTGGAGGGAATGCATATCAAGGTACTAGATCTCTTCTAAGTACTTGATGAATTCTTAGTAAGCATGATTTCTAATTACTTTTGGAGTGTTAAGTATTGAACTTGTTTTTATTTTCCTTACCATAGTGAAAGAAATCTCATTCGAGGACGAATGTTCCCAAGGGGGGGATATTATTACGACCCGCAAGTATACCCTAGGCAAAAGGAGCAATCTTGAGTTGTCACAAGGGTTCATCGACCTCTCGAATGTCTAAGACAAGCCCTGAGACATCTTTCATTATATAATCATAAAAATAGTGGAAATTTAAAACTTTTCATAGCACATCATATGCTAGAACATTACTTCATATATATATATATATATATATAAACCTCATAATATATTGTAAGACTCTAAGTCTCTTTACCATCTTACGACAAAACTCGATAGAATAGAATAGGGACACGGACCTTAACAACATAAAATATAAGTCTAAGATATTACATCAACTTAAAGAGAACATCTTGACATAGGAAACCCTTGAATCATAAGGTCCCCTTTTAATTGAACTTGGGAGATCTATCCAACATCTCCATTTAGGAGACATCCTCTAGCCATCACCACCTACACTTTCTGTAAAAAGATTAAGAAGAATGGTATTGGTATAATAATTCACTAAGTATGGCAACCATGCAAAAACATGCATTTAAAGAGGACATTTTCGTTTCAAATCATGCAACATATATTTTTAGTAAACTTCGTGAACATAGGCACATATAAGTTCAATATAGTTCATATACGTCATGTCAACATGGATACTACTCATAATACAACATAAAGTCATTTATAATATTTTGAGGCATATTCATTACATATAATACATTATCTCTCTTTTGTCTTACTTCTTTCCTTAAGTAACCCTCAAGTGTACTTTGTACAACGTATCTCCTTGAAGTCAATTAAGATAGTCTCACATATATACAATTCATAAACACAACCACATATGTTCACAAGTCATAAGCACATCTTAAAAAAATAGGCTTCACATAAGGACCATCACCTAAGACAATTCCTAAATCAGACTAGTGCAATGTGAAGGTAGAATCCAATGATACTAATTCCACCAAGTGTATCTAAGAAGTCAACTTAGACTAGGCATAAAAATTTCAACAAGTCATAAAACTTTCATGCACAATTTGACATAAGATATATACTTCATAGCATCATATAAGCACTCTTTCCTTTACTATAACCTTAGTCCTAATTCATTCTAGTTCATACCATAAGAAAACTACCCTCATAACCCCTTCACAAGCTTACTTGTGCAATGTGCACATGGAGTCCCATACCCCCACATATACTAAGTAAACCCATTTAGAAGCCATAAGTGTAGTTCACACCCACACACATAATTCATGTCTTAATCAAAAGAAATTAACTTAACAATGCATTCATATAATTTATACATAACATAACATAAATTTTACTTGTATATATGTACTAATCTTATCCTTTCTTGTAGTTCACTTTTCCAATGCATGAGTAGGGGCCATAATGCTATATACTATGTAATCCTCTCAAGAAGGGCACGTAGTTATGGAACATGGAGATTGCTTCAAGAAACCTTGACTTACTAGCATGGAGGTTTCCATGTAATGAGACAAAATCTATGATGGGAATCCAGACTTGCTAAACGTGAGGTACTCTTGTGGGAAGTTGGACTAACTAACGTGAAACTCTCACTCTCATTTGTTATGTTCACTCGTTGCTAGGATCTAACTCCCTTTTCTATATATATATATATATATATATATATACACATCTATACATATATATATAGTTAGGCCTTTAATACTCTAATTCATAAGGGAGGCTTTGGAAGCTCGCTCCTTCATACATCATATTTCTCAATGAATTCTAAGTTGAGCATGTCCTTTCATCATAGACACTCATTAAGTGAGAATGTCCTTTCACATGTTCATACAATCATACATCATGTGTGTGCGCATAGAATGTGAGATCTACCTTCAAATAAACACCTCTAGTCACACATACTCATAACTTCATTAATCATATATTTACATGCATAGAAATAGGAAATGATGCATAGGAGAAATATCCTTTCTTTATTAATCATAAATATACCCTACTTATAGATATGTATAAAGTGTTTGTGTTCATTGGTCAACATAATCACATAATAGCTATCAAATAGCATTGAGGAAGCCACCATCTAAATATCACAACACATGTACAACATTCTTTCAAGTATTTGAGTCAAACACGTCTAGAGTATGTAATTCTATAGCCTAAAGACACTCACATTAAATCATAGGAGGCAAATACATATTCAACAAGAGAATAGAAGACTCCTAGCATACTTCAACCACACATTCATATAGGGTTCATATTGGTAGGGGTCATGCTACAAGGTACTCATCATCATTAGCCATATACACCACTCCTAACCCTAACATGATCATCACATATAAACACCCTCATCCACACATCTAGATCATGCAACTACTGTGGAAGACTACTCATATAAATTCACATAACATAAATTCACTTAGAACATTATATTAAAGTCGAGGATAAATCCTTCAACTTCCTAACCATGGAAATCATCATATCAATTCCTCTTGCATCTAATATCTTCAAGGATATGATCATAACACATAAACATGTACAAGAATGTAAACACCGCCACCATAAGTGGACCATACCAATCAACACTATTCAACATACATTCCAAGCAAATTAGAGGAAATAAGTCAACTTACCCAATCTCAAAGCTAATGATCATCTTTGATCTTTTCTCAAAAATTCATATTCAATTGATATTGATAGTAATAGAAAATAAGCCATTCAATACAATCTAGGAACAACTCTATAAACATGTAATCAAGATCAAAAGACCCAAATCATAGGACAATTTGAGAAATTTGGAGGATCATGGCTTCTTGATAAAATTGGATAGAATTCATCATAAAGCCAGTAACTAAACATATATTCATCATTAGAATTCTTTTGAAATCACTTTAACAATGAACCCATGGGTAGATTGAAATATAGGATTTTTGACTTAGAATCATGTTTGGAAAAACCTTTTAAAGGACTCCATAGATGAATGGTTATCTAGGGATGAAGGATTAAAATACCTTCTAAATTATAAAGCCCACGAAAATCTGAGAAGAAAGCTCCAAGAATCCACCTCCATAGCTTGTTATTAAGCTTGGTCGTCAATGGAGGTTTTGGGGTTTTTGGAAGAAGAAAGAGTTTTGGGGATTTTGATTTCTTATGGATGTTGGGGTTTTGTCTTGAGAAAAGGGTCAAAAAGTTCCTAAAACAGTTTATAACGGTCTCCCTAGGTTACCAAAACACCGCATACTTATTGGGACTTTTAGAGAAGAATTCACTTTAAAACGACGAAACTGGATCTGGGAGGTGACTACGCATCGCGGAGGCAGCCTCTTATTCTTGCCCCAAATAATTTTTGAGGCATTAGGGTGAATTTTGGGTGTGTGTCGCACAGGCCCATTCGGCGCAAGGCGTGCGACGCGAGGGCATCCCCAAATCTAGCTGCTGTATGCTGCCTTGGGCAGCCTCTTTGTCCAATGTTTGGGTCCTCCTCGAGGGCCCTTAGGGTAGTCCTCAAGGATTTGTACCCGTAATTTTTGACCTTTAACATGTCTGTTAACATTCTAGGGTAACCTATAATGTTTTTGGATTTCAAACAACACATAAAAATAAGGCAAACATACAAGGACACACTAACACGTCTAAAAATTAACTTTCGAATGACTTGGACGTTTGGCCTCCAAACCTATTCAAATTAATTATACAATCTGAAAAACAGTTTATTAACATGTTATTAACCTTGTTAGGAACATGTGAGTCTCTAGCTACCTTAGTTCATTTTGAGGGTGTTACAATACTCCCCCACTAGGAAAAACGTTTGTCCTCGAATGACACTTGAAACATTTTCAACACTTTCAAGGACTCAATGACTTTCATAGAAACTCACAACACTTCATCATGTTATCACACAATAGTCAATACACCAAACTTGAAAGAAACACCAACTTCATGCTAACATACTTTCAAAGCAACATAATCAAACATGGATAACTCTTATAATTCTTTCCATGCATAAATATTTCTTCATATTCATTGCCATTTGGAGGAACTACCTCCTCCAACTTTAGGCATGTTCATTATTCCATCACAAGGTTAAATATAATATGGATTAAAATTGCACACTTAGGCATAATCTACATTTCAACTCATAAGAAAATTTGAACACTTCATTTAGTTGCACAACAATCATGAATAATGTAGATAAACTACAATCTTTTAACTTAGACCTAATATCATCAAGGTCATACATAAAATATACCATGTTTAACTTTTATCTTTGCTCAAGGAGGAACTACCTTCTCCTAGAGATCACATACACACATGTCATCATAAAGTTCACATAAACGCAATGCATACAGGTTAATTCATATTAAGGAGGATTTCATCACACCCAACTACATTATGTTTATATTTCCTTCCTCATGAAATCAACATGGTAGGTCACACCAAGAACATCATAATATTAGGAATTAGAACTACACCTTTCTATTTCTAGTTCATCAATAGATATCATAAGCATGGATCATCTATGGAAATTAGCACAATTATAGGCACAACAAAATATAAAGGGTAGATAAACCATCACTCCTTAAGAGTGAGCCTATAGTAACACTCCCCAAATCTGAAAAGTCACCCATTTTTTTCAAAGTGACTCATCTTTATCGTTTAAAGGAGACTCCAATTCACATAGTGAGGCCAAAACACCATACAATATGAGTGACATCAAGCATGCTCATTAGGCTACCTCACGAAATAACACTGCAAATTTATCAAATAAGGATTCACAACAATGTGGGAACCATGCAAATTTATCAAAATTTCCTCTTTCATGCAATAATGACCTTTTCATAACATGCAGAACTTAGTGTCATTTAAGACATGCATAACATATGGTAAAAATGAAACTTATCCTTTTATGCAAGACTTCTATCGTGAACAAGCTACTTAGGAACACTTTGGTATCAAGCTGGAGTAAGAATATAAGGAAAAGATAGGGATATCTACAATCTTACTACTCAAATCATCCTCCCCACTTAAGATAAACACATTCAAGAGAAACTCATCTCAGCTTTAAGGAATTTTAGCTTACCAACCTTATTAACAAAGAACATGATCCCTCACTCGGGGATCTAAGCTTATGAACACCCTTCTTGCCATCACTTCAACATGATTTTCAACCTAGAGAAGTTAAAGGGAACTCAATATAGGGATAATTAGGGTAATAAAAATCTTACCATCTATGCACATTATCCCCCACTTGGGGTAATCCTTATCACATCATGTCCTAAAACACCAGGTGTAAGAAAGTCAACACCAAACTACAAGGGTCATCAGTTTTGGTGGAGCTTTCCAACCAACTATACATAGGTACAATCTAAGCACTTCCTCAATGGACCATATTCGGTTTCAAGATTAATAGACAACTAATTACTTCAAAGTAGGTCAACCTCAATTTTTCTCCTTCTCTTTAAGAGCTAAGGGGCACATACCATATATTCCCCTAAGTCACCATAGGGTAATCATACTTCCAACTTATGGAATAAAACTCTTTTTCCCCTTTTTACCACTCTTAGAATAGGTTCATAGGGGGAATAATTAACTAGTCATAAGGGTTGTTCCATTAAATAGCATATTTCAGTATCAGTTTACAAGGCACAACACACTATCTCCCCTCTTTAGGAGCCACCCTATACAAAAGTTTCCAATCCACAACAGGACAATTATTAAATATTTCACATATGCAAAGGCAACATTCATCTTCTCACTATATACCACATTCTCCAAGACTTTTCAAGCCGATGTCATAACATCATGATACCATCCTACATAATCATAAGGTATCCTATCATTCCAAGGGGAACTTCATTCAACCATAACAACTACTAACAAGATATAACCATATCATATCATATCTTCTCAGCATAAATGATTCCTCATAAAACACCTAGAGCCATAAATGGCATCACATAAACATATACTAAATTAACCTTCACATATACTCATCAAACCATAAAACAAAGGTAAGCATTAAAACTCACCTTTTTCTCCCTCAAGCATTGAGACATCATCCTAATCCAAGCAGTCACAACTATAAGACCACCGTACAAGGAAACATAAGAGAGAGATCGTATAAATTTAAGTTGTCTTGAACGACATGAGAATAGTAAAGAAGGGAAACTCCATCATCCGATATCCTATCGCTCATACATGTGTCATGACTCACCATCGGTGAACGAGAGTCTACTAGACGTGGCAATGCTAGACATTAAAACCTAAGGAAAAAACACAAAACCTTATGCTCTAATACAAACATTGTCACGATCCACAAGTACATCTTAGGAGAAAGGAGCACTCTTTAGTCATCACAGGCATTGTCGACCTCTCGAATGTCTAAGTCAAGCCCTTGGACATATTTCATTGCATAATTGTAAGAATAACAGAAATTTTAAACTTTTTATACCATATCATATGCTAGAACATTAATTCATATATATATAAAAACCTCATAATACATAGTAAGACTCTAAGTATCTATGTAATCTTAATACACAACTCAATAGAATAGAATAGGGACAGAACCCTTAACGACATAAAATATAAGTGTAAGATATTACATCAACTTAAAGAAAACATCTTGAGATACACAACCCATGAATCATAAGGTCTTCTTTTGCTTGAACTTCGGAGATCTATCCAATCTCTTCACTTAGGAGACATCCCCTAGCCATCACCCCCAACACATTGTGTAAAAAGATGAAGAAGAATAGTATTAGTACAAGAAGGCAGTAAGTATGGCAACCATGCAAAAACATGCATATAAAGAGGACATTTCATTTGAAATCATGCAACATGTCTTTTTAGTGAACTTCATGAAGATAGGCACATATAAGCTCAATATAGTTCACATACAACATGTAGACATGGATACTACTCATATTAGCACATAAAGTCATTTATCATATTTTGAGTCATATTCAATACATACAATACATTACCTCTCTTTTGTTTTACTTTTTTCCTTAAGTAACCCTCAAGTGTACTTTGAACAATGTATCACCTTGAAGTCACCTAAGATAGTCTCACATAGATACAGTTTATAAACACAACCACATATGTTCACGAGTAATAACCACATCATAAAACATAAGCTTCACATAATGACCATCATCTAAGACAAGTTCTAAATCACACTAGTGCAATGTGTAGGTAACATACCCTAATAATACTTCCACCAAGTGTACCTAAGAACTCACCTTAGACTAGGCATAACATACTCAACAAGTCATAACACTTTCATTCGCAAATTGACATAAGATATATACTTCATAGCATTATATAACAACTCTTTCCTTTACTGCAACCTTAGTCATAACTGATTCTAGTTTATACCATAAGTAAACCACCCTCATAACCCCTTCACAAGGTTACATGTGCATTATACACATGGAGTCCCATACAACCACATATACTAAGTAAACCCATTTAGAAGCCATAAGTGTAGTTCACAGCCATACAAATAATTCATTCCTTAATCATAGAAAAGTCACTTAATAATCGTTCATACATACCATCACATAAGTCTTGCTTGTATAAATGTACTAATCTTATCCTTTCTTGAATGGGTAGGGTCCATAATCCGACCTATACTAAGTAATCCTCTCAAGGAGTTGAGATTAGACTCCATAATCATATTTTAGTTCATTTCTTAATTAGGAAGATTTATCCATAACTTACATAGACCATGTGAGCTACATGGAATAAGATGTTCTACACCCACACTGAAAAGGGAAGGTTAACACTTGCCTAAGGTGTAACTAATGGTAAATCGTTATATAAGTGGTATCCACAAACTATTACCTTAGGGGGAACATAGTTATGTAACATGGATAATGCTTCTAAAAACCTTGAATTACATTAGTGGAGGTTTCCATCTTATGAGACAACATCTATGTTGGGAACCCGGACTTGCTAAAAGTGAAGGTTCTCTTGTCGAATGTCGGACTTACTAACGTCAATCTTCCACTCTCATTTGTCATATTCACTCAGTACTAGGATCTAACTCATTTAATATATATATATATATATATATATATATATATATATTAAGCCTTTAATACTCTAATTCATAAGGAAGGCTTTAGGAGCTCCCTCCTTTATACATCATGTTGCTAAAAAGATTATATGATGAGCATGTACTTTCATCATAGACCATACCCCATTTGAGAATGTCCTTTAACATGTTCATACAATCATACATCATATGTGTGCATAGAATGTGAGATTTACCTTCACATAAACACCTTTAATCACATATTCTCAAAACTTCATGAATCATATATTTAGATGAATAGATAGGGAATGATGAATAGGAGAACTATCCTTTCCTTAGTCAACGCAAATATGCCCTAATCATAGATATGCATGAAATGTGTGTACATTGGTCAACATGATCACATAATGGCTATCAATAGCACTGAGGAAGCCACCCTCTAAATATCACAACACATGTACAACATTCTTTGAAGTCTTTGAGTCAAACACGCTAAAAGTATTTCAGACTATAGACTAAACACACTCACATTACATCATAGGAGGCACGTACATATTCAAGAAGAGAATAGAAGACTCCTAGCATACTTCGACCACACATTCATATAGGGTTCATATTTGTTAAGTTCATGATACAAGAGTATTCATTATCTTTAGCCATATAAGCCACTCCTAACCCTAACATGATCATCTCATATACACAACCTCATCCACTCACCTAGATCATGTAACTAGTGTGGAGGATGTAACATCCGGGAATAGCCCTTAGACGTAACCTTCATCGTCGAACTCTTTGAGGACTAAGACTAGCCTCTTAGCTTACATCATTACATTCATAGGTCAAATTTAGCAGAAAATTTAAAACTTTTCATTACATCTACTCGGAGATTTACATAGACCTCGACATACACATACTATATATATATTGAGTATACATAGACCCTTCGTATTTGAAGATTACTTAGTCTTCTACTTTTATTGAAAATATGTATATAAAATATAACATAGTCATAATAGTCGTCTCATATCATAACAATCTTATAAGAGTGTAATAATTTGAGCATGACTCATACATCAAAGTAAGAATGCCTAACATGGGCTATACAATGTTTCATACTAATTGGAAAGAACAAAAATGTAGAAGTCTTAACTCAAAACAACTCCATTAGCTAGATAGTGGCATCGCCCTCGGAATGTGAGGACCTACCCTACTTATATGATCAAGAGATCAAAGCCTTCTTGAAGTCGTCTTTAAAAGCACTTCAACAACCGAAACCTATAATTTTGGGGAAAAGGAAGAAATGTGAGTACACCACTTTTCATTTATAAACCTCTACGCACATTTAACAAGATCATCTTAACCAATAAAGCATGTCCATTAAGTCATAGGCATGTACATCAAAAGACCAACAACATCAAACTAGTCAAGTGAAAATGCATACCATATAATTGAGTACATAACCAAGTAACTCTATCGCCAAGTCATGGTAATAACAAGCATGAATAATAGCATCTTTTTCAACATAACCAAAGCAAAACCATTACCCATGAAACCCTAACAAGCCAATAAGTTTAATGACCAAGCAAAGTCCCATAACCTTACTTAATCAAGTAACCCAACAAGAATCATGACTAACATTCGAATTCACATATCATAACATTTAGAGTACTTAGCATCATACATTAACAATATAGACCAACACATATTCATAAGTGACACCAATCAACATGTAGTATCAACAATGTGCAGGTTCATCATATACATGTCATATAGCATTATAAGCATTTTCCAACAAAAGAACATCGTCCTAAGACTTCTGTCATGCAACGTTTAGGTAGAGTCTCATACCCCTACCTAGACTAAGCTATACCCCTTAGATCAAGTTAGTTAGAGTTCAATCCTATAGTTAAGTTTACCTTTTGGGAACATCTTGCCCTAACCGACATAGACCACATGAGCTAATGTGGAATCCGTGTCATGGAACCCTACATAGAAAAAAGGGGGACTAATTGTTAAGGTAGTATCAAAACATGAACATAGAAACTACGTGGATGAACTAGCTAGTATTCGTATTGGGGAAACATAGTTCAAGAACTAGGAGATATTATTGGGAACCTCTTTATGCTACATGCATTGTAGTCTCCAATATCAAGAGTACATTAGTGATCCTACCTTCTTTCTGTGGGAAGAGACTCTCCTTACTTTAGTTCACTCAATGCTAAGCTATAGTTTCTTTTTCAAATGCCTTTAATGTCTTTATTAATCATCATAACTTATTGTAGGTCATAGTGTCTAACCCTTATATATTCATCATCATCATAGCTCAATAAGAATTGCATGAGTATTTTCCTTTCATTAAAATTCATATAGGTGATGTTAGTGCATTAACATCTTCATATCATGATAAGGCACATTGGTAATTTATTCACCATCCTCATAACATTTACATCTTCAACCAACACCTCAGAATCATAATCAAGACATTTCAATTCAACATCATACCACCCTATCAAACCTAATACAAGGCATACTCCAATACAACATCATGACCTAATCACAATTAACCACAATTTGAAGTAAAGGATAGGGATCATAAGACATACAAAGTTACTTTCATAATCCATCATCAAGGTCTTGCCACAAACCATCAATTAAACCCTATTTGGGTATACATCATCATAACTCAATAAAAAATATGATCAGAAGGCTAAAAGAATCACGACATCATAATTCAATGCTACATCATAGCTTAAGACAATATACTTAGGTCAATTCACAGCATACTTCATAACCTAGATCATCTTATCAAGAACTAGCATTAAAAGACTACAATCAACCCCAATTCATTCATGATTTTTATAAAATCATGATATAGTAGTAATTCAACCAATAACCAAGTCATTGAACCAATATAACCTAAATCATATCAAAATCATAACCTAGGTTAAGGGTTAAAGGTCATCTTGTACAAACTAGAAAAAAACCATTAAGATATATCATAAATAGGTTATAATAAATATTAATATATTCATAATATCCATAATAAATCATAAACAAATCAATTCATAACATCAATTTCATATTGGATGAAAACTCAATTTCGGAAATCAATTTGATGGAATCTTTCGAGGAAAGACGTCTCAAAGGTGAATTAGATCCTATAAATTGTTAATGGATGATTATTGATGGAGTAAATTTACCCTTTTCATCCCTTAAACCCTCCCCTAGCTTGGTCTTCAATGGTGTTTTCCACTAGATAGATAAAGAAGAAAGAAGGAAGAGAGTTTTGGGTTTGTGAGTTATGAGAGTTTAGTTAGTCTTGATTAGGTTCGGACTTTATATCGGGGGTTCACTCACTTAATTAGTATTTACATAAACCCTATCGACGAGACCACGACCAACGGACCGGTTGTCCATCGACGGCTATTCCCTCCTTCCGTGATGCACATACGTAGGTAAGTTCATACTTTGAAAAATGACCCCTCCAGTATTTTGGCTAACTGAACATTGACGGTGGCATCAACGCCCCGTCGATTCACCAACGGTCCGTCTGTGGCATCCGTTGGTGACACTGTCTTTTTACAGCTATTGCCTACTCTTACGAGGGTCCTCCTCAAGGGATCTTGGCGAGTCGAACCCAGACGTTTCGACCATGAATCAACTTAAACACATGTTGGACACACTTCCACCAATTTTTATCATTTTCTAACTTTTAAAAGCTAGTCAAATAGGCTAAGGCACGCTAGCACCTGTTTAAATTAGTTTCCCGACGTTCTTGGACGTTTTGGTTAGTAGACTTCATAAATGACTTATATTTATTAAAATGGACCTTAAAACAGTATCTAGACCTTAGGAAACCTATGTTTGGCTCTAGAAAATTTCTTGGATTTTTGAAGTGTTACATTATCCCCCCCCCCTCCCTTAGGAACATTCCTCCTCGAATGACACTGAAAATCTTTGAAGAGAGGAATTAACTCAAGACTAGCAGCCTAACAAACAATAATAGATAACAACAGCAACCATATCAATTACACAGGGCAATTCAAAAAGATTCAATTACCACTTATAAGTCTCAACATTACATTGTGAGGAACATCCTTCTCACCACAACAACAACTCAACCTTCATTAATGAGTCAATTATACCAAAACTGAATTTACCAACATGATAAATATCATTTCGAAAAGACTCACCATATCAAAATGCATAACATGACTCTAAAAAAGAAAAATTGCAAATTTTTCAAGTCAAAATGCACATTCAGTGTAATTCACTGTAATTACATCAAAAATGCACCTTTTGTAAAACTTCCCTAAAAATAAAGCAACTTCAATTTGAATCATCATTTTCGTTATTAGTAAGAACTACTAACATTAGTTATTAAATAGATGAGGGTAACGAGACTTAATGTCCGTCTCGGCCTCCCATGTTGCACCATCATGTAGGTGATTCTTCCATAACACATTTACGAAAGCCACTTCTTCATTCCACAATTTCTTTACTTGCCTATCAAGGATTTTAATTAGAACTTCATTGTAAGATAGGTTATATTTCACACAAAGACCCTCAATAGGAAGAATAGACTCGGGGCCAACGATACCCTTCATAAGCATGGAAATATGGAAAAATCGGATGAACCAAAGCCAATTCACTAGGAAGCTTCAATTCATAGGCAACTTTACCAACTCTATGAAAGATTTTATAGGGACCCACATAACTATAATTCAAGTTTCATTTCTTGCCAAATCTAACCACCCCTTTCATAGGCAAAATTATCAAGTACAATTTTATCACCTTGTTCAAACTCTAAATCCCTTCTCCTATGATCGGCATAGGACTTTTGCCGACTATAGGCCGTTTGCAAGTGATTCCTTATAATATGAAATTTCTACAAAGTCTTATAAATCATATCAGAACCAAGAAGCGAAGACTCACCCACTTGAAACAATCCAATAGGAGACCTACAACTCCTACCATACAAGGCTTCATAATAAGCCATAGATACGGATGAATGAAAACTATTATTATGAGTAAACTCCACCAAAGATAGATGCTTATCCCAATTTCCATTCAATAAGAAAGCTCTAAGCATATCCTCAAGGGTTTAAACAGTACGCTCCACTTGGCCATCCGTTAGGGGATGAAAAGCGGTATTTAACTTTACCTTAGTACCCAACCCTTCTTGGAATGACCTTCAAAACATAGATGTAAATTGTGCACCCCTATCCAAGATGATGGATAACGGAATACCATGGAGACACACAATCTCATATATGAAGATCCTTGAATAATCATCTGCAGAATAAGTAGACTCGACAGGAATAAAATTAGCGGACTTGGTCAACCTATCCACAACTCCCATATAGAGTTATATTGCCTTTAAGTCCGAGACAAACCTACTACATAATCCATATTGATGTCTTCGCACATCCAAGTAGGTACTTGGATTTCTTGTAGTAAGACAACCGGCTTTTGTTGTTTGGTTTTCACTTGTTGGAAATGTGGACACTTATAGACAAACTCGGCTATGTCCTTCTTCGAACCTTCCCACCATAATACTTCCCTAAGGTCATGGTACATTTTTGTCGAACCCTGATGAATGGAGTAACGGGACCCATGGGCTTCCTCAAGGATCTGGTTCCTCAACACATTTACATTGGGAACACACAATCTTCCTTTGTACGTCAAGACACCATCTACCCAATGAGAATGACTCATTAAGCTTACCAAGAACCGATTCCTTCAACTCCATCGATGGTTTATCACGGTGTTTTTTGGACTTCACCTCAACCACCAAGGAAGATTCAAAGTTATGATAGACCATAAAACCACCATTCGGAGAATTTTCCAACCTCACACCCAATCTAGCCAACCTATGAACATCTTTCAATAGGACATTTTTGGCTTCATCTATGTGAGACACACTACCCATAGTAATACGACTTAGAGAATCCGCAACCATATTAGTCTTGCCGCGGTGATAAAGAACACTCATGTCCTAATCTTTCAACAATTCTTACCACCTTCTTTGTCGAAGATTCAACTCCTTTTGGCTAAACACATATTGGAGACTTCTGTGGTCGGTATATACATCAACATGGACACCATACAAGCAATTTCTCCATATTATCAAGGCAATTACCACGGCCGTTAATTCAAGGTCATGTGTTTGATATTTTCTCTCATGAATCTTAAGTTTCTTAGAAGCATAGGCTATTAACTTCCCATGTTGCATAAGTACACACCCTAAACCCACTCGGGATGCAACACAATACACAATGAAACCCTTTATACTCTCCAAAAAAGTCAACACCGGAGCGGAAGTAAGCTCATCATTCAAGATTCAGAATCTTCTCTTACATGCCTCCGACCAATAAAATTTCTTATTCCTTTGGGTCAAAGTAGTCAAGGGAGATGCAATGGATGCAAAACCGTCCACAAACCTCCTATAATTACACGCTAGACCCAAGAAACTCCTAATGTTTGTTGGATTCAATGGTCTAGGCAAATTTTACACCGCCTTGGATCAAACTCAACTCCCTCACTACAGATGATATGACTAAGAAATGCTACTGACCTTAACCAAAACTCACATTTGCTTTAATTAGAAAACAATTGATTCTCCTTAAGAACTTGCAACACCACCCTTAAATGGTACATGTGATCACCCTCATTTTTTGAATATACCAAGATGTCATCAATGAAGGCAATGACAAATGAATCTAGGTAACTTTGAAACACCCTTTTCGTGATATCCATAAATATCGCCAGGGCATTCGTGAGACCAAAAGACATTACTAGAAACTCATCGTGACCATATCTAGTTCGAAAAGTCATCTTTGGTATATCCTCACCTCTCACCCTAAGTTGGTGATATGCCGATCTCAAGTCAATCTTAGAAAAGTAGCTTTCCCCTTGGAGTTGATGAAATATGTCGAAAATTCGAGGGAGTGGATACTTTTTCTTGATTGTGACTTTATTGAGTTGGATTTAATCAATGCTTATCCTCAGGGACCCAACCTTATTCTTCACAAATAGAACCCCATGGAGAAATACTAGGTATAATGAAGCCTTTGTCTATTAAATCCTTGAGTTCAGCCTTCAACTCTTTCAATTTGTCCGGAGCCATTCGATAAGAAGGAATTTAAATGAAATTTGTATCCGGTAACAAGTCAATACCAAAATCCATTTCCCATTCAGGAGGAATACCGTGAAGATCATTAGGAAAGACATCCGGAAATTCACTCACTGCAGGGACCGACTCAATGGGAGGAATTTCGAGTCTAACTCTTAAACTCTTACTATATGGTATAAACACCCTTTAGAGATCATTTTGCATGCTTTCAAAAAAGATATGATACGACCTCTAGGGATAGAATTTCCCCTTTTCAACTCTAAAACGAGCTCACTTGGAAAGCTAAACTTCACCACCTCGTTCTACAATCTATAGAGGCAAAGCAAGCATGCAACCAATCCATACCCAAAATTACATCAAAATCAAGCATATAAAGTTCTACTAGTTCAAAATAAGAAATTCTATTGAGCAACATTATTGGACAATTTCTATACAACCTTTTTGCAATAACCGGCTCATCCACCGGGGTAGACAGTATAAAAGGTTCTTGCATGATATCAAGAAAAATGTCAAACATTTTAGCTACTAGAGGAGTAACAAAAGATAATGTAGCACCGGGATCAAGTAGGGCATATACATCGACATAGAAGACTCTTAACATACCGGTCAGCACGTCGGGAAAAGTCTCTTGCTCACCCCTAGAGCAGAGAGCATAGAAGCGATTCTTCTTCGGAGCCTTATTTAAACATCTTTCTTGATCTTGACCACTACCCTTGTCTTGAACCCTCACATTAGGGAAATATCTAACCTTGTGACGACTTTTACCACAACCAAAACGATTGTCCATCCCCTTAAGACAATCACCATAGTGTTTCTTGCCACACTTTCCTTAAGTTGGGTTTTCGGTTTGTGAACTAGTACCCTTGAAATTCTTAGACTTAGGGTTAGACACCCTATAATCCCTAGCCTTAGTAAACTTAGAAGGAACTTGATTAGAAACCCGGTTCTTAAACCTAGGCTTGTCTTGTTTCTCAAGTCTATTCTTTGAAGAACCTCCATCAAAAGATCTTGCCCTCTTAGCATCTCTAGTCTTCCTCTTAGACCTTGTCTCTTCTACATGTTTGACATGAACCATAAAATGAGAAATTTTCATGATTTATGTAGCATAGCCGAATGACACTTCTCTTGTTAATAATTCGACACCCCCATCACAAAATGGTTTATTTCATCCCTAGGATCGGAAACCAAAGAAGGAGCCTATTTAGATTCCCTTTTCTCCCTAAAAAAGAACCAATCAAGAAAAGCCTTCTTGAACACTTCCAAAGTCACGATTCCACCTCTTAAAGAACTATTGTACCTCCATTGGACGTACCATGCTTGAGCCACATCCTTGAGTTGATAGGTGGATAACTCGGTCTTCTCACTAGTAGACAACCCTATAGAATAGAGGATCTTATAGATTTCATCGATGAACTCTTGGGATTTTTCTTCAACCTTGGATCCATAGAAAGAAGGAGGGTTCATCGTAGTGAAATCCTTAGACGGGAGGCCATGGTAGCAACTAAATGATGAGATTAGGGTACAACCTTCTAATTAACTTGGGCCGTCATGGCTTGGGATTGTGTAGTGGCGGCTTGTGCTTGGGTAGTAATGTCTTTGGCTATTTGAAAGATGAGCTCCGGGTACATCCCATATGTTCTAATCCGTCAAAGGAGGAGGATTCATTGGGGCTTGGTCATCATTCACACGGGAGGAACTCCCGCATAGGCAATCTCTTCTTCAAGACTTCGTTCCACATTCCTTTGAGTATTCTTTACCTATAATCACAGTAAAATTATTAGATACAAAAGCACATAGAGTTAAAACTCTAAAGGTACGATACTAGACTTCCAAGAAAGTGAGAGTTTCCTAAGCATCTTATAGTGTAACACTTTTAAAATCCAACACGTGTCGTAAAGCCTAACATAGGTGTCATGAGGTATAAATACTGTTTTAAGCCCATTATAATGATTATAGGTCCTTTAGGAAGTTTAAGAACCAAAACGTCCAAGAACATCCATGACGTTCGGAAGTTGGTGTTAGGTAGTGGAGCATGATTAATTTTAGGTTTTCCTATTTATTCTCTATTTTAGGCTTTCCTATTTATTCTCTATTTTAGTTTTTCCTATTTATTCTCTGTAACCAAAAATACTCTGATTTATTAATCTAAATATACCTCACCGCGGTGGAAGTTTACTCACGGGGTATTACCACGAAATATTGGGTTTTCTCTTTCACTCTCTAGATCTCTCATATCTTTCTCTTGAAAGTTCTTGTGTTCTTCATTCATCTAGTGTGTGTCCGTGAATTCGATCCTAACAACTAGTATCAGAGCTAATGAGATTCAACACGATCATAGAAGATGGATAGTTCGAATCTTGGAATCGAGAGGTTTGATAGATCCGATTCAGTTTCGGGAAGATGAAGATCGAAGATTATCTGTACCAGAAAGATCTTCACGAACCGTTTACTGGGGTGAAGCCGGAATCCATGACGGAGGAGAAGTGGAAACTCAAGGATCGCCAGGCTCTAGGGTTGATCCGGTTGACTTTGTCAAGAAACGTGGCGTTCAACATTGTGAAGGAGAAGACTACGTTCGGTCTGTTGAAGGCACTGTCAAACATGTATGAAAAACCATCGGCTATGAACAACGTATATTTGATGCGTAGATTATTCAATTTACAGATGTCTGAGAATGGATCCGTTTCTGATCATATAAACGAGTTCAATATGATTGTAAGTCAACTCAATTCTGTGGATATTGATTTCGAGGATGAACTTATGGCATTGATTTTGATGTCATCTCTGCCCGAGTCTTGGGATACTGTTGTTGCTGCTATTAGCAGTTCCCGTAGATCTCAGAAACTGAAGTTTGCTGAAATCTGTGATGTTGTTCTTAGTGAAAGTATTCGCAAACGAGAAGTGGGAGATTCATCGGGCAGTGCTCTCAGCGTTGATCTAAGGGGGAGAAGTAAGACGAAAGGCCAAAATCAACATGGTCGATCAAAATCAAAGAATCGAGAAAAACCCCTAAACAGATCAAACGTGACTTTTTGGAACTGTGGATAAAAAGGGCACTTTCGAATGAACTTTACAAAGCCAAAGAAGATACAGAATTAGAAATTTGGAGATGACAATGATTCTGTAAATTCAGCAGAGGACATTGGGGATGCTCTAATCCTTAGTGTGAACAGCCCGGTTGAATCATGGATTTTGGATTCTGGTGCATCTTTCCATTCGTCTCCAAGCAAGGAGTTGTTCCAAAATTTCAAATCTGGAAATTTTTGAAAAGTATATCTTGCTGACAATAAAACCTTAGAGATTGAAGGAAAGGGGGATGTTTGCATAAAGACCACCTCGGGAAACCAGTGGACATTGGAGGATGTCAGATATATTCCTGGTATCAAGAAAAATTTGATCTCTATTGGTCAGTTGGATAGCACGGGATATGCAGCAGTGTTTGGGAAAGGTTCGTGGAAGATCGTGAAAGGTGCTATGGTAGTAGCTCGTGGAACCAAATCTGGAAGCTTGTACACCTCTACAGGATGTATAAACATGGCCGCTGTTGCTGAAGGTGCTTCCAGTTCATGTCTGTGGCAGAACAGACTTGGACACATGAGTACTAAAGGAATGAAGATGCTGGTTGCAAAAGGAGCATTAGAGGGTCTGAAGTCTGTTGATATGGGTCTTTGCGAGAGCTGTGTAATGGGCAAACAGAAAAGAGTAAGCTTCACAAAGACTCCTAGAGAGCCAAAGAAAGTGCGGTTGGAAATGGTCCATACAGATGTTTGGGGACCATCTCCAGTATCATCACATGGAGGATCCAGATTCTATGTTACCTTTATTGATGATTTCAGCAGAAAGGTATGGGTTTACTTCTTGAAGCATAAGTCAGATGTGTTTGAAACTTTCAAGAAGTGGAAAGCTGAAGTTGAGAATCAGACCGGTTTGAAAGTCAAATGCCTATGGTCTGACAATGGAGGAGAGTATGACAAATCATAGTTCAAGGCATTAAATCAGATTGATGAGAACAGTTCCTGGTAAGGCAAGGCAGAATGGAATTGCTGAGAGGATGAACAGAACATTGAATGAGCGTGCAAGGAGTATGAGGGTACACTGTGGGCTGCCCAAAACACTTTGGGCGGATGCTGTGAGCACAGCTGCATACTTGATCAACAGGGGACCATCAGTTCCTTTAGGGTTCAAGATTCCAGAGGAGGTGTGGACAGGAAAAGAACTCAAGTACTCACACTTGAGGACTTTTGGCTGCACTGCTTATGTTCATGTTGATCCAGAAAAGAGAGACAAGCTTGATGCTAAGGCTGTGAAGTGTTACTTCATAGGATATGGTTCTGATTTGTTTGGTTACAGGTTTTGGGATGACAAGAACAGAAAAATCCTGAGACATATGACGTGACATTTTATGAGTGGTTCTAGAGATTACAAAGCAAGAGAGACTTGAGGTTGAGTTGGAGAAGAGTAACCCCAGAGATGTCGAAGCAGATACTCAACCAACTCCTACTGAAGAATCTGAAGTGGATCAAGTTACACCTGAGCATGTGTTAAGGAGATCATCCATATCCATTAGGGCACCAGATAGGTATTCACCTTCAATACAAAATCTATTGCTGATTGATGAGGGGGAACCAGAGTCTTTTGATGAGGCCCTACAGGTGGAGGATTTAATCAAGTGGGAGCAAGCCATGGATGATGAGATGAGGTCACTTGAGAAGAATGACACATGGGTGTTGACTGAGTTACCTGCAGGGAAGAGAGCTTTGCTGAACAAGTAGGTGTTCAGAGTCAAGACTGAACCAGATTGAAAAAGAAGGTTCAAGGCTCGTTTAGTGGTTAGAGGATATTTACAAAGGAAAGGTATTGATTATGCGGAAACATTCTCTCCTGTTGTGAAGTTAACCTCTATTCGAATTCTGTTGAGTATTGTTGCATCAGAAAATTTGCATCTACAGCAAATAGATGTGAAAACAGCGTTTTTACATGGAGATCTGGACAAACAGATCTATATGCAGCAACCAGAAGGATTTGTGGTTCCAGGCAAGGAACACATGGTGTGCAAGCTCACCAGGAGCTTGTATGGACTAAACCAAGCACCAAGGCAGTGGTACAAGAAGTTTGACTCCTTCATGACTAAGAGTGGATTCTGCAAAGCTGAAAAGGATCCTTGTTGTTACTTCAAGAAATACACTGATTCATATGTCTTTCTACTCTTGTATGTGGATGATATGTTGATTGCAGGATCTAGTATGAGGGAGATTAATAATCTGAAGACAAGGTTGTCTGCAGCATTTGAGAAGAAAGATTTCGGTCCAGCAAAACAGATTTGGGGGATGAAGATTTCTCGGGATAGATCTGTTGGCACTTTAAATCTATCTCTAGTGTTGTACATTGAGAAGGTGCTGAACAGATTCAGGGATAATGATGCTAAACCCAGGACTACTCCATTGGCAAATCACTTTAAATTGTCAAAGGAGCAGTCACCCAAGACTGCCGAGGAGCGTGATCACATGGCACTTGTTCTATATGCTTCAGCAGTTGGTAGTTTGATGTATGCTATGGTCTGAACTAGACCTGATATAGCACATGTATTGGGAGTTGTTAGCAGGTACATGGCGAACCCTGGGAAAGAGCATTGGGAAGCTGTGAAGTGGCTTCTGAGATATCTGAGAGGTATATCCAGTACTTCACTTTGTTATGGCAAAGGCAAGGTGACTCTACAGGGTTTTGTGGATGCTGATCTTGGTGGGGATGTTGACTCGAGCAAGAGTACATCCGGGTACATTTACACCATAGGTGGAACAGCAGTGAGTTGGATGTCCAGGCTTCAGAAGTGTGTTTCTCTTTCATCTACTGAAGCTGAGTATGTGGCAATAGCTGAAGCTGGGAAAGAGATGATATGGCTGGCAGATTATCTTGAGGAATTGGGAAAGAAGCAGAGCGAGAAGATTCTTTACTCAGATAGCCAGAGTGCCATACAGTTGGTGAAAAATCCAGTCTATCATTCGAATACAAAGCACATCAGAAGGCGATACCATTTCACTAGCAGGGCAGTGGAGGATGGTGATATGTGCTTGGAGAAGATAGAGGGTGCAAAGAACTCGGCAGACATGTTGACGAAATGTGTTGATGTTGGAAAACCGAGGTTATGTAAAACCTCAGTTGGTCTTCTGTAGTTGTTGCTACAGATGTTGCGGTGCGGTAAAGATGTTGATGATGAAGAGATTTTTTTTTTTGAGAATGTATTTTTTGGATGACTGAGTCAGTCTCCAAGAGGGAGAATTGTTAGGTAGTGGAGCCTGATTAATTTTAGGTTTTCCTATTTATTCTCTATTTTAGGGTTCCTATTTATTCTCTATTTTAGGTTTTCCTATTTATTCTCTGTAACCAAAAATACTCTGATTTATTAATATAAATATACCTCACCGCCGTGGAAGTTTACTCACGGGGTGCTACCACGAAATATTAGGTTTTCTCTTTCTCTCTCTGGATCTCTCATCTCTTTCTCTTTAAAGTTCTTGTATTCTTCATTCATCTAGTGTGTGTCCGTGAATTAGATCCTAACAGTTGGTTCAACGAGTTACTAGAGTGCCTTAGCCTATTTGACTAGCTTTTAGTAGTCAGAAATTTATAAAAATCGGTGAAAGGGTATCTAATAGTTATTTAAGTTGTTTCATGATTGAAACGTCCGGGTAAAAATCCTCAAGGACCAACCAAGGGCCCTTGAGGAGGACCTCTGAAGGTTGAGGCAACACTTCCTGAGCAGTATGCATCGACGAGGCAGGCAACGGTTCGTGTGTGGACTGACGGGGCGTTGGTGATACTTTGTCCCACACATAGACAATTTGAGGAATCCCCTCGCCTTCACAGTCTCTGAACTTACCCACGAAGTGCAGGACCGGGGGGCAATCCATCCACTCACAGACGGCTCGTTGGCGGGGTTCCGTCTGTGAGGGTCTTGAGTTGTGACACATTTTTTAATTAAGTTCATTTACTTAATCAATTGTTTTAGTGGTTAATTATGGATTAAGGGGAGACTAATTAACTAATTTAACTACTATATAAAGGCCCCAACCCCAATTAATCTAATTATAACTCTCAAATACAAACTCCCTTCCTTCTCTCTACTCCTCTCTCTACTTAAATCACCATTAAAGATTAGCAAGTAAAGGGGTTTGAGGGCTGTAAATGGGGGAATTCACCATCAATTATTCATCAAAAGTTAAGGTACGGGATCTAATTCACTTTTGAGACTCTTTCCTCTAAAGGTTCCTTCAAAATGGATTTTGAAAAGTTGAGTTTTCATATGGGTTTCATCCAATTATGAAATTGATATTGTGAATTGAGTTTTTTATGGTTTCTTTAGGATATAAAAAATGTATTAACATGTAATTGAACTTGATTATGATATATTGTAATATCCTGATTTAAATTGAAGAATGTGGTCTTTAACCATTAATCCTAAATTTGATCTTGATGTAAATTGGGTTGTGATTGATTCAATTGTCTTGATTATGGGTTGTATCACTATTAAATGATGTAGTTACAATAATCACTAACAATTTGGAGTGAATTTTAGGCTTTCATGCTAGTCTTGAGAAGATGATCTAGTTTAGAAGGTGAGTTGACCAAGGCATCTTATTTTAAGTTATGATCTAGTATTGAATTGTGATATAGTGTTTATTCAAGTATTGTTATCATGATGGTTATGGAATTATGATGTTGAACATCTAAATTGTATTGAATTGAGGTTTTAGGGTAAGGCCTAAATTATGAACTATGAGGAAGACTTGGTGAGTCTTAGAATCTCTATCTTTACTTCCAATTGTGATTAATTGTGGTTAATTCATGATGTTTATTGGAGTATGACTTATATTAGGATGATAGGGTGGTATGATGTTGAATTTAAATGTATTGACTTTGTTGTGAGATTTATATAGGTGTATGTGATATAAGGATGGTGATGGGTATCAATGTGCCTTGATATGCTAACGTGTTAACCTCACTTATATGAATTGTGATGAAAGGACTTATACTCATTTTTATTCTTATTGATATATTGATGGTGATGATAATACAAGGGGTATACCCTATGACATAAACTAAGCTATGATTGATAACTGCTTAAAGACATTAGAAAAAGGGACTCTAGCTTAGCAGCGAGTGAACTAGATTAAAGAGTGTCCCTTCCCACATAGGGAAGGTATGATCACTACATTACTCTTGAGATTGGAGAATACAATGCATGGCGCATAAACAGGGTCCTAACTATATCTCCTAGTTCTTGAACTATGTTGCCCCCATAGGAATACTAGCTAGTGGATCCATGTAGTTACTATGTTTGATGTTTTTGTACTACCTTCGCAAGTAGTCTGCCTTCTTTAGGTGTAGGGTTTAATGACAATGGATTCCACACTAGCTCATGTGGTCTATGTCAGTTAGGGCAAGATGTTCCCAAAAGGTAAAATGAATTAAAGGACTTGAACTCTAAATCGGATAATATAAGGGGTCTAGCTTAGTCTAGGTAGGGGTATGGGACTCTACCTGAGCATTGCACTAGTTAGCCTTAAGGGAAGTCTTAGGAGGATGTTCTTATACATATTATGTTATGATGATATCTGATATGTACATGACGAACTTTAATTGTTGATACTATATGTTGGTTAGTTCAGTTATGAATATGTATGGCTTATATTGTTAACATACGATGAAATGTATATCTAAATGTTATGCTATGCGAAGTTGGACATTGGTTATGGTTTCTTGTTGAGGCTATTTGATTGAGTAAGGTTATGGGGCTTTGTTTGGTCATTGCACTTGTTGACTTGATAAGGATTCATGAGTAGTTGTCTTGATTATAATGATATGGTTGACCCTTATTCAAATCTGCGATGTCATTCCTTGATGATAGGGTTGTAGTAAATCATAGGTTCAAGTATGGTTGATACATATTGCTTGTTTGAGTTAGTAAGTATGTTTAGTTTGTTGGGATGATTTGATTGACTTTGCATTAGACTATTAAAAGGGTAAAATGGCATGTTTTGACTAAATGTCCCTTTTTAGCATATTTTGATATTATATGTGCATATGGTCTTATACTTAGAACATGTGGAGTACTAACCCCATTTTCTTCCCTTTTTCCCTAACATTTTAGGTTTTGGTCGTTCAAGGATTATTTGGGACGACTTGAAGAAGGCTTGGATACTCTGTATCATCCAAGTGGGTAGGTTCTCATTTTCTTAGGGCAATGCCAATATCTTGCCTATGAAGTTTCTTTGTTTTTCTAAGACTTTTATGTTCATTCCACTTTTATTGTGTACGACTTGAATAAGCCTATATGTGGCTTCTTTACATTTGATGTAGGTCTATGCCCATATTGTGATAATCGTTTAGATTGTATGAGATGATACAATCTTTGAGACTCTCTTTCTATTTTATATATATGAATGTGCAATAATATATGTAGACTAAGTAACCTTCCTATACGAAGGGCCTATGTATACTCGATACGACTATATTATGTGAATGTAGAGGCCTATGAAAACCTCCAAGTAGATTTAATCAAAAGTTCTAAATTTTTCCGCATTTACAACCTATGAATGTAATGACATAAGACTAAGGGGCTAGTCTTAGTCCTCAAAGAGGACGACGACACCGGTTACGTCTAGGGGGTAAACCTGGATGTGACACATAGATTCCTATTCATAAGTGTGATGCACTTCAAAATTATGAATACGAACCTACATAGACGTTGTTTAGAGAGACATCGACTAAAAGATATTTAACCTCATGCTCTGATACCAAGTTTGTCATATTCGACAATAGCCTCTAGACTTAACCAACGTTGGAGTACTCTTTGANAAAATATAACATAGTCATAATAGTCGTCTCATCTCATAACCATCTAATAAGAGTGTAATAACTTAGGCATAACCCTTACATCAAAGCAAGAATGCCTCACAAGGGCTGTAACACCCCCAAAAGGAGTTAGGTTATCTAGAGCCTAACATGTTTGTCTTGTGGTTATAAGGTCTTAAAATGAATTATAATATGTTATTGAGTCATTGTGTAAAGTTTGAGGTGATTTGGAAGTCAAACGTCAAGGGACGACCAAGACATTCAACAACTACTCACCCATGTGCCTCATGTGTCTACACGTTTTTACACATTTTATATCATGAGATTATGAAATATTAAAATGAATTATAATGATGTTTAAATATATTATATGGAGTTCTGTGAATTTTGTTGGTCAAACGTTCAAGAACGTCCATGACGTTCGAAAGTTAGCCCTTAAGACGCTCAAGTGTGTCCTGATGGGTCCTAGCCTGTTTGGATGTCTTACGTGTATTTGTTTTGGGTGAAACTCATGTGGGAGGTCTAAAACTTGTAAAGGTTTGTAATTACATTGTAAAAATCTGGGTAGAACTTCTAAAGGGCCCCGCTAAAGGGCTTACAAGAACGACCCAAGGCTGGTCGAGACACTGCCTTAGCAGTGTCGATCAACGGAACCAAACGACGGCCTATTGGTTGAAAAACGGACCGTTGGTGAGGTCTTATCGATGGAAACATAGACTGGTAAGTCTCAACCAAAAAAAGACAGTCCAAGGTCCAATTGACGGAAGCGACAGACGGCCAATTGATTGACCAACGGCAAGTCGATGGTGATTTATCGATGGTGACCTGCAACACTGCCTTGCGACTGTTTTATTTATGGGGTTAATGGGAAATTAACCCCATGTGGTAACCTGAGTCTATCTTATTAATTTACCTATATTTGGGTGGATATAAGTGATTAAACACGTGAACAACCCATTCCTAATACCCTGTACACGAAATAAACTTTCCGTCTGAAAATCTTCTCCCTATAAACTTCCATTGTTGGTGAAGCTCAAGAAAAGCTTGGAGCATGTATTCCTATGGTTTATTCACCATTATTTAGAGGTCTCATGTAAATAAAGGTATGGTGATCCTTCATCTCTAGTGATCCTTCCATCTAGAGAGTTAATCTCAATGTTTTCTAAGAGAAAATATGATCAAATCTCTTCTTCATAAATCTAGCCATGGGTTCTTTCTCAAAACGTTTTAAATAGTTAAATAATGATTAATTGATGTTAATGTATTGGTTTTAACATGATTTTAATCCAATTGCATGATGAACCCATGCTCCTTGGCTAAATCGATTTTGTCCTTGTATGGGCTTTATGATCTTGGCTTATTATAGATTGAATTGTGATTCTATTACTTTTAGGTGGTTATAGCTGCTGTTATTTACGCTAATTGATGCTGAATTAATTATGAAGAATCCATGTGGATTAATGTATGAAGGTTGAACAAGCCTAACCTAGTCAAAAATGAGATAATTGTAACCTTGCCTCTAAAAAACAGGAATGTGGAATTTGATTGTGTAGGGGTGGTTGTGTATACTGTATTACTTTGATATTATTTATGAATTGTAAATAAGTGATGCATGTGGGTCATTGTTGATTAGCCTATGATTTCTCCTATTTCCCGTTGATGTCTCAAATAGCATGTTCACTGTGATCTAGAGGTTATGGCAAATTGTATTAGGATTTTGTGTAGATTATATTATCCTTACCTACTGACTTATGTTGATGCTATTAATGAGTTGTGGGTGTGAATTCTTGATGATCAAAGAAGAGGAGTCTTGGCATGAATAGATCTAGGTTCTTATAGCCTACAATTTGAATGTTGTAGTGAACATTATGTGATCCTAATTATAGGTAGATGAAGCATGGTTTCAATTTGATTTATATCTACTTATATACATCCCTAAATGTATATTATTGATATATGATGATTGATGAGCAAAAATAGGGAAGTTACTTCATGATCTATTCCTATCTATTCTCTAGAACAATGGTATTGTTTTGCACGAGTTTTATCATGATCATGTGACGACTTGTACATGGTTTCGTTTATGATTTAAGTACATGTAGCTACTTCTATATAATTTATTAATGATGAGAAAGGTGTATTTAACAATTATGATCAAGGAATGAGAAATTGGTAAGAATGCTTATTCCCTCTACTTTTCTATATTAGTGTAGTTGATGAAGCCTTGTATGGCATTGTGTTGTATGGTCAACTTATGGTGGAGGTGTTTACTTTAGTGTCATTACATATGTGTTGGCCATGGACTTGAAGGAAAATTTATGATTATATGAAGGAGTGGTTATGATGATCACCTTATGTGTAACTTGTGCCTAGTCTTCTTCTTTAGTTGTGAATCTAGGTGATGTTACGATTCTTATGAGCATGTAAAGGGCTATGTTAAGGTTATATGTACTTGATGCCTATGATTAGTTATTATAATTTTATATTTAATGTAAAGCTAAGATAAGTACATAAAGACTAAAGCATACTGTAAGAATGTTGGAAGTCTTAAATAAATGAGTCTTATGCTATGCTAACCATTATATGATGTTGTGTGATGTATCATTCACAAGGTTGACTTGATAGATGTACTAAACTAGAAAGGGTATGGGACTTTGACTAAGCATTGCACATGTGCACCTTGATAGGATAGTTCCTAGGTTGGTCTTCATAGGACATGCATAGGATTGTATGAACATGTTATGAATATGACTTATATGCTATGATGTTAAGTATATGATACGATGAAGTACGATGAACTTTCATCTATGACCTATGAGTTAAGCATATAAGGGGATGAATCTGATAAGCCGATATTTTATAAAGTAATATAGTAATGGGTTTTCAATAAAGTGAACTTATCTTAGCACCGAGTGAACTTAAGTATGATTGTGTGTTCCTTACCAATGTTGGGAAGGTAGGTCACCATAAACCTCACAGGGTGGAAACCCTCATGACCCAAAAGGGTGTTAGAGTGATGTTTCCATAAGTGAATAACCATAACGCCCCATCTTGGCATAAAGAGGGTCTTCACATGTACCCCTAAGTTCCATAACTATGCTTTCCACATAGGATCTAGCAATGTGATATCACTTAGTATTCTAGCATGTGTTATTGTTCTACCTTGGATAGGTAAGAACACCTTCCATTGGTGTAATGCTATACAACACCAAATTCCATGTTTAGTACCCATGGTATTAGTATCGGTTAAGGCTATAGTTTCCCTAATGTAAAATGGACAATGGAGTAAATGAATAGGATCCTAACTAGGAGGAACTAAGGGAGGTTACTTAGGATAGGTGGAAGTAATGAACCCATCTAGACATTGCACAAGTAGCTCCTTAGAAAGTCCTAGGAAGATGACCTAATGTGTATGTTTATGAGTATGTATTTATGCATGGCATGGTAGTATTTGTCTACCTGTTATGAGGATGTGAATGGTATGAGTCGATGTGATATGGTCTTATTCTTATATGCACTGTGTGATTATTAATGACTATACGATGAAGGTTGTTGATATGAATGGAGTTGTCCGTATGTGTTATGTTGAGGTATTAATTGAATGCCAAGGTTTTTGGTCTCATGACGGGTTTACTAAGAATGTATGGGAATCTTGGGCTTCATATGTTCATTGCACTAGTAAACTAAGATTGGGGTTATGAACAAGGTGTCAAAATGATGTATATGAAGAGAAGTAAATATGTGTGTGAATTGGAGTAGCTTATTGTGAAGCCAAAGGAACCTTGACTTAAATGTGTCTTTGATATATTATGCTTGTGTGATGATATGTGTTGGCCTATGTGGGTTATATGTATGTTTTCCTTGTGGCCTTAAGGTAATGCATTGCACTAAGTATCACTAGAGGGTTACATGGGAGGTTAATGAATAAAATAAAAAAGGAATACTCACTGTTAAGGGAAGTTAGCTCACTGTAATATGACATGAAATGTCCATAAATTCTATATGTGATATTATAGTTTGGCCTTTAAATATGTCTATATGAAGTATGTGACTGATATAAATGTAATTGTCTAAAGGTTTTATGAAGATTTACTCAAAAAGGGATGAAGTATGATTTCAAGAAAATGTCCCTTTTAAATGCATGTTTTTCCATGGTTGCAATACTTGGTGCATTCTTGTACTAATCCCATTCTTCTCTACTTTTTAAATAAAGTGTAGGTTATGGATGCTTAAAGGATGTCTATATGATTGAGGATCATGATATGTAATTCCCAAGCTCAAATAAAGGAATCCTTAAGTCCAAATATTTCCTATGTAAAGACTTTACTGTAAAATGTATAAATTTGTACTTATGTTTTATGTCTTAAAGGTCGTGTACCCAATGTACTCTAATGTTGTTGAGTCAAAAATTTCAAAGAGACTTAGAGACTCTATATATGTATTATGACTTATATTTTAAATATATATGAAGTGATTTTTCTACCATATGATATGCTATAAAAAGTTTTAAAATTTCCGCTAAATTTACTATGACAATGAGATGAATGATAACTATGGGCTTGTATAAGACCTCTGAGAGGTCAAGTACGCCATGTTACTTCTTGGGGGTGCTCCACGGATGTGAAAAGGGCTATACAATGTTTCCTACTAAATGGAAAACAAAGAAACTTATAAGTCTTAAACTCAAAACAACTCCATTAGCTAGATAGTGGCATCGCCCTCGAAAAGTGAGAACCTACCCTACTTGGATGATCAAGAGATCCAAGTCTTCTTCAAGTTGTCATGAAAATAACTTCAACAACTAGAATGTAAAATGTTGGGGAAAAGGAAGAAATGGGGTTAGTACACCACTTGTACTAAGTATGAGACAATATGCACACATACTATGACTACATGTTAAGAAAAGGGTCATTTTATAAAGTATGCACTTTTAATTTAAAAATATTTATGCACATTCGACAAGAACATTTTAACCAATAAACCATGTTCATTAAGTCATGGTCATGTAAATCACAAGACCAACAACATCAAACTAGTCAAGTCAACATGCATAGCATATAGTTGAGTACATCACCAAGTAACTCGATCATCAAGTCATAGTAATAACCAGCATGAATAAGAGCATCTTTCAACATAACCAAAGCAAGACCATTACCCATGAACCCCTATAAAGTCAATAAGTGCAATGACAAAGCGAAGCCCCGTAACCTTACTCAATCAAATAACCCGACAATAATCGTGACTAACATCCTACTTCACATATCATAACATTTAACACTACTTAGCATCATACCTTAACAATATAAACCAACACATATTCATAAGTGACACCAATCAACCTATAGTATCAACAATTTTCAAGTTCATCATATACATGTCATATAGCATTATAAATATTTTCATGCATAAGAACATCCTCCTAACACTCCCTTCAAGGCTAACTAGTGCAATGTTTAGATAGAGTCCTGATATACCGTGGTTTCACGGTATTTTTAATGCTTTTTCCTTAAGTTTAGTGTGTCCAAAAGCATTTTTGTACTAATTATTATGTAAGTTTCTTTTTATTTGCAGGAAATCTGTCTAAAAGATGAATGCGGAGGTTTTTGAGCAAGAAATGCAGAAAAGTACCACCTACGGAGTTTGTGACGGTCCGTCGTGCCCATGACGGTCCGTAGGTGGCATCGTAGTGCAGCTGCTGAAGGAAGATGGGGAAATCTGACCAAGTATGGGGTTACGGAATGCGTGACAGACCGTCGTAGCCATGACAGTCCATCCTGCGGGTTCGTCATGAAGACCAGAGAAGTAGTCCCAGTACCCAAATTCCAAGAGTTCAAGTGTTTTGGAATGGAGACCCTCGACGGACCGTTGTGCCTGTGACTATCCGTCATACCTGCCGTCGAGGGTAATGAAGAGAGTAGCAGATGAAATTGCACAAGTATGGGATGACGGAATCCATGACGGCCCGTCGTAACCACGATGATCCATCGCGAGGTCCATCGACCCAGCCTCGTTTAGACAGATTTCCAGCAAATAGATTCCTTATTTAATTAGGTTTTTACTTTTTTATAAATAGTTCGAAAAACCTCATTTTTGCGGTTAGATCTTGAGTATTTTTATACTTTTTGTTAGACTCTTGGTTATTTGAGCTTTTTTGTGGATTAGACTTGGTGATTAGTATTACACTTTTGGAGAATCTTTAGTATTCAATTAATTGCAATAATTGATTGTTGGTGATTTTTGTTGATTAATCATGCGACTGGCCTTCATTACACGACGGTCCGTCCTGCACATACCGTCATGACGGTTAGAGACCCTATTACTAAGGGTCTCTCACTTTTTCTTAGTGTCCTTCAACGGACATCTACGACGGACCATCATACCCTTGACGGTCCGTCCTGCATAACCATCATGACGGTCAGAGACCTCTCTCCCAAGGGTCTCCATAATTTTTTCTAAGTGTCCCACGACGGACAATGAAGAGGGACCGTCATAATCACAACGGTCCGTCCTGCACTATCCGTCATACTTGTCAGAGACTTTCCTTTAGGGGTTTCCACATAAACATAGTTTAAAGTAATAGATGAAGGACCCCATGACGGTCCGTCGTACTGACGATGAGCCATCACCTGGTCCGTCGTGTTTCACTGTTACTATAGAAATGTCATTACATCTTAACTCTTTTATTTATTTTGTGTGGTTTTGCTTGTCTTGTTTGATCCTTGTAGTACTAATATTGATTCTTTATAGGTACTATCTATTATGGCACCAAAACAAGAACGAGTCTACGCACGCGGGCGATCGATGTTTGTCGCCCCGTCTGCCCGCCTGGTCATTGGCTCTGATGATGAGCGTGACCCCGAGTACGTGCCCCTACGCACTTCAACCCCATCCCAAGATGCACGTGCTGCCAGGGACACACCCAAAAAGGTGGCGTCCGGCGTAGTCACTGCCTCCCAATCTGATGAGGAGCGCACACTTACCGGCACACATTATTGGTCAGCTACTAATGAAGAAGGAGCGTTTGGCTCCTTAGGAATGTTGTGGTCGTAGGAAGCCTCCGGATCTGCTGAGGTCCTTGCACCCGCCACCGCTGCACGCTCTGCCTCGTCTGATGAGGCTGACAGTTCAGAATCCACACCCATTTCACCGACTCGTGCTCTCACCCCGGTTGCCAACCAGGCCAACCAGTGGTGTGTCGACGGGCATTATCAGGTCTATTACAACGTAAAGGTTCTGAATGACAGAGGAGTCATGACACGGACACTTACATTGGAGCAGCGGATCCATACGGGAAGTCTCCCGACTATGCCATAGATCCACAATCTCTTCACCAGACATCGACTGGAGTGGACAGCGCATTTGTTGGGTTGTTATCGGGAAGAGTGGGTCTGAGAGTTCTACGCCTCCTACGTAGCTACTCTCAGATCACAGATTGATAGGCGTGCTGCTCCCGCCAAATAGACCCCTCTGGAGCATGTCCGAGTACGTGGCATTTAGGTTTATATCTCCGTACCTTCCATCCGCCGGTATCTATACAGTGAGAATGTTGATTCTAACCGGATCCCTCTCATCGTCGAGTTTGACTACCAGTGGCAAATTGTCAAAGATGGCCAATTTCTGCATTAGCCATCGCTGAGAGAGACCACCAAGAGATGGATGGCCCTGCACTTGTCCGTTGATGGAGAGGGTGATGACTGGGTGACCGATTCGAAGGGAGCAATAAAGAAGGCTAACCTGACCTTCACAGCGAAATTTTTGTGGTTGATTGTCCGCCACTGCCTTTCCCCCACTACCGCTGATAATATAGTCACATGGGATCGTGCAGTACTGATGGCGGCGATGATAGCCGGGTTTGAGGTGGATTTTGCTTGGCTTCTATAGGCGGTCATACACGAGAGGTCTTTTAAGGTCACAACTAGTTACCCTTTCCCGTGCATGATATTTCTCTATGCATGTCCGCAGGTGTGCCTATATGGCACGTTGAGCAACTCAAGACCCCGCTGGGCACTTTTGATATTGACCTCATCAGGGATGAGGCCAATGAGTTGGTTCAACGTAGAGGGCCCCGTCCAGAGTTGCCTCCACTTGGTGACAATCTGGCTGATACGGTAGCACAGGCCCACACGGCTACGCATGCAGCTTCTACTGACACTACCCTGGTCGCGTCTATTCTGGTTAGTAGCACTGCCTCGAGCTCCTCTCGCTCAGCCCCTTTCCGCGCTCTTGTCCCGCTTGCTAGGGTCCAGAAATTAGAGGCACAGATGACTACACTTCTGCATCACATCCAGCCTTAGATGCAGAGGTCTATTGCTGAGGCAGAAGAGCGCTTGGATCGGAGAATGGTCCAGCACAAAGAGAGGAAGATCGCTGAGGTTCATCAGCGCTTGGACGCTTTTGAGTTGCTGGTGTTAACCCGAACAGCTCCTCAGGTTGATGTGTCGACCCTTCAGGCTGCGGTCGACTGTCTTCGTACAGACATCGATATGATCGTAGAGTCTAGGGTGCCTGAGTCTGAGGCTCCTTCTGCAGAGCCTGCTGAAGACACAGTGATGGCGGCCTTATTGCCACTTCTGAGATTCCACCACCTCCCCCTTGAGAGCATGCCAAGAGGCGTAGGAGTCAAGAGGAGGATGAGGCTCGAGCACGGAATACGGTGCATCGTGAGATGAAGGCTGCGAGGAAAGCCTCGCTATCTGATAAGGAGGCGCATCAGATGAGGGCCGTAGAGTTAGTTGTTGGGGAATCTAGCTCCAGAAATGTGGAGATAGTGGGAGGCACTGCTGATAGTGCTGTCAATGCTGTGAACAGTACTGAGGGTGTCTAGATTACAGAGGTAGTGGGTTCTGGGGAACCGTGATATATCGTGGTTTCACGGTATAATTAATACTTTTTCCTTAAGTTTAGTGTATCCGAAAGCCTTTTTGTGCTAATTTTGATATAAGTTTCTCTTTGTTTTGCAGGAAATCTGTCCAAAGCTGAATGCGGAGATTTTGAGCGAAAAAATACAGAAGAGACCACCTACGGAGCTTATGACGGTCCGTCGTGCCTGTGACGGTCCGTAGGTGGCAGCGTAGTGCAGCTGCTGAAGGAAGATGGGAAGTCTGACCAAGTGTGGGATTACGAAGCTTGTGACGGTCCGTCATGGCTCTGACGGTCCGTCCTGAAGGTTCGTCGTGAAGTTTATATAAGTGATCCCAGTACCCAGATTCCGAGAGTTGAAGTATTTTTGAACGAAGACCCTCGACGGACCGTTGTACCTATGACGTTCCGTCATTCTTACCGTCGAGGGGAATGAAGAAAGCAGCAGAAGAAATTGCACCAAGTATGGGACGACGGAGTCAACGACGGTCCTTTGTGTCCACGACGGTCCGTCGCGAGGTCCGTCGACCCAGCCGCGTTTTTGCAGATTTCCAGCAATTAGAATTCTTGTTTAATTAGGTTTTTGTTTTTTTATAAATAGTTCGAAAAACCTCGTTTTTGAGGTTAGACACCCGATAGTGAGGCTCTTAGATTGTTAAAACTTCGTATTGGTGAACATTGTATTGTGAGATTCTTGATAATCATTAGACTTTTCGTGAGATTATTGATTACTTTGAGAATTCTTGCAAGTGATTTTTGGTGATTAATCAAGCAATCTTTTGGACTTTATTCTTTCTCATTGAAGTAAGTACATGAATTCTTATTTAATATATTTGAATATTGTGTTTATGGCTATGAGTAACTAAACTCCATAACTAGGGTTGTGGGAACCATAGGCAAATAATGAGATAAACCCTAGCTAAAATAACAATTCTAGAATAGTGTCTTGCATGTATTAATAATTCTTTCGCTTAGAAGTCTTTTTAACGGATGATCAACGTTAGAACTCGCCTTAATGCTACTTGCCGGACCAAGGAGGTAGATAATAGGAAAAGAATTATTAACATAGATTTAGTGTATACTATCTAATAGGCTAGTATTGATTGGTACGAGGTAATAACTTAGTCAAATATCGAATACGATGCTTAATATGAGGTAAAGATAAGGGTTAGGAAAGCAACACACGTAGCCGGACCAAGGTGCGGAGTGAGATTTTCTAGATGCCGGACCAAGGATTTAGAAATACATAACTTATCACTTTGCATGCAAGATACTAGGAAAGAATTGTTATAGTTAGAATTATCAAGTTATGAACCTGTGGGGAACACGTAAACCCTAGTTACTTTGATTAATTGATTAAAACCCAACTTTCAAAACTGTTAAGTGTCTCTTTCAATTTCGTTAGTTATTTTTACTCATTTAGAAATACAAACCCCCCTTTTTATGTTTTTACTTTCTAAGGAAGTCATCAACCGAACAATAGTAATAACAGGTTGAAGTTAAGTCTAGACTATTTTCCTCGTGGGAACGATCCCAACCTCACTAGTTGGGTTATTTACTTGACACGACCGCTTTACTTCTTATTTGAGAAGTAAGTTTGAGCGTATCAAATTTTGGCGCCGCTGCCGGGGAAAATAGCTTTTAGATTAACTTGAACTTATTACTATAGTTTAGTTGATATTTTCTTGATTTTACTTTGTTTTATTGTTTTTGATTTCTTTTCAGAACTATCCTCCTTGTATGCCAAATACACGGAGAGGAAGAGAACCGTTGTTTCCCTACGATCACGAGTTAGAGCGTACACTGCGCAATATGAATCGTAATTTGGGAATAAATGATGAGGATCCGAACCAGAACATCCCAGCTCCGGTTGATGTTCATGGTCAGATGTTACCCGATGCTCCGGGTGAACATCAACAGAGGGGACAGAATCCCGCTCCACGGCCCCAAGCATACTACAGAGGCTATGATGACATAGCAGATTCGGATGGGCCACTGGTTTTGCCTCCTCTACCCACAGGCCACACTTTTGTGGTAACTAGTAGTCTGATGCAAATGCTCACTGCCAGAGGTTTGTTTTCAGGGCTACCTTCTGAGGATCCACATGCCCATATAGCTAAGGTAAGGGCAGTGTGTAAAAGTTGTGTGGGGAGGCCTGATTTGGATCTAGATGTAATAGGGCTCAGAGTGTTTCCTCTCTCACTGACGGGAGAGGCTGCTATTTGGTTCACTGAGCTCCCATACAACTCCATCTTTACTTGGAACCAACTAAGGGATGTCTTCTTATCACGCTACTATCCGGTCTCCAAGAAACTAAACCACAAAGACAGAGTAAATAACTTTGTGGCACTACCAGGAGAGTCACTTAGTAGTTCTGGGGATACATTCACCTCATTCTTGAGGAGTGTTCCAAATCACCGTATAGATGATGAGTCACTGAAAGAATACTTCTATCGGGGACAGGATGATAACAACAAAGCGGTGTTGGACACTATAGCAGGTGGATCTTATGGAGAATGCCCTTATGCTGAGATCGCAGAAAAATTAGAGAAAATCTCCCGGAATAATGAAGCTTGCAGTACTAGGAAGTCTGATACGCGGAGAAACACCTTCGCAGTGCAGTCCACTCATAACCCAGCTACAGATCAGATTCAGGAAGAAATGGCTCAGATGAGAACTGAGCTTGGGTTGGTATTAAAACATGTCACTGGGGGTGAAGAAAAGATTAATGCAGTCAACTACTTGGCTAAACCACCACCCCCTAACGATGAATGTTACTATGCGGAGGATACTTATGCAGTAAATGAACAGATGGGGGGTTTCCGACCAAGCGCCCAGGGCTCAAATCAGGATAATTGGCGCCAAGGTCAAGGGAACCAAGGTCGAAACTATGGTAACTACAATCGTGAGGGTCATTATGTTCGAGATGGAAACTACAACCGCGAGAACAACTTTAACAGGGGTAACTATGCTAATAGAAATGACAGGAATGGGCCCTATGTCCCTCCTCAAAATCGTGAAGTTACTCCTAGGGATGGTGGAGATAGTATGGCGCGAGTTGAGGATATGTTGCACAAAATGATGAGGAGATTCGATGCTAGTGATGAGTACATTAAAGAATTAAGGGGTGATTTAGCTAGTATTGGGCAAAAAGTTGATACACACGCAATTTCGATTAAACAGATCGAATTGCAAGTGGCCCAATTATCTGCGACAGTGAACACACGGCAACCGGGCAAACCATGCCTAGGCCACCACCACCCTTCCCTCAGAGATTAGTGAAGAAGACCGATGATGGTAAATACCGGCGTTTCATAACAATGTTGAAGCAGCTTTCTATCAATGTCCCTTTGGTAGAAGCTCTAGAACAAATACACGGTTATGCCAAATTTATGAAAGATCTGGTCACCAAGAAAAGATCGGTCAACTTCGAGGATGATGATAGACTGCAGCATTGTAGTGCTATTGCTACAAGATCCCTCGTACAAAAGAAAGAAGATCCTGGTGCGTTCACTATTCCTTGTACAGTTGGGTCATTACAGTTTGCGAAAGCATTATATGATCTGGGGGAAAACATAAATCGCATGCCCCTCTCAATTTACAAGAAGTTGGGTTTGGGGGATCCAAAACCCACTGCGATGCGGCTACTGATGGCTGATCGGACACTGAAACGGCCTATAGGGATACTCCATGATGTGCTAGTAAAAGTGGAGTCATTCATTTTTCCGCCTGATTTTGTTATTTTTTGATTGTGAGGTCTATTTTGAAGTGCCTATTATTCTTGGGAGGCCATTCCTTGATACAGGTAGAGCCTTAGTTGATATGGAGAAGGGACAGAGGACATTTCGGTTGAATAATGAAGAAGCGACCTTCAACATTTGTAGGACCATGAGGCAGAGTGGTGAGCTCCAATCGGTATCTGCCATATCCCACAAAGAAAAGATGAAGAAGGAGACTGAACAGAAAAATGCAAAACAAGAGTTTATGGTTGGGGATTTGGTGCTTGTAGACAGTTCTGGGTCACCTTGTCTTCCGGGCAAGCTCAAGTCCAAATGGACTGGCCCTTACATGATTACCCAAGTACTCCCTCATGGAGCAGTTGAGTTAAAAGCCAAGGAGGGAGTGTGGTTTAAGATGAATAGAGATAGAATAAAACTCTATTTTGGGCATAAAGCATCGGGGAATAAAGTAATAGAGGCAAACCATTGTGATGAAGGCTGAGTAATAGAGTGTCCCCAGTCGTGCCGCGACATTAAATCAGGCGCTTGTTGGGAGGCAACCCAATACTTGTCGTTTTTTTTTTAGTAATGATAGGATTTTTCTACTAATGGGTGTTTAAATTTGCAGGCACATCACCAGGAAATTCTGCAGAAAACTACTCCGCAGAAGTCACTGACGGATATATCGACGGACCATTGCGCCTGCGACGGACCGTCGTATGCATCCGTCGCCCAGGTACGTTTTTCTGCTATTTTGAAATTAGGGCACACACGACGGAACCAACGATGGGTCGTCACAAATGTGACGGACCGTCGTCGGGGAACCGTCGCGTGATTAATGAATTATACCCGACCCGACCCGGCTGGACCCTTTTCAAAATCTGACCGTTTAAGCCCCCCAACCCCTCATTTACACCCCATTCATTCATTATTCCTCTCATCTCCCCTCTCTTTTCAACTTCCACATTTCCCCCCAACTGATGATTCCCCTTTCACAATTCTCCAAAGCCCTAAAGTGTTATCTACTAGTGGAAACTGCTGCTGTGAGTGTCTACCTTGCCACCGAGTACTTTTGCATCTTTTTTTCTCCATTTCTACGGTATGTGTCTCTAATTTATACTCATTTATCTTGCATTTATGTTTATTAGTTAGTATTAGCTTAGTTCTTAGTTGTATATTGTTTCCTTTATATGATTATGTCTAAACCTAGGCTCAAACTGTTCGAATTTGCCATGTTGACAACCTTAGCCATAGGTGATTTTGCATTGCTAGTTTCCTAGGTAGTTGGGATAGACAAATATAGGTCCAAAACACTACAAGACCATGTGGGTTCATCGGGGATGCATAGGGTACCCTCAGTTGTGTCACTGTTATTCAGAACGAGACCCCGATGACGGACCGTCGTACGCACGACGGACCGTCGTAGGGTCCGTTCCAAAAGCCCTAGCACCCTGCCCCAACGGACACATGTGACGGACCATCGTCTTCACGACGGTCCGTCCTGCACAACCGTTATGGTTGTCAGAGACCCTATTTCTAAGGGTCTCTCATTTTTTTCTAAGTGTCCTAGTACGGACACCTACGACGGACCGTCGAAGCCACAACGGTCCGTCCTGCACGACCGTCATGATGGTCAGAGACCCCTCCTTCAGGGTTCTTTATATATACATTTACTAAGTAAAACACGACGGACCTCATGAAGGTCCGTCATAGCCACGACGAGCCGTCATCTGGCCCGTCGTGTGATACATTTTCAATATCACTGACACACTATTTTCACTGTTTCATTTCTTATGGGTTGGCTTGTCTTGTTTGCCACTACTCGTACTAATAGTGATCCATTGCAGGTACTATCTACTATGGCACCCAAGCAAGACCGAACCTACGCACGCGGGCGATCAAAGTCTGTTGCCCCGTCTACACGCTTGATCATCGGCTCTGATGATGAGCGGGACCCTGAGTATGTGCCCCCAGGCACTTCCACACCTTCCCGTGCTGCACGTGCTCCCAGAGCCACACCCAAGACGGTGGCTTCCGGCGTAGTCACTGCCTCCCAGTCTGATGAGGAGCGCACACTGACCGGCACACCCTCTGGGTCAGCCACAAATGAGGAAGGAGCGTCTGGCTCCTTAGGAGTATCATGGTCCGAGGAAGCTTCTGGCTCTGCAGAGGTTCCCGCACCCGTCACTGCTGAAGCGTCGGCCTCGTCTGATGAGGATGACAGTTCAGACTCTACATCCGACGCACCAGCTCAGGTCCCCACCCCAGCCTCTGACCAGCCAAACCGGTGGTGTGTCGACGGCCAGTTTCAAGTTTACTCCGACGCCAAGTTCCTGACTGATAAAGGAGTAATGACTCGAACACTCACCTTGGAGCGGCGGGTACTTACAGGGAGTCTCCCAACGATGCCGGATATCCACAACCTTATCACCAGGCATCGCTTAGAGTGGACAGCACGTCCGTTGGGACGATACA
>NC_028644.1:13676295-13732982 GCF_001406875.1 Solanum pennellii | reverse complement strand
AGTATAAGGATTACTTTTCAACACTCGCTCTCAGAACAAAGTCACACTCATTCATACCTAATGTCGTAAGCTTGCCCTTATTTTCACTGCCTTAAGTTCGCTATACAACCCTTAGGATCATGATAGGACTTTTTTAGCTTGTAACATAGGCTCAGGGTCAGGTAGGGTATATTTAGGTATACTTTAGTGACTTTTTGCCCTCCTTGACATATCAGCTAAACCTTCCCTCTTTCTATCATTTTATCTCGCCCAGTTTCTCATATTCTTTCACCTTGCTATTTTCTCTTCTTTCTTCATTTGTGTGAGTGACTCTCTTCTTTTCTTGTTTGTAATTATTGTATATTTTTGTTTTTCTTTACTTTTCTTTCAACTAATTTTGAGTCACTTTACTTTTGTTCTTTCTCTCTCTGTTGTTCTTTCAACCCCACTTTCCAGAGCATTCTTCATAATAGCCACCCTCAACTCATGGCTTTTCCATGAGTCAAGGTACATAATACCCACAGTTGGGTCAGGGCCATAACGAAGGTTGTTTACTGCATTAGCCACCCTCAACTTATGCTTTTGGCATAAGCTGAGGTGCACATGTCCAAGGAGGGACCAGGGCCAACACGTTGTTCCCAGAAAAGATCAGTTGGGGTGAAAAAGAAAGGTCTAATTAAGCTCAGATTATTTGGATCAAAGAGGGATAAATTTCATTTTGTTTCTTTCATTTAGGCTAGAAATGGGCTTTGTTGAATAAGGGCCTATGATCCTTTCCTAATTGTCTATTACAGCTTACTTTCAGCAGGACTAACCAGGCAAGTTCTAGCTCAGTACCAATAGTGGACTATTCAAATTCTCCTCACACTCACTTGACATCTCATCACTATACCAGATTGTCAGACACCTAGTTCGAATTTAAGACTTAGGGTAATGCAATGGTGTAACTCTATTTCATGCTTAGAGCCACACAATTATCAGTTACTATGCCTAGTCATGCATTATTTTCCAGTTTATCAGGATATCATTTTAGCCATCATGCTCCAGAATTAAACTATGTACAAAAGATATAAACATGCCGGTTCAACAGAAAAAGTAATCAGTCTTTTGGGGAAAAAGAACACAGGCAAGAAAACCCCAAAAGAGGATAGTAAATTGGGCTACTCAGACTTCACCCTAACACTCACTATCGATTTACCCCACCCCCTACAAAAAAGCATGCAATTGTCCCCTATGCATAAAAATGTAAATACTAGAGTGGTAGGTGAAGCAAACCTGTGGCGCAAAGCGCCGTCGATCAGCAAGATGGTGGGTCCGGTTCCCCGGAACCCACGTCCTCTGCCATCTGGACACCCTCAGTGGTGTCCTCAGCAACAACCGCACCATCAGTAGTGCCTCCAGCTATATCTACAGTGCGGGAGCTAGACGCCCCAGCCGCTAACTCTGACGCTCTCATCTGGTGCGCCGCCTCCTCAGCAAGTGAGGCTCTCCGCGCAGCCTCCATCTCTCGGCGCTCCGTCTTCCTTGCTCGCGCCTCGTCCTCTGATCGACCCCTACGCCTCTTGGCAGTCTCTCGAGGGGGAGGTGGTGGAATTTCTGAAGTAGTAAACAGGGCCGCTAGCACGGTGTCCTCAGCAGGCTCGACAGAAGGGGCCTCAGACACCGGCACCCTCGCCTCTAGGATCGTGTCGATGTCTGCACGAAGACTGTCGACTGCGGCCTGAAGTGTCGCCATATCCACCGGGGGGCTGGTCGGGCTAGCACTCTAAACTCGAAGGCGTCCAGGCGCTGGTTCACCTCAGCAATCTTCCGCTCGGTAAACTGCACCATTTTCCTCTCTAGGCGCTCTTTGGACTCAGCAATCGACTTCTGCATCCACGGCTGGATATGATGCAGAAGAGTGGCCATTTGTGCCTCTAGTTTTTTGACCCTAGCAAGCGGGACCAGTACCGATAGAGGGGCTGTGCGAGAGGAGCTCGGGGCTGGGCTACTACCTGGGATAGACTCGACTAGGGTAGTGTTAGTGGACGCCTGTGTAGCTGTGCGGGCCTGGGCTACCGTATCTGCAAGATCATCAGCAAGTGGGGGCAGCTCTGGACGGGGCCCTCTGCGAGGAGCCAACTCATTGGCCTCGTCTCTGATGAGGCTAGGAAAGAATTGTCATAGTTAGAATTATCAAGTTATGAACCTGTGGGGAAAACGTAAACCCTAGTTACTATGATTACTTTATTAAAATCCAGCTTTCAAAACTGTTAAATGTCTCTTTCAATTTCATTAGTTATTTTTACTCATTAGGAAATACAAACCCCCCTTTTTATTGTTATTTACTTTCCAAGGAAGTCATTGACGAAACAATAGTAATAATAAGTTGAAGTTAAGTCTAGACTATTTTCCTCGTGGGAACGATCCCAACCTGACTAGTTGGGTTATTTACTTGACACGACCGCTTTACTTCTTATTTGAGAAGTAAGTTTGAGCGTATCAAATCGGACCCACCAGCTTGCTGATCGTTGGCACTTTGCGCCAAAGGCTTGCTTCACCTACCACTCTTGTATCTCAATTTTTTTTATGCATTGGGGACAATTGCATTTATTTTTTTAGGGGGTGGGGTAAATGGAAAGTGAGTGCTAGGGTGAAGTCTGAGTAGCCCAATTCACTATCCACTTTTGGGGTTTTCTTGACTGTGTTCTATTTCCCCAAGAGACTGATTATTTTTTCTGTTGAACCGGCATGTCTATATCTTTTGTACATAGTTTAATTCTGAAGCATGATGGCTAAAATGATATCCTGAAAAAATTATAATGATGCATGACTAGGCATAGTAATTGATAAATGTGTGTCTCTAAGCATGACATAGAGGTACACCATTGCAAGACCCTAAGTCTACAATTCGAACTAGGTGTTTGGTAATCTGGTAGAGTAATGAGATGTCAAGTGAGAATGAGGAAGATTTGAATAGTCCACTATTTGTACTGAGCTAGAACTTGCCTGGTTAGTCCTGCTAAAAGTATGTTGTAACAGACAATTAGGAAAGGATCATAGGTTCTTGTTCAATATAGCCCATTTTTAGCCTAAATAAAAGAAAACCAAATGAAATTAATCCTTCTTTGATCCAAATGATTTGAGCTTAAACTAGACCTTTCTTTTTCACCTCAAGTGATCTTTTTTGAGAATAATGTGTTGGCCCTGGTCCCTCCTTGAACATGTGCACCTCAGCTTATGCCAAAAGCATAAGTTGAGGGTGTCTAATGCAGTAAACAACCCTTTTTATGGCCCTGACCCAACTTTGGGTATTGTGTACTTTAACTCATGGAAAAGCCATGAGTTAAGGGTGGCTATTATGAGGAATGCTCTTGAAAGTGGGTTGAAAGAACAAAGAGAGAGAAAGAACAAAAGTAAAGTGACTCAAGAATCAGTTGAAAGAAAAGAAAAAAATAAAAAAAGAAAAAAATACAAGAAATACAAGCAAGAAAAGAAGAGAGTCACTTACACAAATGAAGAAAGAAGGGAAAATAGCAAGGTGAAAGAATATGAGAAACTGGGCGAAATAAAATGATAAAAAGTAGTATGTTTAGACGATATGTCAAGGAGGGCATAAAGTCACAAAAGTATACCTAAATATACCCTACCTGACCCTGAGCCTATTTTACAAGCTAAAAAAGTCCTATCATGATCCTAAGAGTTGTATAGCAAACTTAAAGCAGTAAAATAAGGACAAGCTTATGGCAATATGTATGAATGAGTGTGAATTTGTTCTGAGAGTGAGTGTTGAAAAGTAATCATTGTAGTCAAACTGAAATCATTGTGTGAAAAATGAGGATTTTGTTTTGAAGTGAGGACACCAGTTGCAAGACCAAAAATATTAGCACCTCGGTGAGAAATTAAAGAGGATAGGTGTTAGTGCATGGTGAGTCTGTGTCATGGTCTGATTCCACATAATTCAAGCCTAATAGTGATAGCATGCATAAATATGGTGAGATTGATCGGGATTGATAGCCAAATGATTGCGAAGGATAAAACATGGATACTATTGTACAAGATTTTGTATTTAGTCATAGTGTGTCGCTTGAGGACAAACAATGAATTTATGTTGAGGGTGTTGATATACCGTGGTTTCACGGTATTTTTAATGCTTTTTCCTTATGTTTAGTGTGTCCAAAAGCCTTTTTGTACTAATTTTTATGTAAGTTTCTCTTTTTTTGCAGAATATCTGTCTAAGAGATGAATGCGGAGGTTTTTGAGCAAGAAATGCAGAAAAGTACCACCTACGGAGTTTGTGACGGTCCGTCGTGCCCGTGACGGTCCGTAGGTGGCATCGTTGTGCAGCTGCGGAAGGAAGATGGGGAAATCTGACCAAGTGTGGGGTTACGGAATGCGTGATGGACCGTCGTATCCATGAGGGTCCGTCCTGCTGATTTTTCATGAAGATCAAAGAAGTAGTCCCAGTACCCAAATTCCAACAGTTCAAGTGTTATGGAAGGGAGACCATTGACGGACCGTTGTGCCTGTGACAATCCGTCATACCTGCCGTCAAGGGTAATGAAGAGAGCAGCAGAAGAATTTGCACAAGTATGGGACGACGAAATCCATGACGGCCCGTCGTGACCATGATGATCCGTCGCGAGGTTCGTCGACCCAGCCGCGTTTTGATAGATTTCCAACAAATAGAGTCCTTATTTAATTAGGTTTTACTTTTTTTATAAATAGTTCGAAAAACCTCATTTTTGGAGTTAGACTCTTGATTATTTTTAGACTCTTTGTTAGACTTTTAGTTATTTGAGCTTCTTTTGTGGATTAGATTTGGTGATTAGTATTACACTTTTGGAGAATCTTTACTCTTCAATTAATTGGAGTAATTGATTGTTTGTGATTTTTGTTGATTAATCAAGTGAACTTTTGGATTTTATTCTTTCTCATTGAAGTAAGTGCATGAATTCTTATATTACATATTTGAATATTGTGATTATGACTATGGGTAACTAAACTCCATAACTAGGGTATATATATATATATATATATGTATATATATATATATATATTGGGAACCATAGGTGAATAATGAGGTAAAACCTAACTAATAACAATTTTAGAATAGTGTCTTGCATGTATTGATAATTCTTTCGCTTCGAAGTCTTTTTAACGGATGGCCAACGCTAGAACTCGCCTTAATGATACTTGTCGGACCAAGGAGGTAGATAATTGGAAAAGAATTGTCAACATAGATTTAGTGTATACTATCAAATAGTCTAGTATTGATTTGTACGAGGTAATAACTTAGTCAAATATCGAATACGATGCTTAATATGAGTAAAGGTAAGGGTTAGTATAGCAACACACGTATCTGGACCAAGGTACGGAGTGAAATTTTCTAGATGCCGGACCAAGGATTTAGAAATACATAACTTATCACTTTGCATGCAAGATACTAGTAAAGGATTGTTATAGTTAGAATTATCAAGTTATGAACCTGTGGGGAACACGTAAACCCTAGTTACTTTTATTAATTGATTAAACTCAAACATTTAAAGCTGTTAGTTGTCTCCTTTATTTAGCTAGTTATTTTCATTCATCTAGAAGTAAAAAACCCCCCTTTTTATTGTCTTTGCTTTCCTAGAAAATAATTGACTAAATAGTAGTAATAATAGATTGAAGTTAAGTCTGAACGATTTTACTCATGGAAACGATCTCAAACTCATTAGTAGAGTCCCATACCCCTACCTAAACTAAGCTATACCCCTTATATCATCTTAGTTAGAGTTCAATCCTTTAGTTCATTTTACTTTTGGGAACATCTTTCCCTAACCGTCATAGACCATATGAGATAATGTGGAATCCGGTGTCATGGAACCCTACACTGAAACAAGTCGAACTATTTACCAAGGTAGTATCAAAACATGAACATAGCAACTACATTGATCCACTAGTTAGTATTCCTATGAGAGGCAACATAGTTCAAGAACTAGGAGATATAGTTGGGACCATCTTTATGCAACATGCATTTTTGTCTCCAATTTCAAGAGTACATTAGTGATCCTACCTTCCCTATGTGGGAAGGGACACTCCTCACTCTAATTCACTTTGTGTTAAGCTGGAGTCTCTTTTTGAAATGTCTTTAATGTATTTATTAATCATCTTAACTTATTTCAGGTCATAGGATCTATCCCTTATATATTCATCATCATCATATCTCAATAAGAATTGCATCAGTATTGTCTTTTCATTACAATTCATATAGGTGAGGTTAGCACATTAACATTTTCATATCATGATAAGGCACATTGGTAATTCATTCACCATCCTTATAACATTTACATCTTAAGCCAACACCTCACAATGATAATCAAGACATTTAAATTCAGCACCATACCACCCTTTCAATCCGAATAAAAGGCATACTATACAACATCATGACTTAATCACAATCAACTACAATTTGAAGTAAAGGATAGGGATCATAAGACTTACCAAGTCTCCCTCATAGTTCATCATCAAGGTCTTACCACAAACCCTCAGTTCAACCCAATTTGGGTACACATCATCACAAGTCAATAACCAATATGATCACAAGGCAATAAGAATCATTACATAACAATTCAAAGCTAGATCATACCTTAAGACAAGATACTGAGGTAAATTCAAAACATACTTCATAACCTAGATCATATTATCAAGAAATTACATGACAAGACTAAAATTAACCATAATTCATACATGATTTGTATGAAAACATCATCTAATAGTAATTCAACCAATAACCAAGTAAATTGAACCAATATAACCTAAATCATATCAAGATCATAACTTAGGGTTAAGATGTAAAGGTCATCTTCTACAAACTAGACCAAACCATCAATATGTATAATAATTAGGTTAGAGTACATGTTAATATATTCATAATATCCAAAATAAATCATAAACAAATCAATTCATAACTTCAATATCGTATTGAATGAAAACCCACTTGAAAACTCAACTTTGGAAATCAATTTGATGGAACCCTTTGAGGAAGAGGTCTTAAAGTTGAATTAGATCACATTCCTTGTTAATTGATGAATATTTATGGATTAAATATACTCTTTGCATCCCTTACACCTTCCCCTAGATTGGTATTCAATGGTGTTTTCCACTAGAGAGAGAAAGAAGAGAGAATGAAGTGTGTTTTGGGTTTGTGAGTTATGAGAGTTTAGTAAGTCTTACTTAGGTTAGGACTTTATATAGGGGATTAGTTCACTTAATTAGTCTTTAACTAACCCCTAATTAACTTCCTAACTAGGTCAACTAATTAAAATGAACACGTCAAAACATGCAGCAAAACACACACCCCTTCGACGAGACCCCGATCGACGAACCGTTGTCCATCGACGGCCAGTCCATCCTTCCGTGATGAACATACGTAGGTAAGTTAAGAGACTATATAAAATGACCCCTTCAGGATTTTGGTTAAGTGACCACCGATAGTGGCATTGATGGCCCGTCGATTCACCAATGGCCCGTCTGTGGCATCCGTTGGTGACTCTATCTTTTGGTAACTTTTGCCCACTCTTGCAAGGGTCCTCCTCAAGGGACCTTGGGGAGTCGTACCTGGACATTTTGAACATGAATTAACTTAAACACATATTATACACCCTTCCACCAATTTTCATCATTTTCCAACTTCTAAAATCTAATCAAATAGGCTAAGGCACGATAGTACCTCCTTGAACTGGTTTCCAGACGTTCTTGGACATTTGGCTTTCTAGACTTCATAAATGACTTATATTAATTAGAATGGACCTTAAAAAGTGTGTAGACCTTATGACACTTATGTTAGGCTTAGAAAATGTATTGGATTTTTGAAGTGCTACAGAAGACTACTCATATAAATTCACATAACATCTATTCACTTAGAACATAATATTAGAATCAAGGTTATATCCTTCAACTTCCTAAACATTGAAATCATCATATAAATTCATCTTGGATCTAATGCCTTCAAGGTCGTCATCATAACACATAAACATGTACAAGAATGTAAACACCGCCACCTTAAGTGGATCATACCAATCAACACAATTCAATATACTTTCTAAGCTAATTAGAGGAAATAGGTCAACTTACCCAATATCCAAGCTAATATCATCTTATATCATTCCTCCACAATTCATATTCAATTGATATCGATAGTAATAGAAATAGAGCAATTCAATACAATCTAAGCACAACTCTTTAAACATGAAATCAAGATCACAAGATCCACATTATAGGCCAATTTGAGAAATTAGGAGGATCATGGTTTCTTCATGAAATTGGATATCAATTCATCATAAAATCAGTAATTAAACATATATTCATCATTAGAATGCTTTTGAAATCATATAAACAAAGAACCTATGGCGATATTGAAAGATAGGATTTTTTACTTAGAATCATGTTTCGAAAAAGCTTTGAAAGGACTCCGTAGATGAATGGTTATCTAGGGATTAAGGATTACCATATCATCTACATTATAAAGCCCACGAAAATCTGAGAAAAAATCTCCAAAAATCCACCTCCATAGTTTGTTTTTGAGCTTTGTCTTCAATTGAGGTTTTGGGGTTTTCGAAAGAAGAGAGTGTTTTGGGGATTTTGATTTCTTAATGGGTTTTGGGATTTATTCTTGGAAAATGGGTTTAATAGGTCCTAAAACAGTTTATAAGGGTCTCCCTAAGTTACCAAAACACCACCATACTTATTGGACTTTTAGACATGTCAAAATTAACTTTATAATGACGCAACCGGATCTGAGAGATGGTTGTGCGTCGCGGAGGCAGCCTCTTATTCTTGCCCCTAATAATTTTTGAGTCAGTAGGGTGCGTGTTGGGTGCATGGCTCACAGTCAGATTCAGTGCCATGCGCGTGACGCGAGGGCAGCACCAAATCTAGCTGCTGCACGCTGCCTTGGGCAGCCTCTTTGTCCAACCTTTGGGTCCTCCCCGGGGGCCCTTAGGGTTGTCCTCGGGGAGTCATACCCGGACATTTTGACCCTTAAAATTTCTATTAAGATTATAAGGTCACATCTACTGTTTTTGGAATTCAAACAACACATAAAAACAAGGCAAACATACAAGGACACACTAGCACGTCTAAAAACTAAGTTTTTAACGTCTTGGACGTTTAACCTCCAAACCTGTTCAAATTAATTATACAAGCAGCAAAACAGTTTGTTAACATGTTATTAACATTTTTAGGCACAGGTGAGGCTCTATCTACCTTAGTTCATTTTGAGGGTGTTACAGATATTGTAACATCCATAGCTCTTAATAGCCAAGAAAATTTTCCTAAGTGTAAAAAGTGAGTTTTTGACCATTTCCAAACGGTCATTACTTCTAATTCATGATGAGTTAGATTCAGTTCTTTATATGGTTTGAAATAACTTGGAGAGATTATTCCAATATCGCCGAGTTTGCGCATTTTCGATATCGTATAAGGGAGATATGCCTATGAGAAGTTGGGTTGTTAGATTTAGGGAGGTCCCAATCGGATTTTAGTGAGGGTAAGGTGGTCTTTTCACCTATGTATTTTCTAATTCGTTTTAAGGGTTTATTAGGGGTAAACTAATGCATAAGTCTGTCTTAGAAAAGTTGTTCATGCTTAGGGCTTGGGAGAAAAGAGAAGAGTATAAGGAGAAGGGAAAAAGGACCAAGAAATCATGAAAAACGCAAAGATCGTTGAGTGGAATTCGTCGGGGATGATCCCTATTAAGGTATGTAAGATCTTTCTATTTTGGTGTATTCCACCCACACACCAATTTGTTTAATTAAGTGAAGTTTGAATAGATTGAATGATGAACATTGAAATTTTATGAAGAACAGTGGTTATATTCTTGTTGGTTGAGTTGTAGAAGTATTAGTTGATTGGATCCGCGTTTCAAGGTTTTTTTTTGGGTCTAATCTATTGGGTATTGAGATTATTAGTGATGTGAATTGATTAAGGTGATATCCATGGAAGTTTAGATAGGTTAGAGATGAAAAATAAGAAGAAAAGTCGAAATTCCCGTCTGAGAGGCCCTAGGGCGCCGTGCCAGCCAGAGCCCCTCAGGACAACCTCTATATATCATGCTCTGGCTCCCCACGCCTATCAGAGCGTAAGGGTTTCTTTGAGACCCCATCTTTTCGTACTAGTTCCTATGTGATGTACCTAAAACTCCTAGTCGATTCCAATACTCCAAGGTACATCTAAACACTATGAAATCATCAATAACAATGAATCATGAACCTTGACTCCATAATTCAATTCAAGGAAAGTTTGGATCAATGTCCAAAAAGTTAAGAAGTAAAGTCTAAAGATATGAAGTATGTTAAAGTTTCTTAAAGATTCCAGGAGTCTTATTCAAATGTTTTAACTTCATCTTAAGGCTCACGTTTCGAGTTAAACAAAGAGTAAAAGTTGAAGTTTTTCCTTCAAAGAAGTATAAGGGAACTAAGTATTCCCTAAAGAGTTGATTAAGATCAAAAGTTTCAAGTCAAGCAAAGAGTAAAGAGTTGAGTTCATTTCTGTAAACATATTAGGGAACTAAGTATTCCCTAGAAAGTTTATAAATGTTTTTACATTTAGGTTAAGAGAAAACTAAGATTTCCCAACGGAGTTTTGAACAACAAAAGGGAACATTGAGTCCAAGAGGGATTTTTAAAGCTAAAAGGAGTTGAGCAAATTATCTTAACCCAAAGGAAGGAAGTTATTTTAAAAGCATGAGCTAAAGTATATTTTGAGAGTAGTATTTAGAACCGATGTGGGTACGAAAATTCATTTTAACTCAAGTCTCCATGTAAACCATATAGCCATCATTGGTAATAACGGGTCAGACTTTTTAGATGATCACATAAGTTAAGCTAGTGGATCCACTAAGTTGAGGAGGTCTATGCGACGGCGAAGTATAGGATTGTTCTGGCAGCGTGGGCGAGACGTTGTATCACAGTTAGTCTCATACTGGTGGTTGTCGGTTAAAAACCTCCCACGGAACTATATTACTTTCATACATAAGTAAAGTTAAGTTTTCTATTGCATTTTCTTTAATGGACTACGTTATTATACTATTTTACAAGCTTTATATATCTATATATGCATGCGTTGTAAATTGCTTTCTATACATAGATTGAGTTGAGTAATTCTTGAGTTATGCAAAGACAATGTAAGTTCATTTTATTCTCATCAAGTTTAAGTTGTTGTTTATCATTCCAACTCGCATACTCATACATTCAATGTACTAATGCAATTTGGTCTACATCGTCTTATGATCTAGACGCATGTAACCAGGATCAGCATCCAGTACCTCATTGATCCACTTTGAGCACTGAGAGTCAGTGGTGAGCCTCCTTACATTTTGGAGGATCTTTTTTATGTTTTCCAATCTTTTCTTTATTAGAATATTTTGGGGTCTGTCCTAACATTCATCTTAGTATTACAGAGGCTTCATAGACAGATAGTTAGTCAGATAGTATGAGTTGAGTCTCTCTTTATTTTGCATTCACATATTATATTTTGAGACTTAAGTGCCATTTTGGCTAAGACGTTAATTTAGGTTATTTATGATAAAGATTTTTTGTTTTATTATTGAGTTAAGTCTTTCACTGAGTTAAGTATGCCAGGTCAAGGGTTCTCTCAAGGCCAGCAATGATCATTGGGTACCGACCACGTCCAGGGTTTAGGCTCGGGGAGTGACAGAGATAGTACATTTACATGGGGTGCCCCTTTTAATCATTTCGGACCATTATACTCTATTTACTACTAATTATTGGGGCAAGTTACTTAAGGTGTTGAATACGCAACTCACTTTCGGTATAACTCTTCATCTGCAAACTACTGGACAGTCAGAGAGAACTACTTATGTATTTAAAAACAAGTTGAGGGTGTGTTTAATTGATCTTGGAGGCCCGTGAGATCAATTTATATCCATGTGTGAGTTGTTCTATAAAAATAGTTATCACTCCAATATTGATATGAAACCATGTGAAGAACATTATGGGAGTGATACAGATCTCCCATAGATTAGTTTGAGGATGGATATATGGAATATTTGTTTGTGTATTTTGTTAGGGAATATCAAAAAAAGTGAGGCAAATTCAAGCTAAATTGTTGGCACACTAGAGTAGAAAAAACAGAGTGTGGATAGCAAGATAAGAAACATGACTTTTCAGGTAGGGTAACAAGTTCTATTGAAGGTGTCACCTATGTTATGAGTCACTCCGTTTGGTAAGAAGGGTAAATTAGCCCTCGTTATATTGGCTTATTTGAGGTTCTTATTGAGGCTAGTGGCTTACAAGTAATCATATCTACCCAACCTGTCTAGGTTCACCTATTAGTTCATGTGTCTATGTTGAAGAAGTACTATAGGGATGGAAGTTACATCATTAAATCAGATTCAATGGTGTTCGAAAAGGAATTGCAATGTAACGACCTACAAGTAAACCCTAAAAGTTAGAGCGTCCTTCTGTCACCACACGGCAAATGAGACTTCAAGAAGTCTCATCTAATCAACTCGTATCATTTATTGCAGAATAAACATACTAAAAAGAGTAAGAATTTAAAACTTTTTTCACACACGAAGAACTCTTTCCATAATCATTACACAAGCGGTAGACTTTCATTTAAAACATTAAAACCTTTACAACATCTCCTTGAACCATACAAGAAAATAAAATAAAGACTAAGACATAAGGGAACATGTGTGGATATTGTCCTATAATCGATGAGGACTCACCAATACTTCATATTCAACCCTTAGAAATCTATCCATCCTCCATGGAAAATCAATACTTCCAATTCCCTACACTTTAATTAAAAAGTCAAAAGAATGGTTTAGCACATTAGATGCACTAAGTATGGAAGCCATGTAAAAACCATGAAAAAGGGACATTTAGTAAATAACATGCTTTTCATGAATTTTGATTAAAACATCATAACTATAATCAAAAGAACAACCTTTAACAACTTAGAAATACATAAGAAGTCATTTGAGCAAATAGTCACATTTTTAGGAAATATTACAGTGAGCTCACTTCACTATACAGTGAACTTCTTCACTGTTACAGTGAAGTTTCTCAACTTCGCTTCAAACACCTTCTAGCATATAATCCCCTCAATAAAAGCTATGCTGAGACTCACTTAAATAGGAAAAAGATAGATAGCTCATACACCCTCACTAGGCACACCTAAATGATCCTTAAGACCACCCATAATGAAATACACATACTTACAAATACATCAATCACATGAACATGAAATCCTCCTACCAAAGGTGATTTTGAGGTTCACTTTAGTTAGTTGTGAAGCGAACGTCTATACAATCCCTTATACACACACTTAAGAGATCTTATAGACTACCTAAGATAGAATAATTCTCACTTAACACATTAACATACATATAACATGACATTCTCCCCTACAAAGGTTATCAAAAGACTTACTTAAGTAAATCAAGAAGATAATGTCCATGATAGACCTCTTCCAGATTGCCTAAGTAATCCTTTAGAATACCTAAGTTTGGATCTTGTCTACATAATTCAACCAACTTCTTAACTAGAGTCATTCTTAAGACTTATCTAGGTAAGATACGAAGTGACCATTCTTATGACTTCTTCACTTCTTAACTAGACAACCCTTAACTACTCAAGATAAGTATTTATTAATTTAGCATACTTCCTTAACTTAAATCATTACATAACTTCATTTAAGACCGATTCATCACATAAAGACATTAAAGTAATGGTCTTGGACAAGACATAAGGACTCTCAATAACACCTTCAAAACCTATTGTGCAATGTCTAGATATCGTCCCATACCACCACCTAAACTCTATAGAACTTCACTATTGCCAGTAAGTATCCCATATTATGAGAATAGAAAATCACATGCATAGACCATGCTAGCAAAGCATGGAATCCGGAGTTCTGACCTACTCCGATAAGACTGTTCTACTTGCCAATGGTAGAACTTGTACAAATCCCATGTAGGAACATTGTTAATGAATATGAAGGGTGTGATTTGTATTCTTGTCTCATTCTTTAACTATAACTACTTCCCTTATCATACTCACTCGGTTCTAGCCTTTGTTCTCATAGAGTAATTTTCATTAAAGGTTCATATAAAGGGGTTCCACGTCAAGTTCAAAGCCTTTGTTCTCATAGAGTAATTTTCATTAAAGGTTCATATAAAGGGGTTCCACATAAATTTCAATACCCAATCACATTTACCCTACCGAAGAGGTCCTCTAGGGATACCTTCCAATCGAAACCAAAAGATCATCATGACTTTTCTAAGGTTTGATATGATGTCGTTCCAGCCAATCAACCTTAAGTCTATCATTACTTTACTTGAAGGATAACACTACGGCTTTCGACTTCAACATTTAAACATTACCACTAAGTTCAAGGTTTCACATAAAGACCCTCTTAACATCATTCAAGGTCACATATCATTCATAGATTCAAGGATAAGAGGCTTTAGTATCCTAAGTCAAGGCATCACATATTCACTTTCATACATGCATCAAGTAAGGGACACAAGTCAACCAAGACAAGACATAACATACTTCACTTTAACACATATTGCATGTCATCCTTTAAGTCACTTAGGAATAACCATTATCATCTTTACGTCATCCTATGCACTACCATATCATCATTAATGCAACCATCATAGACTCATATAGTCAAGTAGGAACAACCATTCATCAACCCTAAGACTAATCATCACATAGTCATAGTCTACATGATCTCCTAACATATATAGAAAGAACACATATTTTGACATTACTTCACATATAAATAGATATGCGCATACTTCACATTAATCCACTACACAAATCGCCATAATACTTCCAGTAGTGCCGACAAGGCCATGATCATCATATTGCAAAAAGTAACGTCTACAAAGCCACATAAATTCACATAGCACAACCACCATAAGTGGACCATACCAATCACAACATAATTTAAGTCTAACTTATATAAAATAAACGGAATTAGGGCAGCATACCCCCAATCCATCTTACCACTTTGATTCCAAAGCTAAATCATCTAATTCGATACCATACGACCCTTACCCATGGCCATAACAAATAATTCAATGCAATCATAACAATACTCAACGAAACTAGGTCAATTCACTCCATATTCATCAATCTAATACAAACTATATATCAATTTACTACAATTATGACATCAATCGATAGCCCATGGAAAACTACACTAGAATTCATAAGCCTTAAGTCAATATCAATTCAATAAACTTAATATTCAATAGATATATGAATATACAATACTCAATTGATCAAATTGAAACAGCCTAAAAACCAATCAATCACAATCTATGTATCAATCAAAATCCTATAACAATCTACATTTGAATTCATTAATATCAAAGCACGATCACATAACCCATATTTTAGTCAAATTGAGAGATTTGTGAAGATCAAGGGTTCATGGAGAATTTAATTAGAAAACATCAATTATACATCAATAATATCATATCTTAATGTTTGAAAACCTTTCATGTAAGAACCCAAGACTTAGAGTAGAAATTGGACTTTTTCATCTTTTTGAAATCTTTGGAAATCATCTTTGAAATTGGCTATAAGGTGTTATAAAGCCTTAGATGAAGAACTCTGATACCTTATTAGAAGAACCTAATGATAATTGAAGAAGAAACTCCATTGAAGAACCATCTTCAAGCTCCATCTTCACCTTGAGATCTCATGGAGTTTTTGAAGAAACTTTGGGAGGGAATGTGTTATTATTTAGGTTTTAGGGTTTAAATGAGACTTTAATGACTTATATACTCTTAAAATGCCCATAAAATCTCAAAACAACCGTCCTCCTATTTTATAAGACTTGGGGTGAATTTCCAAAAACCCCAAGTCTTAAAAGAAAAGCTACCAGTTTTCGACACCATCGACACGCAGCATTGATGGTTCGTGGTCTCACCCACGCTCCGTCGATGGGGTCTCTTTGGTTGATCCTGAAACTCCTCAACCTGCAGGACAAGTGTCTCCATCGAATACACCCATCGATGGGCCGTTGCCTGTACGATTGGCCGTCGTTTGGATTAGTCGATTGACATTGCCTTGCAGTGTTAAGCTCCAAGTTAGGGTTCTCTTTTAGGGCCCCTTGTGGGTCCTACATGGAGTCCTACCCAGACGTTTCCAACCAAAATATGTTTGTATAAAATTTTAGGACCTCCCACATGAATTTCATCCAAAACAAACACGTAAAACTCAACAAAGCATGCATAGACACACAAGGTTGTTTCAAGGGAAACCTTTCGAACCTCATGGACGTTCTTGGACGTTTGACCTCCAAACATTATGAAACTTGACACACTACCTATATACACCGTAATAACTCATTTAAGGACATTATAACCTCATTAATCACACATAAACACATTAAACATATGAGGCACATAGGTGACTTAGTCGTCGAACGTCTTGGTCGTCCCTTGACGTTTGACTTCCAATGCACCTAAACTCTTAGACACTTGACTCTATATCACATTTTAGACCATTTTAGGAATTTATACCATTATTACAACCACGTTAGGCTCTAATTAACCTAAATCATTTTTGGGGTCTTACATTCTCCCCCACTTGGAAAACATTAATCCTCGAATGACACTTGCCACTCTCCAAACACTTCCAACAGTAGAGACTCGACTTAACAACTCATGAAATTACCAAAGAACACATTATACAATGCACAATCAAGGAAAAACATTAATTTCACAAGATCAAGAGATTCACAACAGAATAAGAAACTAGAATGAATTCTACAACTCATCATGCTATAAAACTCATATCCTTTATTCCAATTAGAAAAAACTCATTTTTTATTTATTATCATGCTTATATTATTCATTTCTAACCACATTACAACAATTTTTGAGCAAATAATAAATTAGTCAATTTTCAAAAAGTGTCACAGTGAGCAGGCAGTCTTTACATTGAACATGCTTCACAATCTAACAATGCAACACTCAAGAAATTCCTTATAAATTATCAACAAATCAACCTCATATAATCATTCAAACATTCTCACTATTCTTCTTCATGAAATGGTTAGCAACCTACACTAGACGCACATGAATCATGAGGAGATACCATGCATGAAACTCATTTCTCATTCAACAAACTTTAATCAAAACATGCATATCATAAGGAGAATATTTGGAACTCACTTGTCACAAAGACTCATACAATATCAAGATACTAAGAACTCTTTGTTTTAGGCTTTATTAAACACATAAAGAAAAGGTAAGGGTACCTCACGCCGAACAACAATACTCTTCATCATGCTCCCCCACTTAGGAGAAACCTATTCTAAGGTGAACATAACATCCACTACAAGTAACTCCCTTAAGGCACCTCAAACCTTACTAACACTTTCTTACCAAGGTCTATCTCATAAAAACTAAAGACTCTCAAATGTCTAATCATCTAACCACTACTTCCCCCTTACTAGGAGAACTCACCTTTACTCTTTCATATCTCATAACCTTCCTTTCTATGATTGGGTCTTCACTATCTCAACAACCACTCCTTCACATTTCTAATACCATATACCTTACCATTCTTTTCCAATCTAGCTACCCTTCAAAAGGGGATCAAGCCAACCTAAGGCCAAAAACACCATCTATCACACCTCACCTAACAAGTCGTATCTCATCTATTCTCTCACTCAATCCAATATTTATAAAGTCACCTTCGAGGGACCATAATATAAGGGAAACAAGGGAAAGACACCATATACAAAGCTCTTAGGCAAGATTAGATGAATGAACAAGTGAAACTTTTCATAGCACCCAATAGCCTCCTATTTATAATGTGGCGCGCTTCACATTATAAACAAGACTCTACTAGATTTGAATCTTGAGACAAATAATACACACCCTAACCTTATGCGCTGATACCAAGTTTGTCAAGACCCGCAACAACACCGTAAAAGTTAGAGCGTACTTGTGTCGCCAAACAGCAAATGAGAATTTAAGAGGTATCATCTAATCCACTCGTATCATTCATTGCATAATAAACAATACTAAGATGAGTAAGAATTTAAAACTTTCTTCACACACGAAGAACTTTTCCCATAATCATTACACAAGCGGAAGACTTTCATTTAAAATATTAAAACCTTTAAAACATCTCCTTCAACCATCTAAACTTTAAAGTATACAATACTTAACATATAAGACCATACATTAAAATAAAATAAAGACTAAGACAAAAGGGAACACGTGTGGATACTGTCCTTGAATCGATAAGCACTCACCAATACTTCATCTTCAACCCTTAGAACAAGCTGTCCATCCTCTATGGCACATCAAAAGTTCCAATTCATTATACTTTAGTCAAAAAGGGAAAGGAAGGGGTTAGAACATTAGATGCACTATGGAAATCATGCAAAAACCATGAAAAAGGGACATTTAGAAAATAACATGCTTTTAATAAATTTTTATTAAAACGAAATACTATAAGCGTAAGCACAACATTTAACAACTTAGAAACACATAAGAAATCATTTAATCAAATAGTCACATTTTAAAGAAATATTATGGTGAGCTCACTTCACTGTACAATGAACTTCTTCATTGTTACAGTGAAGTTTCTCAACTTCGCTTCAAACACCTTCTAGCATATAATCCCCTCACTAAAAGTTATCCTAAGACTCACTTAAGTAGGAAAAAGAGAGACCGCCTATACTCCCTCTCTAGGCACACCTAAATGATCCTTAAGACCACCCATAATGAGATACGCATACTTACAAATACATCAATCACATGAACATGACATCCTCCTACCAAAGGTGATTCTAAGGTTCACTTGAGTGAGTTGTGAAGAGAACGCCCATAAAATCCCTTAACACACACATAAGAGATCCTATGGACTACGTAAGATAGAATCATTCTCACTTAACACATTTATATACATATAACATGACATTTTCCCCTACAAAGGTTATCGAAAGACTTACTTAAGTAAATGAAGATGATAACGTCCGTGATTGACCTCTTCAAGATTACCTAAGTAATCCTTAAGAATACCTAAGTTTGGATCATGTCTATATAACTAAAACAACTTCCCTAACTAGAGCCATTCCTAAGACTTATCTAGGTAAGATAAGAACTGATCATTCCTATGCCCCCTTCACATCTTAACTAGACAACCCTTGACTACTCTAGATGATTACTTATTAATTTAACATACTTCCTTAACTTAATTCATTACATTCATTAGTTCATTTAAGATTCATTCATCACCTTAATACATTCAAGTATTGGTATTGGACAAGACCTAGGGACACTCACTAACACCTTCAAAGCCTATTGTACAATGTCTATATAGCATAGCATACCACCACCTCAACTCCATAGAACTTCTCTAATGCTAGTAGGTATCTCATATGATGAGAATAGGCAATAACCGACATAGAACATGATATCAAAGCAAGGAATCAAAAGTTCTAACCTACTCCGATAAGGGTGTTATACTTCCCAATGGTAGAACTTGGACACATCCCATGTATGCACATGGTTAAGGAATATGAAAGGTGTGCTTTGCACTAATCTCATCCTGTAAGTAGAACTACTTCCCTTATCATACCCACTCGGTTCTAGCCTTTGTTCTCATACAGTAATTTTCATTAAAGGTTCATATAAAGGGGTTCCATATCAAGTTCATAACCCAATCCATTTACCCTACCAAAGAGGTCCTCTAGGGCTACCTTCCAATGGTAACAAGAAGCTAATCATGACTTTCCTACGATTTTATACGATGCCATTCCAGCCAATCAACCTTAAGTGTATCATTCCTTTACTTGAAGGATACCATTACGGCTTTCGACTTCAACATTCATAACCTTACCAATAAATTCAAGGTTTAACATAAATACCCTCTTAACATCATTTAAGCTCACATATCATTCATACATTCAAGTCTTAGAGGCTTTATCATCCTAAGTCAAGGCATCACATATTCACTTTTATAAATGCATCAAGTAAGGGACACACAACCAAGACAAGACACAACATACTTCACTTAAACACATATTACATGTCATCCTTTAAGTAACTTAGGAATAATAATTATCATATTTATGTCATCCTATGCACTAATGTATCATCATCAATGCAACCATCATAGAATCATATAGTCAAGTTTGAACAACCATGCATCAACCCTAAGACTACACATATAAGAACATAGCCATAGTCTACATAATCTCCTAACATACATAGAAAGAACACATACTTTCACATTACTTCACACGTATATATATATGCTCATACTTCACATAAATCAACTACATAGATCATCATAATGCTTCAGGTATATCCAACAAGGCCACGATTATCATATTGCATAAAGTAACATTGACAAGGCAACATCAATTCGCATAGCACCGCCACCATAAGTGGACCATACCAATCACAACATAATGTAAGTATTACTATCATTAAATAAAGGGAATTAGGGCAGAATACCCCAAATCCATCTTACCACTTCGATTCCAAAGCTAAATCATCCAATTCGATACCATACGGCCCTTACCCATGGCCATAACCAATAATTCAATGGAATCATAACAATACGTAATGCAACTAGGTCTATTCACTACATATTCATCAATCTAATACGACCTATATATCAATTTACTACAATTATTACATCAATCGATAGCCCATAGAAAATTACACTAGAATTCATAAGATGAAGTCAATATCAATTCAATAAACCTAATATTCAATAGATATAAGAATATACAATACTCAATTGATCAAATTGAAACATCCTATAAACCAATCAATCATAATCTACATATAAATCAAAATCCTATAACAATCTACGCGTGAATTCATTAATATCAAAGCAGGATCACATAACCCATATTTTAGTCAAATTGAGAGATTTGTGATGATCAAGGGTTCATGGAGAATTTCATTAGAAAAAATCAATTATACATCAATAATATCATATCTTAATATTTGAAAACCTTTCATGTAAGAACCCAAGACTTAAAGTAGAAATTGGACTTTTTCATCTTTTTGAAATCTTTGAAAATCATCTTTGAAATTGGACCTAATGTGATAGCAAGCCTTAGATGAAGAACTCTGATAACTTATTAGAAGAACCCAATGATAATTGAAGAATAAACTCCATTGAAGAACCATCTTCAAGCTCTATCTTCACCTTGAGATCTCATGGAGTTTTTGAAGAAACTTTGGGAGGGAATGTGTTAGGTTTTAGGGTTTAAATGAGACATTAATGACTTATATACTCTTAAGACACCATAAACTCTCAAAACAACCGTCCTCCTATTTTATAAGACTTGGGCTGAATTTCCAAAAACCCCAAGTCTTAACAGAAGAGCTACCAGTTTTCGACACCATCGACACCCAGCATCGATGGTCCGTGGTCTCACCCACGCTCCGTCGATGGGGTCTGTTTGGTTGATCCTGAAACTCCTCAAACTGCAGGACTAGTGTCTCCATATAATACACCCATCGATGGGCCGTCGCCTGGTCGACTGGTCGTCGTTTGGGTCAGTCGATTGCCACTGCCTGGCAGTGTTGAGCTCCAAGTTGGGGTCCTCCTTGGGGCCCCTTGTGGGTACTACATGGAGTCATACCAATACGTTTAGAACCCAAATATGTTAATATAATATTTTAGTACCTCCCACATGAATTTCATCTTACACGAACACGTAAAATCTTACAAACCTGCATAGATAGACAAGGTCGTTTCAAGGGAAACCTTTCGAACCTCATGGACGTTCTTGGATGTTTTACCTCCAAACTTCACGAAACATGACACACTGCCTATATACACCATAATAAATCATTTAAGGACCTTATAATCTCATGAATCACAAATAGACACATAAAACCACATATGAGGCACATACATGACTTAGTCGTCGAACGTCTTGGTCGTCCCTTGACGTTTACTTCCAATGCACCTAAACTCTTAGACACTGACTCTATACAACATTTTATACCATTTTAGGACCTTATACCATCATTACAACCATTTTAGACTCTAACTTCACCTATATCATTTTCAGGTCTTATATATGCAGTATGAAGAGAAATTAGTTGTTGTTAATTCTTGGTTGGGATTTCCTGAAACTGAGAAAAAATGAGACAAAATAAATGAAGGTTAAATGGATTCATCATGTATTTGAGGATGCTACTTGTGAGAAAGAAACAGACAAGTATCCTCACTTGTTCAGAATTTCATATACTACTCTTTCTTCTATTTTAGCCTAGTTTTCTTATTTTGTAACTGGGGAAAACGGATGGTTGAATTGGTATTTATTGTAATGACATGACCCGGTCGTTAAGAATAGGTCCATAGGGAAGGAATTTGGGCCAGGAAACATTTCGGGTAGTAACTTGAAAATTCTTGTCTAGGCTAATCTTAGGTGGAATCTTGGCCAGGTGATATATAAGGTCATCTGGAAATGTATGAGGAATTTTAAATAGATTTGAATGATGTATACATGTAGTCATGAAATTAAGAAAATCCATAAGGTTTTTCAGAATCGAATTCGGATTAGTAGAACTCCTAAAACTTAATTTGGCGTGAAAGATATGAGCGAGGATGACAAAAAAAGAGTTTGTGTTAAAGAGGGACTATTTTCAGAGGTTGATCCGTGGATAATCTGTAGACCTTTCTATAGTAAAAATAGTATCTCTATAAAGGTTTATACGCTCAAATTTAATTCTCGAAAAGAAGTATAAGAAGTCGTATCAAGTAAAGAACCCACCTATGAGGTTGGGATCGATCCCACGAGGAAAATGATTTAGACTTAACTTTGACCTATTATTACTTCTATTTAGTCAAGTCCTTTCAAAAAACAAGTAACAAACAGGGGGTTTTAGGCAATAAATGTAATTAGGTATTTCTAAAAAAACAAGTGACCGGTTTAAAGATTTGATTTTTATCAAGTAATGAGAGTAACTAGGGCTTAAGTGTTCCCACAGGTTAATAACGCGGTAATTCTAGCTATAACAATCCTTTCCTAGTATCTTGCATGCAAAGTGGTAAGTTATATATCCCTAATTCCTTTGTTCGGCAACTAGTAAATTTCACTCCACACCTTGGTCCGGCTACGTGTGTGTGTGTTTTACTTAACATTACCTTTATCTCATAGTAAGAATCATAATCGATGTATGGATTAGTTTTTACTTCACACCAATCGACACTAGCCTATTAAATAGTATATACTAAATCTACGTTGATAATACTTTTCTTATTAATTAATTCCTTGGTCCGGCAAGTAGCAACAAGGTGAGTTCTAATGGGTGCACTCGTTAAAAAGACTTCTAAACGAAAGAATGGTCAATACATGCAAAATACTATTCTAAGATTATTATTTTACCTAGTTTTTACCTTGTTAATTCCTTATGGTTCCGACAACCCTAGCTATGGATTTAGTTACCCATGTTAATAATCACACAATTCATATTAACGTGATAAGAATTCATGTACTTACATTTATTAGATTTAAGAAAAGCAAGAAAATTACTTGAATTAATCAATAAGCTTGCAATAAACGATTTCCAAAAAATAGAATAATTTCCCAAAATCACAAGTTCACAATTAGAACAATAAAATTTAAAAAATACCCAAGAGTCTAACCCTAAAAATGAGGTTTTTAGAAGTATTTATAATAGACAAGTCCTAACATAAAAGGGAAACCAATTTAAGAAAAATCTGCCCAAAAACGTGTCTGAGTCGACGACTGGAGTGATGGACCATCGAGGTCACGACGGACCGTCGAGGCCCTCCGTCGTTCCATACTTAACTTCTTTTTATGCTGCTTTTTTCACCAACTTTCTGTTACGATTGATGGACATGGATGACGGTCCGTTGCATGCGCAACGGTCCGTCGATGGCTTCCGTTCCTCCATAATTAGAATCTTTTGAAGATAGGTACAGGGGCTACTTTCTGTTAACATTGACGGATTTGCAGGACGGTCCGTCGTGGCTATGAAAGTCCATCGAGATCCTCCATAGCCCCACACTTCGTCAGAATTCTCCAACTTTCTTTAGCAGCCTTTTTCTCCGTACAACAGTGTCCACCTATGGACCGTCGAGGTCACGATGGACCGTCGATGGCTCTGTAGGTCATCACTTCTGCAATTTTCAGCATAATTCTCCCACTTTCTCCTTCTGGACAGATTTCCTACAAACAAAGAGAAAACTATATCAAAACCAATACAAAAAGGTTTTAGACACACTAAACTTAAGAAAAAAGCATTGAAAGTACTGTGAAACCACGGTACATCAACACCCTCAACTTAAATTCGTTGTTTGTCCTCAAGCGACGCACTATGACTCACCACAAAATCTTTGTACATGAGTATCCTTATTTTATCTTTTTGAAATAATCTGGCTATCAATCCCAATTATTCTCAAATTGATTTATACATGCTACCACTATTAAGCTTACTCATGTGGATCATACCATGACACAGACTCACCACACACCGACACCTATCCTCTTTGATCTCTCACCAAGGTGCTAATTTTCCGGTATTGCAACTAGTACCCTTTTTCAAAACAACACCCTCATTTTTCACACAATGATTTCAGTTTGAGTATAAGGATTATTTTTCAACACTCGCTCTCATTTAGATTCACACTTCATTTATACTTATTGCCATAGGTTTGCCCTTATTTTCACTTCTTCAAGTTCACCATAATAGACTCTTAGGATCACGATAGGACTTTCTTTGATTGTAACTTAAGGTCGGGTTCAGGTAGAGTACATTTGGATGTATTTTAGTGACTTATTGCCCTCCTTGACATAACGGCTAAGCTTCCTACCTTCTCATCATTTTATTCTTCCCTATTGCTTAATTTTCTTGTATTCTTTCACCTTGCTATTCTCCCTTCTTTATTCTTTTGTGTAAATGACTCTATTCTTTTTCTTGCTTGTTTTTTCACATTTTCAAAAAAAATTTACTTTTCTTGCGTCACTTTTCTTTTGTTCTTTCTCTCTCTTTGTTCTTTCAACCCCAATTTTCCAGAGCATTCCTCATAATAGCCACCCTCAACTCATGGCTTTGCCATGAGTCAAAGTACACAATACCCACAGTTGGGTCAGGGCCACGACAAGGTTGTTTTCTTCATTAGCCACTGTCAACTTATGCTTTTTGCATAAGCAGAGGTGCATATGTTCAAGGAGGGACTAGGGCCAAAACATTATTCCCAGAAAAGATCAATTGGGGTGAAAAAGAAAGGTCTATTTTAATCTCAAATCATTTGGATCAAGAAGGGATTAATTTCATTCGGTTTTCTGTTATTTAGGCTAAAGATTGGCTATATTGAATAAAAATCTATATTCTTTCCTGATTGTCTATTACGGCTTACTTTTAGTAGGACTAACCAGGCAAGTTCTAGCTCAGTACCAATGGTGGAATATTCAAATTTTACTCACACTCACTTGACATCTCATTACTCTACCAAATTATCAAAAACCTAGTTCGAGTTTTAGATTTAAGGTAATACAGTGCTGTAACTCTATGTCATTCTTAGAGCCACACTTTTATCGGTTATTATGCCCAGTCATGCAGCATTTTCTTTAAATCAGGAGATCATTTTGTTTATTCATCATGCTTCATAGTCCATTTTTATACTATGTACAAAAGATACCAACATGCCGGTTCAACAATAAAAATAATCAGTCTCTTGGGGAAAAAGAACACAGGAAAGAAAACCCCACGAGAGGATCGTGAGTTAGGCTACTCAGACTTCACCCTAGCACTCACTTTCCATTCACCCCACCCCCAACAAAAAGACATTCAATTGTCCCCAATGCATACAAGTATATAGAGTAGGGTGGCAGGTGAAGCAAACCTGAGGCTCAAAGCGCTGGCGATCAATAAGCTGGCGAGTCCGGTTGCCCAGAATCTGCTCCCTCTTTAGTCGGGACACCCTCAGTAGTGTCCTCAACAAAAACAGCACCATCATTAGTGCTCCTGTCAGCCTCAACAACTCTGTAGATAGACACCCGTGCAGCCAACTATATAGCCCTCAACTGGCGGGCTTCCTTATCAATAAGTGTGCCTCTCCTTGCAGCCTCCAACTCATGGCGCTCCTTCTTCCGCACCCTAGATTCCTCTTCATCTCTAAATTTGTGCCTCTTGGCACGATCTCATGGTGGAGGTGGTGGCACTGTGGAAATGGAGAATAAGGCTGCCAACACTGTGTCCTCAGCGGGCTCTGCAGAAGGGGCCTCAAACTCCGGCAGCCGAGCCTCTAGTATAGTATCTAAGTCTGCTCTAAGACTCAATAGCAGCCTGGAGAGCCTTCACATCCACTGTAGGGCCTGGTCGGGCAAGAACCCACAGCTCAAATGAGTCCAAGCGCTGGTTGACCTCCATGACCTAACGTTCACTGTGTTGGGCCATCTTCCTATCTAAGAGATCCTCTGCCTCAGCAAAAGACCTCTGCATCCAAGGCTGGATGTGGTGCAGAAGTGTGGCCATTTTAGCCTCAAGTTTCTAGACCCTAGCAAGTGGGACCAGAGTAGCAGCTGGAGTCGAGTGGGAGGATCTTGGAGTGGTGCTACCACCCAGGATAGACTCGAACTGAGTTGTGTGGTAGGAATAGATGTAGCCGGTTTAACCGCTTGGTCTTGCATTAACGTTGCCGCTAGGTTCTCACCAAGCGCTGCACCTCCGGATGGGTCCCTCTGTGGGGAGACAACTCATTGGCCTTATCACGAATGAGGCCAATATCTACTGTACCAGGCAGGGTCTTGAGCACATCAATGTGCAACACACACACTCCTGCTAACCTGCACAAAGCAAAAACCATGCACGGGATAGGGTAAGTAGTAGTGGTCTTGAAGGCCCTCTCGTGCATCACCTCCTGTAGTAGCCATGTGAAATCCACTTGAACCCCGCAATCATCGCCGCCATCAGTACCGCACGATCCCAAGTGACAATGTTGTCAACTACATTGGGGGAAAGGCAATGTCGGACTAGTAACAAAAAAAACTTTGTTGTGAAGGTAAGGTTAGCCTTCTTGATACTTCCCTTGGGCTCCAGTACTTAATAGGCAGCCTCACCATCGACGGAAAGGTACTGTGAAATCCATCGTTTAATGGTCTCTCTAAACTCTGGCTCACATTGGAACCGGCCATCTTTAATCAACTTCCACCGGTAGTCGAACTCGGCGGTGAGATGTGTCCAGGTGACATCAACATCCGTGCCATGTAGAAACCTGCGGATGGCCGGCAAGGAAATGTGAACCCACTTGCCGTGGACTAAGACGTAATCCAAAGGAGCATGTTTGGATGGGGCTACCCGCCTCTCTAGCTGAGATCGGAGAGTCGCAACATAGGAGGCATAGAACTCTCAGACCATCTCCTCACTGTTGCGGCCTACATCCTCATCCTTCCACTCCAGCCGATGCCTGGTGAATATTTCATGAATAGCCGGCATGGTGCGGAGACTCCCTGTAAGAACCCGCCGCTCTACTGTCAAGGTCAGGGCATGACCACCTTGTCATTCGGCAGCTTGGCATTGGTGTATAATTGATATTGCCCCTCAACACACCACCGATTGGGATAATCAGCAACCGGGGTGGGGACGCCAGTCTGGGGTGCTAGATTAGAGTCATCACTATCATCCTCATCACACGAGTAAGACTGGAATGCGGTGGCGAGAGGAGAGGCCTCCTCAGAACAGGAGACCTCCTTAGAACTGGATGTATCCTCAGAGCCATATGCTCCCTCAGACTATGCAGCAAACCCAAAAGGTGTGCCGGTCAGTATGAGCTCATCTTCAGACTGGGAGGCAATGATTCTGTCGGGCGCCACATTCTTGGGCGGTTTCTGGTGGTTCATGCAGCACGGGTGGGAGTGAGAGTGCCTGGTGGCACATACTCCGAGTCACGCTCATCATCTGAGCCTATGACCATCAAGACGAATGGGGCGACGAACTTAGAACGCCCTCGTGAGTAGAAGTGGTCTTGTTTTTGTGCCATTAGTACCTGCAAAGAAAAGCAATTAGCACCACTAAATGCAACAGAAGAAAGCAACAAAGCATAAACATAAATGGAATCGCAGTGCAGCAGTTGCAGCACTGCATGACAGACCCATAGACGGTCCGTCGGAGGCACGACGGTCCATCATGGGGGTCCGTCGAGGAACACTTAGTGAAATATTTGTATATCACCAGAAGCAAAGGTTTTTATACTGGAAACGATTCTGCAGGACGAATCGTCATAGGCACGACGGTCCGTCATAGGGGTCCGTCAAGGGACACTTAGACTAAAATTTGAAAACATCAAAAAAAAAAGTTTCTGAAAGTATTGATGGTCGTGCAGGACGGAACGTCAAAGGCACGACGATCTGTCATATCGGTCCATCGAGAGACACTTAACTAAAGATTTTAAACATTAGAAACAAAAATTCTGACAATCTCGACGATTGTGCAGGATGAACCGTCGAAGGAACGACAGTCCGTCAAAAGGATCCATCGAGGGACACTTAGATTAATATTTATAAACATCAGAAACAAAGGTTCTGACATGGTCGATGGTTGTGTAGAACGGACTATTGAAGGCACGATGGTCCATCATAGGGGTCCTTTGAGGGACACTTGGCCTAAGAATGAGAAGTGGGGAGTGATGGACCCCCATGACAGTTCGTCGAGGGCATGACGGTCCGTCGACGCAGTCTCGTACTGTCCTTGAATTAGTTACCCTACCTTACTAATGCGAAGTATCCTTAAAAACCAAGATTCCCAAGCAACTACCCAATATCCCATCATTCCTTGGGCAAGAATTTTTCGAGTTTTAGCATTCAATTTTCAACAGCCTTTCAACCCTAGGTCAAAAACAGAATCAGGAAACACACGCCATTTTTCAACAAAACACCCCCATTCCGTTTCAATATCAGTGTTCTATGGGAACTTAGGACTATGGGGGTGAGTTCTAGCATGCAATAATTGTCCAAAATATGAGACACACACAGTAAGACATCAAAGTTTAATAAGAAAACAAAAAATTAACGATAATTAATTCACGAATCAGAAGAACATACCTTATAACAGGAGTATAGGAAGAAGAAGTAAGACACTGGTAGTGGAATAGCAGCACAAACACCATGAACATCGACCGGCAATGGAATGAAGAAACTGGGAGAATTGGGAGAGAAAGGGACTGTGGGAATTTGGGGGAAATGTGGGAAATAAGAAGATGGAAAGAGAATGGGAGTTAATGGTGATGAAGTGGGGAGAAATGGTAGAAAATGAGGAGAGAAACGGGTAGGAGGGGTTATGTGAAGAGGTGGGAACTTTAAAGGTTTAAAACTTTTAATATTCAGCCAAATGAGTTGGGTCGGGTTGGTAGGTAAAGACGCGACAATTCCCCGTTGATGTACTTTAACAGGTCGACGGTTTGTCATGGGGGTCCGTCGAGGGTGACCTAACTTGGAAAATTTGAAAGACATACCTGGGCAGGACAGATCCCACTGGCGGTCCGTCGATGACACAACAGTCCGTCGATGGGTGCAACAGACCAATTTTCTGCAGATTTCTGGTGATTTGATACCTGCACATTTAAAACCCATTAATCTAATCTTTTTGTATTTTGTGGATACTTTTTTTGGACACGAACCCTAATTTATGCTCTAGACAAAACTACTAACGAAAAATAAAGAGCAGTCAGACAAAACATTATATAAATAAAAGCAAAAATAATGCTACTATGCCTAGAAAATCATGAAAAAAACTATAGTTGTCTAGAGGATACATATTGGGTTTCCTCCCAATCAGCGCTTGATTTAACGTCGCGGCAGGATGTAGGACTCTTGATTACTCAGACTTCATCAAGATGGTATGCCTGGATCACTTCCTTCGCCGTTTCAGCATGCCCTAGATAGATTTTTATTTGCTGCCCGTTCACCTTGAACCTCACACCCTCCTTGTTCTCCAACTCAACAGCACCATGAGGAAATAGTTGAGTGATAAAATAGGGACCAGTCCATCTGGACTTGAGTTTGCCCGGAAACAAATGCAACCTAAAATTGAACAAAAACACCAAATCCCCAACCAAAAAATTGCGCTTCTCAATCTTTTGGTCATGGTACTTCTTCATCTTTTCTTTGTAGAGGGCTGAACTTTCATATGCCTTCACAAGAAATTCATAAAGCTCATTCAACCCGTCTCTTCCAAAACCTCATTCCAATCCATTTTGAACTTCTTCATATCCCACATGGACTTATGCTCTAATTAAACAAGTAAGTGACAAGCCTTCCCATATACAAGTTTGTATGTGGACATACCTATGGGAGTCTTGTATGTTGTCCCGTATGCCCAAAGATCATCATCAAGCCTCCTTAACCAATCCGTTATACTAGCATTCACTGTTTTTGCAAAAATCTGCTTAATCTCCCTGTTTGACACCTCAACTTTCCCACTAGTTTGAGGATAGTAAGGAGTGGCCACCTTATGGAGAACCCCATATTTTTTCAATAATCCCTTAAACAGCTTGTTGCAAAAGTGAGATTCCCCATCACTAATAATATCCCTTGGGGTGCCAAATATGGAAAATATGTTCTTTTTCAAGAACGCGGTGACACTCTTCCCTTCATTATTCGCGAGTGCAATAGCTTTCACCCATTTAGACAATAATCGACTGTCACAAGAATGTACTTCATCCAATGAAAACTCACAAAAGGGCCCATAAAGTCAATGCCCCACACATTAAAAAACATAATCACAAGAATGGGATTTAGATGGAGCTCTTGCTTTCGCAAAATGCCACCATCTCTTTGGCATCTATCACATGCCTTGGCAAACTCATGAGCATCTTGGTGGATGGTTGGCCAATAGTAGCCACATTGGAAGATCTTTTGAGCAGTCTGAATACTACTATGATGCCCACATACAGGCCAAGAATGGCATGCCTCCAAAACACTCAACATCTCAACTTCCGGAACACAACATTGAATAAGCCCATCACCACAACTCCTATATAAGTATATCTCATCCCAAATGAATTTTTTCACATCATGCATGAACTTTTTCCTTTGATGAAAGGAAAAGTCTAGTGGGACGATATCACTAGCCAAATAATTCGCAAAATTTGTGAATTATGGAATCAAGTCGTAGAAGGCAGCCAATACATGATCATCAGGTAAGGTATCATCAATCTCAGCCTTTTCACCCAACTCGCTCATTGATTCATCTTTTAATAGGGACAAGTGATCAACAACTTGATTTTCGGTCCCTTTTCTATCTTTTACGTGAAAGTCAAATTCTTGCAATAGTAATACCCAACGAATCAACCTCAATTTTGTATCCGTCTTTTCCATCAAATATTTGAAGTAGAATGATCAGTATGCACTATAACCCTAGTGCCAAGTAAATAGGAGCAAAATTTCTCAAAAGCAAAGACTACTGCAAGGAGCTCTTGTTCAGTCACGGTGTAGTTCTTTTGGGATTCATTAAGGGCTTTACTAGCATAGTAAAAAGGATGAAGGATTTTGTCCCTTCCTTGTCCCATTACCACACCAAGAGAAACCCCACTCGCATAAGACATCACCTCAAAAGGCTTGCTCCAATCCGGAGAAATGATGATACGTACAGACACCAACTTTTCTTTCAACTCACCTTAACACAAGATTCATCAACATGAAACTTACACTCTTTCTAGAGCAACTTGCACAAAGGATGTCCAATCTTTGTAAAATCCTTGATGAACCACCGGTAAAAGCCTGCATGCCCAAGAAAACTTCTCACACCTTTTACAGAGATGGAGAAAGTCGCTGTATCACCGCAACTTTGGCTCAATCAACCTCTATACCCTTATCTAAAATGGGATGACCCAATACAATACCTTATTTCACTATGAATTGACATTTTTCCCAATTTAGCACAAGGTTGCAATCTTCACACCTCTTAAGAACCTCGGACAAATGACTCAAACACTGCTCAAAGGAGTCACCAACCACTGAAAAATCATCCATAAACACCTCAATAGTTTCCTCCACCATATCGTAGAATATCGACATCATATATCTCTGAAATGTGGTTGGTGCATTACATAACCCAAACGGCATTCTCTTGAACGCGAAGGTCCCATAAGGACAAGTAAAGGTGGTTTTTTCTTGATCTTCCGTTGCAATAGAAATCTGATTATAACCCGAATAGCCATCAAGAAAACAGTACCACCCCTTTCCTTCAAGTCTATCCAACATCTGTTCCATGAACGGCATAGGAAAATGGTCTTTCTCGGTCCATGCATTTAATTTCTGGTAATCCATACATACCATTCATCCAGCCACCGTCCTCATCGACACAAGCTCATTTTTCTCATTGGGGACCACAGTCATTCCCCCTTTCTTACGTACACACTAAACAGGGCATACCCAACTACAATCGGCGATTGGATATATCACTCCAGCATCCAACCACTTAATGATTTCCTTCTTCACCAACTCTTGCATAGGTGGATTTAAAAGTCTCTGGTGCTAAATACTTGTCTTATGATCGGTCATGAGTTGGATTTTATGTGAACAAATCCCGGGAGGGATCCAAATAATGTCTACAATAGTTTACCCAATATCTCTTTTGAACCTTTTTAACACCTGCACCAAACTCTCAACTTGATGCACATTCAAATTTGATGCAATAATTACCGGCAAAATGCCACCTCTTCCCAAGAATACATACCCTAGATGAGGTGGTAGAGACCTAAGTTCTACTTTTGGAGCCTCCCCTAAATGCCACCTCTCACGATGCTTCATATGAAACTCCAACTTCTTTGGTTTAAACCAAAAATCACCTTGATCAAGTGTCGCGACCAATGACCAATACTCTTCAATACAATAACTGTCAAAATTCATGATCACTGGCGCTAGTGCTTCTACACCCAGACGCTCTTCTTTTTGTACCTCAGAAGACTTTTCAACCCTGTTAGATATGGCAGATACCGATTAAATCTCACCACTCTGTCTCATGGACCTAATAATGTTGAAAGTCACTTCTTCATTATTCAGCCGAAATTTCATCTTTCCTTTCTCCATAACAACCAAGAGTTTACCCGTACCAAGGAATGGCCTCCCAAAAATAATATGCACTTTAAAATCAACCTCAAAATCTAGAATCACAAAATCGGCCGGAAATATAAATGACTCCACCTTTACTAACACTTCATGGAGTATCACAATAGGCCTCTTTACCGTTCGATCGACCATCAATAGCCGCATCAAAGTGGGCTTTGGGTCACTCAAATCCAACTTCTTGTAAATAAAGAGAAGCATGAGATTTATGCTTTCCCCAAGATCACATAATGCTTTCGCAAAGTGCAATAACCAGATTATACATAAAATAGTGAAGGCACCCGGATTTTCTTTCTTTTGCACTAGAGACCTTGTAGCAATAGCACTACAATGTTGCATTCTATCATCATCCTAAAAATTGACCGATCTTTTCTTAGTGACCATATCTTTCATGAACTTGGAATAACTGGGAATTTTTTAAAGAGCTTCTATCAAAGGGAAATTGATAGAAAGTTGTTTGAGCATAGTGATAAAATGCCAGTATTTACCATCCTCGGTCTTTTTGACTAACCTCTGTGGGAATAGAGGTGGTGGTCTAGGAATGGGGGTCACCTTTTGGGGTACCTTAGCTTCTTTCCACGTTTTTCCTTTTAGATCACCACTAACCTCCACTACCTTATCATTGCCTCTTATGAAATTTTCTACACCAGAAGACATCGGTGGGTTAATGGTTTGCTTACCACCTCGAGTTGTGACTTCCATACAATGTCCATCATTTTTCAGATTTTGGACAGTATTGCTAGGAAGAGTGCCCAGTTGGCGTGGGTTCAGAGTCGAAGACAATTGGGCCATTGGCAACTCAAGATGCTTGATCGAGATTGCATGTGAATGAAACTTTTGCCCAATACTCACTAAGTCACTCCTCAATCTTTAGTGTTCTCATCACTAGCATCAAACCTCCTCATCATTTTCTGTAACATATCCTCAACTCGCGCCGTACTACCTCCACCATCCATAGGAGCAACTTCACGATTTTGAGGTGGAACATAGGGCCCACTACTATCATTTTTGTTACCATAGTTACCCCAGTTGAAGTTGTTGTCGCGGTTGTAATTCCCATCTTGGACATAATGACCCTCTTGGTTATAATTATCATAGTTCCAACCTTGATTTATTTGATCTTGGCGCGAATTCTCCTTATTGGACCCTTGGGCGTTTGGTCCGAAACCCCCCGTTATCTCATTTACTGCATAAGAGTCCTCCTTATAGTAATACTCATCAGTCGGCAATGGTGGTTAAGACAAGTAGTTCACCGTATTTACCTTTTCTGCACCCCTTAGTGACATCTTTCAACACCAACCCAAGCTCAGTTCTCATTTGAGCCATTTCTTCATGAATCTTATCTGTGACTGGGTTGTGTGCGGATTGCACTACAAAAGTGTTTCTCCCAGTATCTCACTTCCTAATGCTCCAAGCTTTATTATTTCGTGAGATTTTCTCCATCTTCTCAGCAATCTCTGCATAAGGACACTCCCCATAAGCACCACCCGCTATCGTATCCAGTACTACTTTATTATTATCATCTTCTTCCCGATAAAAGTACTCTTTTAGTGACTCATCATCAATGTGGTGATAGGGACACATCTCAAGATAGAAGTGAACATGTCCCAAGAACTACTGATTAATTCTCCGGTAGTGCCACAAAGTTGTTCACCCTATCATTGTGGTTTAGCTTCTTCGAAACTGGGTAGTAACGTTCTAAGAACACATCCCTCAATTGATTCCAAGTGTAGATTGAGTAATACGGGAACTCGGTAAACCATATAGCGCCCTCTCCTATCAGTGAGAGAGAAAACACTCTCAACCCTATTACGTCCATATTCAAATTAGGCCTCCCTACACAAGTCTTACACACCGACCTTACCTTGAAGATGTGAGCATGTGGATCCTCAGAAGGTAGCCTTCAAAACGAATCTCTAGCAGTAAGCATTTGCATCAGACTACTAGTTACCACAAAAGTATGGCCGAGTGGTACGGGAGGCAAGAAAAGTGGCCCGTCAGAGTCAGTAATATTACCATATCCCCTATAATAATCTTGAGAGCGTGCAGCGGGAGGTTGCCTCCGTATTTCACCTTCCCCACGATTTTCAGGTAATAATTTATCATGAGCATCAATCGGTTGTGGAAGTCCAGCGTTGTGATCATAATCCAGAATACCCAAATTTTGGTTCATTCTGCGCAGTGTACGCTCCAGTCAAGGTCGGGTGATAGTATGGGTTCTCATCCACTCCGCGTACTTGGCATACACGGAAGTTAGATCTTCAAGAGACAAAAAAAAAGAGAAAAAAGTAATATTAGGAAAATGTTGACTAAACTTTGGTAATAAGGTTAAAGTTAATCTAAAACCGATATTCCCGGCAGCGGCGCCAAAAACTTAATACGCTCAAATTTACTTCTCGAAAAGAAGTATAAGCGGTTGTATAAAGTAAAGAATCCAACTATGAGGTTGGGGTCGCTCCCACAAGGAAATTATTTAGACTTAACTTTAATCTATCATTACTTCTATCTTGTCAAGTCTTTCCGAAAATGTAACAAACAGGGGGTTTTAAAGCAACAAATGTAATTAACTATATATAAATAAACAAGTGACAGGTTTAAAGATTTGATTTTTATCAATTTATTAGAGTAACAAGGGCTTAAGTGTTCCCCACAAGTTCATAACGCGGTAATTCTAGCTATAACAATCCTTTCCTAGTATCTTGCATGCAAAGTGTCAAGTTATATATCCCTAATTCGTTGGTCCGGCAACTAGGAAATTTCACTCCGCACCTTGGTCCGGCTACGTGTGTATGCTTTACTAAACCTTACTTTTACCTCATATTAAGCATCATAATCGATGTATGGATTAGTTGTTACTTCACACCTATCGACACTAGATATATTATTCTACGTTGACAATTCTTTTCTTTTTATCTACCTCCTTGGTCTGGCAAGTAACAACAAAACGAGTTATAACGCGTGCACTCGTTAAAAAGACTTCTAAACGAAAGAATTATCAATACATGCAAAATGCGATTCTAAGATAATTATCTTAGCTAGTGTTTACCTTGTTAATTACCCATGGTTTCCACAACCCTAGCTATGGATTTAGTTACCCATGTTAATAATCACACAACTCATATTAAGTTGATAAGAATTCATGTACTTACTTTGATGAGATTGAAGAAAATCCAGAAAATAACTTGAATTAATCAATAAGCTTGCAATAAATGATTTTCAGAAAATAGAATAATTTCCCAAAATCTCAAGTTGACAACTAGAACAATAAAAACTTAAAAGTACCCAAAAGTCTAACCCCAAAAATGATGTTTTTACAAGTATTTATAATAGACAAGTCCTAGCATAAAAGGGAAATATATTTAAGGAAAATCTGCCCAAAAACGCGTCTGAGTCGACGACTGGAGCAATGGACCATCGAGGCCCTCCGTCGTTAAATACTTAACTTCTTTTTCTGTTGCTTTCTTCACAAAATTTTTGTTACCATCGACGGACATGGATGACGGTCCATTGCGTGCACAATGGTCTGTCGATGGCTTTCGTTCCTCCATACTTAGAATCTTATAAAGATGGGTATCGGGCGACTTTCTGTTAACATTGACGGATGTGCCGGACAGTCTCTCGTGGCTATGACGGTCTGTCGAGAGACTGTGTAGCACCACACTTAGTCATAATTCCCCAACTTCTTTTAGCAGCCTTTTTCTTCCTACAATGGTGGCTAGCTACGGACCGTCGATGGCTCCGTAGGTTGTCACTTCTGCAATTTTCAGCACAATTCTCCCATGTTCTCCTTCTGGACAGATTTCTTGCAAATAAAGAGAAAACTACATCAAAATCAATACAAAAATTCCTTAGACACACACTAAACTTAATAAAAAAGCACTGAAAGTACTGCGAAACCACGATACAATACAGGTGCTACCAACGGTATAGCGAAGTAAGTTGTCTCTATAGTGGTGTCTTGACAACGAGAATGATGTTGTTATAGCAATATAATCATTATTTCATGCGAAAAACTACCAGAACCCCTATTTTATGTTATTTTTATTTTGAAGCAGAAAGGAGCAATTTTTGGGCTATTAGTTTTTCGATAAAAATCACTGCATCAATTTCTTTAGAATGAGTCAATGTTTAATATATCACATTAGTTGTAAGTAACTCAATAAATAAATTTAAAATATTACTAATTTCGAATTGAACATAAATACAAATAGTAAATCTTAATATTAAAAATAAATGTGCAATTATATAAATTTTGTTATGGAACTATATAAATTAAGTAGAAGAACAAAGTACGGGAAGAGGAAAAATTTCTTATTCATCTTGAAGTGTAAACATGATTCATCAATTCCCTTTATTTATAGCGCCAAATTAGCATTCCTAACCATATCTTAAAGGACTCCACATAATTATACATTCACTATAGTACAAATATGTTGATAACACTCCCCCTTGAAAGTCGGTAGATTATGTGCCTCATTAAAACCTTACTAGATAAAACCCAGTTGAAAATAATCTAGTGAAGGAAAAAGAGTACACATATCAAATAATGGCATTATGGATGTCTCATTAAAAACCTTATTTTTCAAGAAAAATCCAACGGGACAAAACCTCATGAAGGAAAAAGAGTACATCACGTATTAACTCCCCCTAATGAGAACATCTACATAGACTTGAATCTTCATTTTCCAAACTTGTGCACCATCTGTTGCATCTTGACATTACCATTCTTGGGAGCTCATGAGTGAAGAAAAATTTTAACAAAATATACTTCCTTCTATCTCCTTTTATTAATCTTCCCTTCAAGGTCAAAGATTTTTGCAAGTTCCTTACTTCAATGCCTTTAAGCAAATAATCTTTTGTCTTTTGAAAACTATTTAAGACTTTCAATTCTAGTCATCAACTTGAATAATAGTACCTGTATAGGCTCTATTCATTTTGAATCTATTTAATCCTTATGAGAATGATAAACAAGTTTTCCAAACCCTTGTATATGCTTTAGATTTTGAACCCAACGGATATTTTCATATTAATTTTGTCAAATGACAACATTCAATATTAAATGCATGACATTTTCTAGTGCCTAGATAGCAAGTTAAATAAGTTTGACGCTTATCAAGATGAATCATTCCACTTTTCATTTAATAATTATTTCTACACCAACATGATTTAATAGTGGTATAATTTATATCATCATAATATTTTATAATATTGCGTGCTATTGTATCAAGGATACTGTTAACAGAATATCATTTTGCATCTATTTTCAATATGACTTAACTTATTGAGATCTCATGACTTCATTATTTTCAAGTAGCTACCCCTCTCATGAGGTTTCGTAAAGTGTTATGTCGTAGGCTCTCTAAGAGCACATTGTCTCCTTATTATGATCATTTTGAATCTTTGATCCTCCTTCAAGGATTATTTTATTTAGAATTGATTAGTCCATCGTGATTCATGCATGTCGTAAACTCTATCCATAAGGGACATTCAATAGGAGTATTTACTACTCTTCTGTAGCTTCTAATCTCCCCCTTATGTTAAACAAACTAACATATATCTCAATCTTTTGAAGAATAATATGTCTTTGTGCATCAATGTATATTCACTGCTTATATACTACATATAAAGATATTCAGATGAAAAATACTTGGTCCCAAGAGTAAATTTCAAAAAAAATTGTAAATTAATCTACCTATTCTAAAGGTGAGTCATCATCTCATAATTTAATAGATTAATCTGATTACCAATAAAATTGAGCTTGCAATTACGATACGCTCAAACTTACTTCTCAAATAAGAAGTAAAGCGGTCGTGTCAAGTAAATAACCCAACTAGTGAGGTTGGGATCGTTCCCACGAGGAAAATATTCTAGACTTAACTTCAACCTGTTATTAATATTGTTTGGTCAATGACTTCCTTGGAAAGTAAAAAAAAATAAAAGGGGGGTTTCTAATTCTAAATGAATGAAAATAACTAACACAATTGAAGGAGACAATTAACAGCTTTGAATGTTGGATTTTAATCAATTAATCAAAGTAACTAGGGTTTACGTGTTCCCCACAGGTTCATAACTTGATAATTCTAACTATAACAATTCTTTCCTAGTATCTTGCATGCAAAGTGATAAGTTATGTATTTCTAAATCCTTGGTCCGGCATCTAGAAAATCTCACTCCGCACCTTGGTCCGGCTACGTGTGTTGCTTTCCTAACCCTTATCTTTACCTCATATTAAGCATCGTATTCGATATTTGACTAAGTTATTACCTCGTTTCAATCAATACTAGCCTATTAGATAGTATACACTAAATCTATGTTAATAATTATTTTCCTATTATCTACCTCCTTGGTCCGGCAAGTAGCATTCAGGCGAGTTCTAACGTTGGCCATCCGTTAAAAAGACTTCTAAGCGAAAGAATTATTAATACATGCAAGACACTATTCTAGAATTGTTATTTTAGTTAAGTTTTATCTCATTATTTGCCTATGGTTCCCACCCTAGTTATGGAGTTTAGTTGCTCATAGTAATAATCACAATATTCAAATATATTAAATAAGAATTCATGTACTTACTTCAATGAGAAAGAGTAAAATCCGAAAGTTTGCTTGATCAATCACCAAAAGTCACTTGCAAGAATCTCAAAGTAATCAATAATCTCACAAAATCTCAAAGTAATCAATAATCTAACACTAATACAAAGGGCTCACAATAATATGATGTCAAACCTACCAGAGTCTAATCGTCTAAGAGTCTAACCCCAAAAATGAGGTTTTTCGAACTATTTATAAAAAACAAAAAACCTAATTAAACAAGGACTCTATTTGCTGGAAATCTGCCAAAACGCGGCTGGGTCGACGGACCTCGCGACGGATCGTCACCGTCATGGACTCCGTCGTCCCATACTTATGCAATTTCTTCAGCTGCTCTTCTTCATTACCCTCGACGTCAAGTATGACAGACCATCATAGGCACAACGGTCCGTCGAGGGCCTTCGTTTCAAAACACTTCAACTCTTGAAAATGGGTACTGGGATAACTTCTCTGAACTTCATGATGAACCTGCAGGACGGACAGTCATAGACACGACGGACCGTCACAAGCTTCGTAACCCCACACTTGGTCAGACTTCCCCATCTTCCTTCAGCAGCTGCACTACGCTGCCACCTATGGACCATCACAACCACGACGGACCGTCTTAAGCTCCGTAGGTGGTCTCTTCTGCATTTTTTCGCTCAAAATCTCCGCATTCAGCTTTGGACAGATTTCTTGCAAAATAAAAAGAAACTTATATAAAAATTAGCACAAAAAGGCTTTTGGACACACTAAACTTATGGAAAAAGTATTAATAATACCGTGAAGCCACGGTATATCAAATTGTCACAACCAAAATCTAGACCCTAGACGAGACCGGTGTCATTGACCTCTCAGAGGTCGCAGACAAGCCTACATACGTCATCATTACTTCATCTACGTAAAAACTCATAAGCGTTCACAACAACTATCTAAATCAAGATGATCAAATGAAAGATATAATCATAAATATAGAGTTTCCAAAATGGCACCAATACAACGTCAGAAAGTAAATAAGAAACAAATGCTATTGGAACATACTCCACTAGCTCATGCCTGCGTCTACGCTAGAATAAATCAGTAAGCATCTTCGAAAGCATGACGGCCTAATCTGGATGAAAGCTCCACTTCCGAATAACTTCTACGTTGACTCATAAGCTCTAACGTTCAGCTGCACCTGCACCTAAAAGTAGATAAATGTATGGAATTAGTACGCACTGTAGTAAGTATGGGTATATATGTATGGAATTAGTACACACTTGTAGTAAGTATGGGTATATGCAAGCAGACACCACGGACATGCATGATTTAGAAAAGCTCTCTCCTAACGATATGAGTTATGGAAAGTCAAGTCAGTGGACTTGCCAAAATCGGATTAGGAAAGTCATGCCATGAGAGTAACATGCATCATCATACATACCATATTGCACACAGCACATAACATATTGCATATAGCACATAACATATTGCATATAGAACATATCATATTTCATTTCATTCGTTCATATGTCATGAGACCTTGGAATCAAGAACTTAACATTAGGACTTCCCAAAATAAGGCCTCAACATATGAGACCTCAACTAGGGAGCCTTCTTTAGCAAAAAGAGAGTCTGCTTCATTCATTCATACGTACTTCATTTCATTTCATTCATAGGCTACTCTAAACACCAGCTATCCCTAGGATGTAGTTTAAGACTCTTATGGGGTTCACTGTGCAATGACTAAGGATGACCTTGTGTCATTACACAAGTCTAGTTCACCTCTTGCTTATCCTAACCAAACACATTTGGTATCGTTCATTTCATTGTGTGCATCACATGAGGCTGGCCTCATTCTTTCTTTGAAAACTTTAACTTTAACCGACATATATCATGTGATATCCATGAAATCATGTGCCTACCCCACACCGAAAAGAGGTGGAATCACTGGCCAAAGTGAAACAAAAAACATGCTAGCGTATATAGAGGATTGCACCCTACTAGATCCCTACGTTGGCTGCATTGGTTCAAAGACTAAGAGATATAAGGAGACACATACCCATTTGGATGGACAGTCTCATCTCATGAGAATTACACGAACCTCTGCCTTCTCAAAAGAAGGAATCTCCACAAATAGCTAGCATATCGGTGCTCCTTATAAAGTTCCATTACATTCATCTCATACATCATAGAAGCTAGATTCTAGCATGAGGGCATCATTGCTCATTAGATGATTTCTCATTTTTATCATTAGTCCTATGTATGCATTAACTTTAATACTTTCAGTAGAGTGTTCGTAGAGACTGGTCTCTTCATTAACTTTACACTCTCATAGGTGAGTACGTTTTGGTAACATTTACTTAGGATCATTTGAGATTGCTCTCATACTTCACATTATCCTCTTATCATGTTGTCACCGCATTCATTTGTATTAGCACACTTGCCCTTCATAATTACTAACCCCTTTTTATGTGAATCTTCACTTCATCATATGCCAATGCACTTGGACTTTTAGTGTGTTTCACACTCTTACATAACCCTTCTGGGGTCTCATCATTCATCACATAACATCTTAGGTTCACTTACTTTATAAATGTATGCTGGACTTATGAGTCCACACACACAAGCCATGAGGCTTCATTCATTGTTCATATAAGTGATTCATATTACCCAAGATTATGTGGTACAAGACTTATGCATCTTGTAAGTATGCCAAGGTCACAATTTGATTCTTATAGGCAGCATTCATTAATTATTTAATCACGCAAGACTTATGTGTCAATACGGAATTGGGCAAAGGGACCCGATTTCAAATCCCGTGTATACACTTAGTAAATTTTCTTTATGATTTTCGTTGACATAAACATCTTGGCTAGGGAACCCGAGATCAATTCCCCACACCTACACTTCCTTTCTTTCTTTTCTTAATTTTTGCCTTAAACATTTCGGCCCGGGGGACCCAAGATCGAATCCCCATGCCCACTTTCTTTTCTTTTTCTTTCTTTACTTAATCCATTCATTTAGACTAAGAGGGTGTGGGATCAAAAACCCACAGCCTCACCTTATTTTTAATTGCATTTGTCCTTACTTTCTCATTCGGGCAAGAGGTTGTGGGTTCGAATGCCACATACCTCATTTTTATTAGTTCGTTATCACATTTCTCTCCTCTCTCCTTCATCCGTCGAAGAGGTTGTGGGTTCGAACCCCACACGCCCCATTTCTTTTTCTTTCATTTTTCTCCTAACTTTTCACTTGAGCTTTACCCCATTTCGAATCCCTCTTACCACATTTTATTATTTAATTTTTTTATAACTTGTATATGGTGAGGTCTTGGGTTCAATCCCCACTGACCTCATGCATTAAAAAACTATTTTTAAAAGCAACATTTTTAACAGTATGATGCTGAAAACAAATTTCCAGAATGCTGGAAATTTGTTCACCCTTTTTGCAGTCCATTTTCTCAACTTTTAAATGTTAGATTTAGGACAAATTTTCGTGTAGAATATAGTTCATCTTTAGGTGAGTTTTCATGGTATCTTTCGGGAATTTAATCACCTTTTTGCAGTCCATTTTCTCACCCTCCTTAAGTTAAACATTAAGACATTTCGTGTAACATTCCGGATAATTACATGTCTAGTGAAGAGCCCAATAGGTCTTTAAGAATGCGTATTGGTGAAACATAGGCATTCCAATGCTCAGTATTGAGAAATATTGGGCATAGTATAGAAAATTGTCTAAGGGGTATTAGCAAATTTCTATATAATACCCAAATAAGCAAAATATTGGGCATATTAGAATATATTGGCTCAAAGGGTGTTGGCCAATTTTTCTAAGTATTAATGAGCTTGTGTAAGAAATATACCTGCAATGAAGACCCTAAGCTAAAATTTTTTAATTTATATTACACACAAAGTACTAGGCATCAAAGTGTCAAGCCTAGTACCATAGCACATGATCATTTAAAATGATCATGTAGATTAAACAGTGCCCAAGATCATAGTGAGGATCCTTGGAACAATAAGTAAACATTCCAAAATGAACCATAAATTAATAGTTATTTAGGAAAGTACAACCAACCCATGTGAAAGCACATGTGCAAGACATGTGAAGAAGCACCAAAGAAGGGGACCACCCTAACCGAATTCGTTTACAGTAATTAAGGGGACAAAAACGTGCATAAGGGACCACTCCATGTGGGGCCTAACTTACTAACCAATTTTAAAATGTAACTTACTTCCCCAAAAATATAAGTAACCTAGGACAAACCGAATTGGACCCATTAGTGCACCCGAAAACCTAGGACCAAAACCGGGTTGCCACTAACCTAATACTAACTAAAGAGACAACCTAGTACATAACCTAGTATGGTCCAAAGGATTAGTTATGGTTATAACGACTTAAGGGTACTTTATTAATTATCCTAGGTCACTTAATAAATTAAATTATCCATTTAATTGATCAAATTAAAGGGGTCAAACTGAAATTCATACACTAACCTAGTACAACTCAAGAAACATCCTAGTACCTAACCTAGGATGGTCCAAAAGGGTTAATTTTGGTTCCAATGACTTGAGGGTACTTTAGTACTTACCCTAGGTACCTAAATTAATTAAATTAAGTATTTAATTGATTAATATAAAGTCCAAATATTGACCAAAACCGTAGTCAACACCAATTTCCAGATTTGACTAAGTGTTATGTTCTCCTATGTTTAGTCAACTTAGGAGGGGCGTTTTGGTAATTGGTTAATTATTTTATTAAATTAACTTATTAAAACTAAGTTGTATAATTCAAAATCAGTTATTAAACCTAAAAATCACGTTCAAACTCATAGTAAAAAAAAGGACGCTAAACAGTAAGCAAGCGAAGGAAAGAAAAATAGAAAATTCCATTGATTCTCCTAGGCGATTTCAAGGTTTCTCTAAGTTTTCGTTCAAGATGGTCTGCGTAGATTAAGTTACTTAAGCTATGAATTTTCTTTAGTTGAAAATTTTCTCCAAGAGGCTTTTCAAACGATTCAAACACATGAATTTCGAAACTAGGTTTGTGTCCTAATGATATTGTTGAACGTCCATCTCCCTAGTTATCCTTGTTTTCGATTCTTTAAGTATATAGATGTAATCTAGATCATGTTGTTGGTATGTGGTTCTAACTGATTTTATAAGTTCTTGATTTATTAATGATTAATGAGGTCTATAGATTGGATTAAGATGATTGAGTGATTAGTTACACATATTAAGGAATGACATAATGCTTAGTCTTGTGTTCGAGAAAGATGAAGTTGTTATGAGTTTTTATGAAGTTTAGTTTACTATTATAGGTTTTTCATTGAATGATAATTACAAGTTAATTGAATGTAAAAAGGTTGGCTTACAAAAAATGAAGTTTAAATGACCACCATATGTGAAAGATTGGTTTATGCCAACAAATTGGCTTGCAAAACTATCTAAAAATATTAACTCCCAAAATGTGTGAAGTTATACTAATAATATGATACCAATCTCTACATCAATGAACTCACAACATAGGGTATGCCAGTCAATGAGACAAGTCCCAACATACCCTATCCACACGAACTTGTGAACGTAATAGAATTGAATAAGTAGGTATAACTTTCACAAAGAATCAAAGCTAGTTCATGAGTCTATATTGCCAAAATAACTTCATAGTTTGGCCAAACCAAGCATTGAATTGCTCTTGTAAGCTAATCAAAGATTAAAAATTCAAGTGTAGTGAAAGTTTGGCTTATGCCAATAAATTTAACTACAACAATATTTTACAAATATGTAATGGAATTGGCTAATGATTCCATGAAATTATACTTGAATGAATTGCCTGCCCTATGCCAATAAAATGGCTAACAATACATCGTCTAAGAGTGATGAATGAAATTTTCTATAATGTTATGTTTAAATAATTAGAAGATTAGCTAATTGTCTAAACATGAATGAGTGTAACTTTGGCTTGTGCCAATACATTGGCTATAAAGTCAGTTTTCAAATTTTCTAGGCCAACACTAATTTTGTGCCAATCATATATAGCCAAAGTATTAAACTGACAATATAAGAACATCTAAGGTAATTCAATGAATCCATATCAAAAGGCATGCCAATCATTGGGACAAGTCCCAACATGCCCTAACCAAATGAACTATGAATATATGTAATTCATTGGTTGAAGTTCTCATAGTCCATAAACGATGATATGAATCTATCAAATGAAATTAAGAAAGTAACGTGAATAATAACATAAATAAAGAAGTCTAAGTTAGGAATGTGACCAGAATGAGGTTTTAAAAGAAGTGAGACAAGCCTCACTTACACCTAAGCTAATATGTTAAAATACTCACGAATGAAGGTGTTAGAATGTGTGAGACAAGTCTCATTAACACCAAACATATTATGCAAGGAAAATTCACATTTCATTAATGTAAATAAAAGGATGACAATTCGTCAATAGTGTAAGTAAATGTTACCAAAACGTACTCACCTATGAGAGTGTAAAGCTAATAAAGAGATCATTCTCTATGTACACTCTAATGAAAGTATTGAGACTGATGTATACTTAATACTAATGATGAGATGATAAATCATCTATTATGCTATGATTTCCTCATACTAGAAGCCAACATCCATGACATATCAGTTGAATGAAATGAAACTTTATACTGAGCACCGATAGGCTAGCTATGAGCGGTGATGCCTTCTTTCGGGAAGGGCGGAAGTTCACGTAACTCTCATGAGATGAGACTGTCCGGCATGCTAGGTATAGATCTCCTTATATCTCCTAGTATTCTAACCTAAATTGACAATATAGGGATCTGGCGGAGTTCAGCTCCCATGTACGTTAGCATGTTTTAAGTCACTTTGGCCGGTGATTCCACCTCTTTTCAGTGTGCGGTAGACACTGGATTTCATGATACTCACATGATCTATATATTTTAAGGTTGGAGTTCCACAATGTATGAAATATAATGAAATGAACGATACTGAAGGTGTTTGTGCAGGACAATCAGGAGGTGAAATCAGATTCAAATAATGACATTAGGTCATTCTTGGTCATTGTACTTCATGATCCCGATGAGAGTCTTAAACTTCATCCTATGTATATCTGGTGTTTACATCAGCCTATGAATGAATGAAATGAATAATGTTAAGTACGAATGAACGAATGAAGCAGACTCAATGTTTGCTAAAGAAGGCCCTCGGGTTGAGGTCCCATATGTTGGGCCCTCACTTTAGATGTCTTATGCTACATCAACAATTCTAAAGCCTCGTGTATATTAAATGTATTATATAAAAAACATGAAAATAATGAAATCAATGGCATGACCAATAGAGAATTGCTTATGAAAAGTAATGAATATATAGTCTAAAGAATGACTCACCATAAGATAGGGAAATCATTCCTTAATCCTTGGATAACTTACATCGATTCATTGTGGGTATGGGACTAAAATTAATCATTGCACTTGTAAGTAAAACATAGGAGCAAATGAATTATTGAATTACATAAAAAGAAGAAGAAAAAGACTGAAAAATAATCTAAGTGTACAAAGAGGAGCTCTTGTCCTAAGAGGATCAAAATCTCAAATCTTCGCCCGAGGTGTTCTAAAATTATGTGGATGATACTAATATTTTGTAATCATATAGAAAATGAGTTGTGTGCTTTGAATGCATTAAAATACATCATATTCATACCACAATTCACATCTAACTATTTAGGGAAGTCTAGTCACTAGGCTTTCCAGAAATAGCATGTTGTTGAGGAAGAACTCTCTTTGATCATGCATAGCCTTATGTGTATGTGTGCATACACCCATACTTAGTACAAGTGGTGTACCAACCCCTACTATTTACTATTTTATAGATGGAGGTTAACGGACAGATTGACGACTCTTGTAACGGTTTGGACATTAGCGTTTCTCCAGACCATTTGGTAGGTCCTCTTGATTCGAGGATGCTACAGTTTTAGTCCAGCCTTAGTTTTAGAAAAAGCTAGTAGATGTTGTTCCTAGCGTTTCTTTTGCACCTTCATTTTGAAGCTTTGTTATAAGGCCATGTTTGGCAAACTATTTATGATATATTCATCTTCAGTTTCGAATTAATTCTTTATGTTAGATGGTTGTTCTCTTATATTGATCTTAGTATATTTTGTATGTAGTTAATAGTTATATGAAGTCTATGTATACTTCATACATATAAAAAGTTTTAAATTTTCTGCAAATTTAACTAGATGAATGTGATGAATGCAAGATGAGGCTTGTCTGCGACCTCTGAGAGGTCAACGACGCCGGTTGCAATCCAAATTCTAGAATCCGGGTTGTGACAAACTTGGTAACAGAGCATGAGGTTAAATCACCTAGGATCTAAATCTCAACACAACAACCTTATGTAGTTTCTAGCTCATGGTTGTGAAGCGCACCACAATCATGACTTAGAGACTATGCGATTATAGGAATTTCTCCTTTCTTGTACTCTTTATCATGCTAGAGATTTGACACTTTGTGTCAATATAAGTGTCTAACTTCCTTATTGTGTGAATGCGTAGAAGAATACACACAATAATTAGGATGGTCAAGTTGTCTAAAGCGTCAGGCTCAAGATCTGGCCTTCCCAGGAAGGGGCCATAATAGAAATGCCCAACGTGGACGAAAGACGTGTGGTGAGTGTGGTTGTTCACATGGAGGTGAATGTATGGTAATGTCTAAAAGTCTGCTATGAGTATTTATGTGGAGGATAAGGCTAAGTTGGTTGCATATCAACTCAAGAATATGGCTTAGACATGGATTTGCTTCATAAGTGTTATGATATAATAGACTATAGAAACGGGGTAGTATGGCTTCAGTTTCCAAATAAGTTGGGCTAAAATGAGAAGGGCGTGGTTCAAATCCAATAAGCCAAATAGTTTCAAATCTTAAGGCCAACAAGATGTTATCTAAGGGGTTAGGAGTCAATGAGAACCTTTCTTACAAAGAGTTTTCCGTTGAAATTTTAGATCTCCAAGTGAAACGGTTGAGAAACAAGAAGGTTGCCTTTGTAAAAGTATTATGGGTGAACCACCTTGTTAAGGGAGAAACATGGGAGGCTGAGGACGATATGAGATTCCGTTACCCTCATTTGTTCAATTCTTGAGGTTAGATATAATCTTCCTAAGTCTAGTTTTATGTTTAAGAAACTGTAAGTGTTAGTGCATTAGTCGATTTGGTTGAAAGTCCCTAATCGTATGTCTTATAATAGCACTATGTGAGTTAAAATTAAGTCATGTTTTCATTTCATGTTGCTATTTTTGTGTAGCATAGACATGATTTTTGTATTGCATGAGTTGTGGTGTGCATTAAGTTAAGTGCGGTTGAGAAGGAAATTCCTCAATCTCAAATATGAAGCTCCAAATAAGCTTGAATGTTATGCATCATCCAAATAAGTGTGAATCGGATATTCACAAAGAGAAAAATGTAAGCATGATAAAGTAACTTTTGAAAATCACCCTCTTTGTTTAAATGATTGTAAGTGTCATTCGGGGACAAATGTTCCTAAGGGGGGGGATAATGTAACATTCCGGATAAATACATGTCTAGTGAAGAGCCCAATAGGTCTTTAACAATGCATATTTGGGATACATAGGAATTCCAATGCCTAGTATAGAGAAATATTGGGCATAGTATAGAAAATTGGCTAAGGAGTATTAGCAAATTTCTATATAATACCCAAATAAGCAAAATATTGGGAATTTTAGAAAATATTGGCTTAAAGGGTGTTAGCCAATTTTTCTAAGTATTAATGAGCTTGTTTAAGATATATACCTGCAATGAAGACCGTAAGATAAATTTTTTTACTTTATATTACACACAAAGTACTAGGCATCAAAGTGTCAAGCCTAGTACCATAGCACATGATCATTTAAAACGATCATGTAGATTAAACAGTGCCCAAGAACATAGCGAGGATCCTTGGAACAATAAGTAAACATTCCCAAAGGAACCATAAATTAATATTTATTTAGGAAAGTACAACCAACCCATGTGAAAGCACATCTGCAAGACATGTGAAGAAGTACCAATGGAGGGGACCACCCTAATCGAATTCGTTTACAGTAATTAACGGGACAAAAACGTGCATAAGGGACCACTCCAAGTGGAGCCTAACTTACTAACCAATTTTAGACTCTAACCTACTTCCCCAAATAGAAAGTAACCTAGTACAAACCGAATTGGAACCATAATTTCACCCGACAACATAGGACCAAAACCGGGTTGACACTAACCTAGTACTAGTTAAAGAGACAACCTAGTACATAACCTAGTATGGTCCAAAGGATTAGTTATGGTTATAAAGACTTAAGGTTACTTTATTAATTAGCATAGGTCACTTAATTAATTAAATTATCCATTTAATTAATTAAATTGAAGGGGTCAAACCGAAATTCTTACACTAACCTAGTACAACTCAAGAAACATCCAAGTACCTAACCTAGGATGGTCCAAAAGGGTTAATTTTGGTTCCAATGACTTGAGGGTACTTTTTTACTTACCCTATGTACCTAAATTAATTAAATTAAGGATTAAATTGACTTATATAAAGTCAAAATGTTGACCAAAACCATAGTCAACACCAATTTCCAGATTTGACTAAGTGTTATGTTCTCCTATGTTTAGTCAACTTGGGAGGGGCGTTTTGGTATTGGTTAATTATTTTATTAAATTAAATTATTAAACCTAAGTTTTATAATTTAAGATCAGTTCTTAAACCTAAAAATCACGTTCAAACTCATAGGGAAAAAAAGGACACAAAACAGTAAGCAAGCGAGGGAAAGAAAAAACAAAAAATTCCATTGATTCTCCTAGGCGATTGCAAGGTTTCACCAAGTTTTCGTTCAAGATTCTATTCGTATATTAATTTCTAATTAAATTATGGGTTTTATCTCATGGAATTCTTTCTCCAAGAGTCTTTTCAAATGTTTCAAACTCATGAATTTCGAAACTAGGGTTGTTTCCCAATGATATTGTTGAACGTCCATCTCCCTAGTTATCCTTGTTTCGGATTCTTTAAGTATATAGATGTAATCTAGATGATGTTTTTGTTATGTGGTTCTAACTGATTTTATAAGTTCTTGATTTATTTATGACAAATGAGGTCTGTAGATTGGATTCGGATGATTGAGTGATAAGTTACACAGATTAAGGAGTGACATAATGCTTAGTTTTGTGTTCGAGAAAGATGAAGTTGTTATGAGTTGTTTATGAAGTTGAGTCTACTGTTATAGGCTGTTCATTGAATGATAATTATAATTTAATTGAATGTAAAAAGGTTGGCTTACAACAAATGAAGTTTAAATGACCACCATATGTGAAAGTTTGGTTTATGCCAACAAATTGGCTAGCAAAACTATGTCCAAAATATTATCTCCCAAAATGTGTGAAGTTATACTAACAAAGTGATACCAATCTCTACATCAGTTAACTCATAACATAGGGTATGAGAATCAATGAGACAAGTCCCAACATCCATATCCACATGAACTTGTGAACGTAATAGCATTAAATAAGTAGTTATAACTTTCATAAAGAATCAAAGCTAGTTCATGAATCTATAATGCCAAAATAACTTCGTAGCTTGGCCAAACCAAGCATTGAATTGTTCTTGTAAGTTAATCAAAGATTAAAAGTTCAAGTGTAGGGAAAGTTTGGCCTATGCCAATAATTTTTTCTACAATATTATTTTCAAAACATGTAATAGAATTGGCGAATGATTCAATGAAATTATACATGAATGAATGCATGCCTTATGCCAATAAAATGGCTAACAATACATCCTCTAAGAGTGATGAATGAAATTGTCTATAATGTTATGTTTAAATAATTAAAAGATTAGATAATGTCTAAGGTATACCAAACTAAACATGAATTAGTGTAACATTGGCTTGTGCCAATAAATGGGCTATGAAGTCAGTTTTTAAATTTTCTAGGTCGACACTAATTTTGTGCCAATCATATATAGCCAAAGTATTGAACTTACAATATAAGAACATCTAAGGTAATTCAATGAATCCATATCCAAAAGCATGCCAATCATTGGGACAAGTCCCAACATGCCCTAACCAAATGAACTATGAATATATGTAATTCATTGGGTGAAGTTCTCATCGTCCATAAACAATGATATGAAGCTCTCAAACAAAATTAAGCAACTAACGTGATTAATAACATAACTAAAGATGTATAAGTTAGGAAAGTGACAAGAATAAGGTGTTAAAAGAAGTGAGACAAGCCTCACTTACACCTAAGCTACTATGTTAAAATACTCACGAATAAAGGTGTTAGAATGTGTGAGACAAGTCTCATTAACACCAAAGATGTTATGTAAGGGCAATTCACATTTCATAAATGTAAAGAAAAGTATGAGAAGTCATCAATAGTGTAAGTTAAGGTTACCAAAACGTACTCATCTATAGAGTATAAAGCTAATGAAGAGACTAGTCTCTATGTACACTCTAATGAAAGTATTGAGACTAATGTATACTTACTACTAATGATGAGATGAGAAATCATCTATTGAGCTATGATATCCTCATACTAGAAGCCAACTTCCATGACGTATGAGTTGAATGAAATGAAACTTTATACTGAGCACCGATAGGCTAGCTATGAGTGGTGATGCCTTCTTTCGGGAAGGGCGGAGATTCACGTAACACTCATGAGATGAGATTGTCTGGCTTGCCGGGTATGGGTATCCTTATATCTCCTAGTCTTCGAACCTATACTGCTAATATAGGGATCTGGCGGGGTTCAATTCCCATGTATGCTAGTATGTTTTGGGTCACTTTTGCCGATGATTCCACCTATTTTCAATGTGGGGTAGACTTTCATGATGCTCACATGATCTATGTCGGTTAAGGTTGGAGTTCAACAATGTATGAAAGATAATTAAATTAACGATATCGAAGGTGTTTGTGTGAAACAATCAGGAGGTGAAATCAGATTCAAGTAATGATATTAGGTCATTCTTTTTCATTGCACTTCATGATCCCGTTGAGAGTCTTAAACTTCATCCTAGGTATAGCTGTTGTTTACATCAGCCTACGAATGAATGAAATGAATAATGTGAAGTACGAATTAACGAATGAGGCAGACTCAATGTTTGCTAAGAGGTCCCTCGGGTTAAGGTCCCATATGTTGGGCCCTCACTTGAGATGTCTTATGCTACATCAACGATTCCAAAGTCTCGTGTATATGACATGTATTATAAAATAAACATGAAAGTAATGAAATCAATGGCATGATCAACAGAGAATTTCTTATGAAAAGTAATGAATATATAGCGTAAAGAATGACTCACTATAAGATAGGGAAATCATTCCTTAGTCCTTCGATTACTTACATCGATATATTGTGGGTATGGGACTACAATGAATCATTGCACTTGTAATTAAAACATAGGACCAAAAGAATTATTGAACTACACATCAAGAAGAAGAAAAAGACTCAAAAATAATCTAAGTGTATAAAGAGGAGCTCTCGCCCTAAGAGGATCAAAATCTCAAATCTTCGCCCGAGTTGTTCTAAAATTATGTGGATGATACAAATGTTTTGTAATCATATAGAAAATGAGTTGTGTGCTTTGAATGCATTAAAATATGTCATATGCATACCACATTTCACATCTAATGATTTAGGAAAGTCTAGTCACTAGTCTTTCCAGAAATAGCATGTTGTTTAGGAAGAGCTTTCTTTGATCAGTCATAGCCTTATGTGTATGTGTGCATACACCCATACTTAGTACAAGTGGTGAACCAACCCCTAATATTTACTATTTTATACATGCAGGTTAAGGGACAGATTGACTACTCTTGTAACGGTTTGGACATCAGCATTTCTCCAGACCATTTGGTATGTCCTCTTGATTCGAGGATGCTACAGTTTTAGTCCAGCCTTAGTTTTAGAAAAAGCTAGTAGATTTTGTTCCTATCGTTTCTTTCGCACCTTCATTTTGAAGCTTTGTAATAAGGCTATGTTTGGCAAACTATTTATGATATATTCATCTTCAGTTTCGAATTGATTATTTATATTAGATGGTTGTTCTCTTATGTTGATCTTAGTATATGATGTATCTAGTTAATAATTATATGAAGTCTATGTATACTTCATAAATATAAAAAGTTTTAAATTTTCCGCAAATTTAACTAGATGAATGTGATGAATGCAAGATGAGGCTTGTCTATGACCTCTTAGAGGTCAATGACGCCGGTTGCGATCCGGATTCCAGAATTCGGCGGATTCCAGAATCCGGGTCGTAACATTTCGAGTAGTTTTTACAGAGATCTTGAGGTGCATTTTCGAGGTTACTTTCAATCAAGAATTTTCATTCAATTCAGCAACTTTGAAATCATATGAATATCACGTTTTCATAATATTCATACACGTAAAATACAAAAATTTACAATGTCAAATTTCATGCTTCAAGCCGAGACCAAAATCACAGTATACACGTGCACCCACAGGTTAACATACCACACATTTTGGGAAACAATTCTTTCATTTCTACATAATTCCGAATACACATTCAAACACGTAATCACAACCAGACCTAAAATCATCTACCAGAAATCATACCAACGCATACTAGAATCTTTCAAAGGATCTAATGATAGGGGCATTGATACGCTCAAACTTACTTCTCAAATAAGAAGTAAAGCGGTCGTGTCAAGTAAATAACCCAACTAGTGAGGTTGGGATCGTTCCCACGAGGAAAATAGTTTAGACTTAACTTCAATTTATTACTACTATTGTTTAGTCAATTACTTCCTTGGAAAGCAAAAATGATAATAAGGGGGGTTTCTATTCCTAAATAAATAAAAATAACTAGCGAAATAAAAGGAGACATATAACAGCTTCGAATGTTGGAGTTTAATAAATTAATCAAAGTAACTAGGGTTTACGTGTTCCCCACAGGTTCATAACTTGATAAGTCTAACTATAACAATTCTTTCCTAGTATATTGCATGCAAAGTGATAAGTTATGTATTTCTAAATCCTTTGTCCGGCATCTAGAAAATTTCACTCCGCACCTTGGTCCGGCTACGTGTGTTGCTATACTAACCCTTATCTTTACCTCATATTAAGCATCGTATTCGATATTTGACTCAGTTATTACCTCGTACCAACCAATACTAGACTATTAGATAGTATACACTAAATTTATGTTGATAATTCTTTTCCTATTATCTACCTCCTTGGTCCGGCAAGTAGCACTAAGGCGAGTTATAACATTGGCCATCCGTTAAAAAGACTTCTATGCGAAAGAATTATCAATACATGCAAGACACTATTCTAGAATTGTTATTTTAGTTAGGTTTTACCTCATTATTTGCCTATGGTTCCCACAACCCTAGTTATGGAGTTTAGTTACCCATAGTCACAATTACAATATTCAAATATGTGATATAAGAATTCATGCACTTACTTCGATGAGAAAGAGTAAAATCCGAAAGTTCACTTGATTAATCAGCAAAAGTCACCAACAATCAATGATAAAAGTCTCAAGATAATCAGTAATCTCTCAAAGAGTCTACAAAATAATCAATAGTCTCACAATATTCAAAGGTCTAACAATGATCCACAGTCTAACCTAATAATCCAGAGTCTACTAATAATCCAGAGTCTAACCTCAAAAACGAGGTTTTTCAAACTATTTATAAAAAATAAAAACCTAATTAAACAAGGACTCTATTTGCTAGAAATCTGTCAAAACGCGGCTGGATCGACGGACATCGCGACAGATCGTCGTGGTCACGACGGACCGTCATGGACTCCGTCGTCCCATACTTGATGAAATTTCTTCTGGTGCTCTCTTCATTACCCTCGACGGCAGGTATGACGGATCGTCACAGACACAACGGTCCGTTGAGGGTCTCCGTTCCAAAACATTTGAACTTTTGGAATATGGGTACTGGGACTACTTCTCTGAACTTCATGACGAACCTGCAGGACGGACCGTCATGGCTACGACGGTCCCCATCTTCCTTCAGCAGCTGCACTACGCTGCCACCTACGGACCGTCACAAGAATGACGGACCGTCACAAGCTCCGTAGGTGGTCTCTTCTGCATTTCTTCGCTCAAAAACCTCCGCATTCATCTTTGGACAGATTTCCTGCAAATAAGGAGAAAGTTATATAAAAATTAGCACAAAAAGGCTTTTGGACACACTAAACTTAAGGAAAAAGTATAAAGAATACCGTGAAACCACGGTATATCAATACCCTCAACTTAAATTTGTTGTTTGTCCTCAAGCGACGCACTATGACTCAATACACAATATTTGTACAATAGTATCCATGTTTTATCCTTTGCAATCATTTGGCTATCAATCCCGATTAATCTCATCATATGTATGCATGCTATCACTATTAGGCTTGAATTATGTGGAATCAGACGATGACAAAGACTCACCATGCACTAACACCTATCCTCTTCAATTTCTCACCGAGGTGCTAATATTTCCGGTAATGCAACTAGTGTCCTCACTTCAAAACAAAATCCTCATTTTTCACACAATGATTTCAGTTTGAGCATAAGGATTACTTTTAAACACTCACTCTCAGAACAAATTCACACTCATTCATACCTATTGCCATATGCTTGCCTTTATTTTAACTGTTTTAAGTTCGCTATACAACCCTTAGGATCACAATAGGACTTTCTTAGCTTGTAACATAGGCTCAGGGTCAGGTAGGGTATATTTAGGTATACTTTAGTGACTTTTTGCCCTCCTTGACATATCGGCTAAACATACAATTTTCTATCATTTTATTTTGCCCAGTTTCCCACATTCTTTCACCTTGCTATTTTCCCTTTTTTTTTCTTCATTTGTGTAATTGACTCTCTTATTTTCTTGCTTGTATTGTTTTTTTCATTTTTACTTTTCTTTCAACTAATTTTTGAGTCACTTTACTTTTGTTCTTTCTCTCTCTTTATTCTTTCAACCCCACATTCCAGAACATTCCTCATAATAGCCACCCTCAACTCATGGCCAACACATTATTCCCAGAAAAGATCAGTTGGGGTGAGAAAGAA
>NC_028644.1:13671019-13675238 GCF_001406875.1 Solanum pennellii | reverse complement strand
TGAATTGGGCTACTCAGACTTCACCCTAGCACTCACTTTCCATTTACCCCACTCCCAACAAAAATATATGCAATTGTCCCCAATGCATAAAAAAATTCAAATACTAGAGTGGTAGGTGAAGCAAACCTGGGGTGCAAAGCGCCGACGATCAGCAAGCTGGTGGGTCCGGTTCCCTGGAACCCACTACCTCTGTAATCTGGACACCCTCAGTGGTGTCCTCAGCATCAACAGCACTATCAGCAGTGCCTCCCGCGATCTCCACAGTTCTGGAGCTAGACGCCCTAGCAGCTAACTCTTCTGCTCTCATCTGACGCCCCTCCTCCTCAACAAGCGAGGCTCTCCTCGCAGCCTCCATCTCACGGCACTCCTTCTTCCGTGCTCGCGCCTCATCCTCCTCTCGACCCCTACGCCTCTCGGCATGGTCTCGAGGGGGAGGTGGTGGAATGTCTGAAGTGGCGAATAGGGCCGCCATCACTATCTCTTTAGCAGGCTCTGCAGAAGGGGCCTCAGACTCAGGCACCCTAGCCTCTAAGATCGTATCAATATCTGCTCGAAGACTGTCGACCGCAGCCTGAAGGGTCGACACATCCACCGGAGGGGCTGGTCGGGCTAGCACTCGCAACTCAAAAGCGTCCAAGCGCTGATGAACCTCAGCGATCTTCCGCTCTGTGTCCTGGACCATTCTCCGCTCCAAGCGCTCTTCTGCCTCAGCAATAGACTTCTGCATCCAAGGCTGGATGAGATGCAGAAGTGTGGACATCTATGCCTCTAATTTCTGGACCCTAGCAAGCGGGACCAGAGCAGAGAAAGGGGCTGAGCGAGAGGAGCTCGGGGCACTGCTACTACCTGGGATAGACTCGATCGGGGTAGTATCAGTGGAAGCCGCTTGTGTAGCCGTGCGGGCCTGTGCTACCGTCTCAGCCAGATTGTCACCAAGCGGAGGTAACTCTGGACGGGGCCCTCTGCGTGGAGACAACTCATTGTCCTCATCCCTTATGAGGCCGATATCAACTGCGCCCAGTGGGGTCTTGAGTTGATCAACGTGCCATATAGGCACACCGACAGACCTGCATAGAGAAAATATCATGCATGGGAAAGGGTAAGTATTTGTGACTTTAAAAGCCCTCTCGTGCATGACCACCTATAGAAGCCACGCAAAATCCACCTCGAACCCGGCTATCATCGCCTCCATCAATACTGCTCGATCCCATGTGACGATATTATCAGGGGTTGTGGTAGAAAGGAAGGGGCGGACAATCAACCACAAAAACTTCGCCGTGAAAGTCAGGTTGGCCTTATTGATGGCCCCCTTCGTCTCAATCACCCAGTCGGCACCCTCTCCATCAACGGACAAGTGCAGGGCCATCCACCTCTTGGTGGTCTCTCTCAGCGATGGCTCACGCAGAAATTGGCTATCTTTGACAATCTGCCATCGGTAGTCAAACTCGGCAGTAAGAGGGGTCCGATTAGCATCAACATTCTCGCCGTATAGAAACCGGCGGATAGCAGGCAGGGAGATATTAACCGGAATGACACGTACTCGGACCTACTCCAGTGGGACCTGTTTGGCGGGGGCAGCGCGCCTATCAATCTGCGATCGGAGAGTCGCTACGTAGAATGCGTAGAACTCTCGGACCAGCTCTTAACTATAACGTCCAAACGGACGTGCTGTCCACTCCAATCGATGTCTGGTGAAGAGATTGTGGATCTCAGGCATCGTCGGGAGAACTCCCGTAAGGACCCGCCGCCCCAATGTAAGTGTCCGAGTCATAACTCCTTTGTCATTCAGGAACATGGCATCGGAATAGACTTAAAACTGGCCGTCTACATACCACCGGTTGGGCTGGTCGGTGACCGGGGTGAGAGCACAAGCTTGTGAACCGGGTGTGGATTCCGAACTGTCAGCCTCATCAGACGAGACCGACGCTGCAGCAGTGGCGGGTGCGGGAACCTCAGTAGATTCGGAGTCTTCCTCCGACCACGAAACTCCTAAGGAGCCAGACGCTCCTTCTTCATTAGTGGCTGACCCAGAAGGTGTGCCGGTCAGTGTGCGCTCCTCATCAGACTGGGAGGCAGTGACTACGCCAAACGCCACCTTTTTGGGTGTGGCTCTGGCAGCACGTGCAGCACGAGATGGGGTGGAATTGCCTGGGGGTACATAATCGGGGTCACGCTCATCATCAAAGCCAATGACCAGGCGGGCAGACGGGGCGACAGATTTTGATCGCCCGCGTGAATAGACTTGATCGTGTTTTGGTGCCATAGTAGATAGTACCTGTAAAGGATCAATATTAGTACTAGAATGAGCAAACAAGACAAGCAAAACCACACAAAATAAATAAAAAAAGTTTTTAAAAAAATTATATTTCTATAGTAACAGTGAAACACAACGGACCAGGTGACGGTTCGTCGTGAGTACGACTGACCGTCATGGGGTCCGTCGTGTCTTACTTAGACTATGTTTATATGGAGAACCCTGAAGGAGAGTCTCTGACAAGTATGACGGTATGTGCAGGATGGACCGTCACCGGTACGACGGTCCGTCGTAGGTGTGTCCGTCAGAGGACACTTAAAAGAAATATGGAGACCCTAGGAGAGGGGTCTCTGACCGTCATGACGGTCATGCAGGGCGGTTCGTTGAAGGTATGACGATACCTCGTAGTTGTCCGTTTGAGCACACTTAGAAAAATAGAGAGAGATCCTTAGAAAAAGGGTCTCTGACAACCAGAACGATTGTGCAGGACGAACCGTCGTTGGTATGATGGTCCGTCGCATGTGTCCGTTGAAGGACACTTAGAAAAAGTGAGAGACCCTTAGGAATATGGTCTCTATCTACCAGAACGGTTGTGCAGGACGGACCATCGCGGGAACAACGGTCCGTCGCATGTGGCCATTGGTGGACACTTGGAGAAAAATTGGACAGTGGAGTGTTAGGGCGTTTGGAACGGACCCAATGACGGTCCGTCGTGAATACGACGGTCCGTCATCGGGGTCTCGTTCTATAACTCAGTGACAGAACTGGAGATGCCCCATTCATCCCCTATGACCCAAATCGAATTGGTAGTGTTTTGACCTACATTTGTCTAACCCAAATACCTAGTAAACTAGCAATGCTAAGGCACTTATTTCTAGGGTTTTAACACGGCAATTTCGGGAATTTTTTTAACCTAGGTCAGACAAAATTTGATAGAGAATGAACGTATCAAGAAGAACTAGACTACTACTAATTGATAAACAAAAATGCAATATAAATGAGTAGAAATTAGAGACACATACCTAAGAATTTGAGAAAAACAAGAGGGAAAAGGTACTTGGTGATCAAGAAGACACCCACAGCAGCAGCTCCCACTAGTAGATGAGGACTTTTAGGATTTAGGAGAATTTGGGGAAAATGATCGGTTGAAGAGGGTGATGATTTTGGAAGTTGAAAAGGGAGGGAAATAGGAGGAAGAGTGAAGGAATGGGGTGAAATGAAGGTTGGGGGTTTTAAATGTTGATTTTTTTTTAAAACCCCAGTCCGGTTGGGTCGGCTACGCCTCATTAATGACGCGACGATTCCATGACGACGGTCCATCTCATTTGTGACGGTCCGTCGTTGGTTCCGCCACATGTGCCCGAGTTTGAAAATAACAGAAAGATGTACCTGGCACGACGGATTCATGCGACGGTCTGTGACAGTTTACAGGGTCCGTCGCTGTATCCGTCAGTGACTGCTGCAAAGTAATTTTCTGCAGAATTTCCTGGTGATGTGCCTGCAAATTTAAAACCCATTAGTAGAAAATGCTACCATTACTAAAAATAAAAACTATAAGTATTGGGTTGCCTCCCAACAAGCGCCTGATTTAACGTCGCGGCACGACTGAGGACACTTGATTACTCAGCCTTCATCAAGATGGTATGCCTCTATCACTTCATTCACCGATGCAGTATGCCCAAATAGAGTTTTATTTGTTCTCTATTCACCTTAAACCGCACTCTATCCTTGGTTTTTAACTCAACTTCTCCATGAGGGAATACTTGGGTGATCAAGTAAGGGCCAGTCCGTTTGGACTTGAGCTTGCCCGGAAGACAAGGCAACTCAGATCTGTCTAAAAGAACCAATCCCCAACCATAAACTCTTGTTTTGCACTTTTTTCTTCATTCTCCTTCTTCATCTTTTCTTTGTGGGATATGGCGGATACCGATTGGAGCTCACCACTCTGCCTCATGGTCCTACAAA
>NC_028644.1:13661801-13670958 GCF_001406875.1 Solanum pennellii | reverse complement strand
CTTAATCGATATTGCATGTGTATCGACTTTTTGCCCAATACCTGCTAAATCACACCTTAACTCTTTAATGTGCTCATCACTAGCATCGAACCTCCTCATCATTTTGTGCAACATATCCTCAACTCGCGCCATACTATCTCCACTATTCCTAGGAGTAACTTCACAATTTTGAGGAGGGACATAGGACCCATTCCTATCATTTCTGTTATCGTAGTTACCCCTGTTGAAGTTGTTATCGCGGTTGTAGTTTCCATCTCGGACATAATGACCCTCACGGTTATAGTTACCATAGATCCGACCTTGGTTCCCTTGACCTTGGCGCCAATTATCCTGATTTGAGCCTTGGGCGCTCGGTCGAAAAACCCCCGTCTGCTCATTTACTGCATAGGAGTCCTCTGCTTAATAGCATTCATCAGTAGGAGGTGGTGGTATAGGCAAGTAGTTAACTGCATTTATCTTTTCTGCACCCCCAGTGATATGTTTTAGTACCAACCCAAGCTCAGTTCTCATCTGAGCCATTTCTTCACGAATCTCATCTGTGGCTGGGTTGTGAGTGGACTGCACTGCGAAGGTATTTCTCCCGGTATCTGACTTCCTAGTACTCCAAGCTTTATTATTCCGGGAGATTTTCTCTAATTTTTCAGCAATCTCAGCATAAGGACACTCCCCATAAGATCCACCTGCTATAGTGTCCAACACCGCTTTATTATTATCATCCTGTCCCCGATAGAAGTATTCCTTCAGTGACTCATCATCTATACGGTGATTTGGGACACTTCTCAAGAACGAGGTGAATCTATCCCAAGAACTACTAACTGACTCTCCTGGTAGTGCCACAAAGTTGTTCACTCTGTCTTTGTGGTTTAGTTTCTTGGAGACCGGATAGTAGCGTGCTAAGAAAACATCCCTTAGTTGGTTCCAAGTGAAAATTGAGTTGTAAGGGAGCTCAGTGAACCAAATAGAAGCCTCTCCCATCAGTGAAAGAGGAAACACTCTAATCCCTATTACATCCAAGTCCAAGTCATGCCTCCTTACACAGCTTTTACACACTGCCCTTACCTTAGCTATATGGGCATGTGGATCCTCAGAAGGTATCCCTGAAAACAAACCTCTAGCAGTGAGCATTTGCATCAGGCTACTAGTTACCACAAAGGTGTGGCCTGGTGATAGAGGCGGCAAGACAAGTGGCCCATCGGAGTTTGCTATGTTGTCATAGCCTCTGTAGTATGCTTGGGGCCGTGGAGCGGGATTTTGTCCCCTCTGTTGGTGTTCACCCGGAGCATCGGGTAACAACTGACCATGAACATCAACCAGAGCTGGGATGTTCTGGTTTGGATCATCATCATTGATTCCCAAGTTTTGATTCATGTTGCCTAGTGTACGCTCTAATTCTTGATCGTAGTGAAACAAGGGTTCTCTTCATCTCCGTGTATTTGGCATACAAAGAAGATGGTTCTGCAAGAATCAAAAACAATAAAACAAAGTAAAATCACGAAAATATCAACTAAACTATAGTAATAAGTTTAAGTTAATCTAAAAGCTACTTTCCCCGACAGCGGCGTCAAATTTTATACGCTCAAACTTACTTCTCAAATAAGAAGTAAAGCGGTCGTGTCAAGTAAATAACCCAACTAGTGAGGTTGGGATCGTTCCCACGAGGAAAATAGTTTAGACTTAACTTCAATTTATAACTACTATTGTTTAGTCAATTACTTCCTTGGAAAGCAAAGATGATAAAAAGGGGGGTTTCTATTCCTAAATAAATGAAAATAACTAGCAAAATAAAAGGATACAACTAACAGCTTCGAATGTCGGAGTTAATCAATTATTCAAAGTAACTAGGGTTTACGTGTTCACCACAAGTTCATAACTTGATAAGTCTAACTATAACGATTCTTTCCTAGTATCTTGCATGCAAAGTGATAAGTTATGTATTTCTAAATCCTTGGTCCGGCATCTAGAAAATTTCACTCCGCACCTTGGTCCGGCTACGTGTGTTGCTATACTAACCCTTATCTTTACCTCATATTAAGCATCGTATTCGATATTTGACTCAGTTATTACCTCGTACCAATCAATACTAGCCTAGTAGATAGTATATACTAAATCTATGTTGATAATTCTTTTCCTATTATCTACCTCCTTGGTACGGCAAGTAGCATTAAGGCGAGTTCTAACGTTGGCCATCCGTTAAAAAGACTTCTAAGCGAAAGAATTATCAATACATGCAAGACACTATTCTAGAATTGTTATTTTAGTTAGGTTTTACCTCATTATTTGCCTATGGTTCCCACAACCCTAGTTATGGAGTTTAGTTACCCATAGTCATAATTACAATATTCAAATATGTGATATAAGAATTCATGCACTTACTTCGATGAGAAAGAGTAAAATCCGAAAGTTCACTTGATTAATCAGCAAAAGTCACCAACAATCAATGATAAAAGTCTCAAGATAATCAGTAATCTCTCAAAGAGTCTACAAAATAATCAATAGTCTCACAATATTCAAAGGTCTAACAATGATCCACAGTCTAACCTAATAATCCAGAGTCTACTAATAATCCAGAGTCTAACCTCAAAAACGAGGTTTTTCAAACTATTTATAAAAAATAAAAACCTAATTAAACAAGGACTCTATTTGCTAGAAATCTGTCAAAACGCGGCTGGATGGACGGACATCGCGACAGATCGTCGTGGTCACGACGGACCGTCATGGACTCCGTCGTCCCATACTTGATGAAATTTCTCCTGGTGCTCTCTTCATTACCCTCGACGGCAGGTATGACGGATCGTCACAGACACAACGGTCCGTCGAGGGTCTCCGTTCCAAAACACTTGAACTCTTGGAATATGGGTACTGGGACTACTTCTCTGAACTTCATGACGAACCTGCAGGACGGACCGTCATGGCTACGACGGTCCGTCACGTTTTCCGTAACCCCACACTTGGTCAGACTTCCCCATCTTCCTTCAGCAGCTGCACTACGCTGCCACCTACGGACCGTCACAAGCATGACGGACCGTCACAAGCTCCGTAAGTGGTCTCTTCTGCATTTCTTCGCTCAAAAACCTCCTCATTTATCTTTGGACAGATTTCCTGCAAATAAGGAGAAACTTATATAAAAATTAACACAAAAAGGCTTTTGGACACACTAAACTTAAGGAAAAAGTATTAATAATACCGTGAAACCACGGTATATCAGGCATGCAACGGGGATAACCTTAGTTTTTGATTGTGAATAGTCTGAACCTTAGGGGTCTCTTGGGAAAGGGACCAAGAAGGAAGAAAACCCATACATGAAGCCGTTCAAATTGTTCTTTCAAGCTGTCGAAATCCCCCCACTAAGCCAATGTCTCACCACCGAAATCACAAGTCAATCCGTAGAGAACTTGGTTTTTGCTTTTCGTTTTGAAGCTTATTTTGCTTTTTGAGTTTGAGCATTCAACTTCTTGATGAACTTTATATTTTTTTTGTTCTGTTTTTTTGTTTTACAGAAAGTTGAGCGTGTAAATAAGGTGAGAGTAGAGAGAGACGTGAGAATGAGTTAGCTTAGGATTACGAGATTAGGTGGAAACTTAGTCAAATTAGGACTTCTCTTAATTGTTTAAAAATCTGATGTTTTTTAAAGGGTAAGCGATATGACCACCAATCCCCTACAAAATCATATTATAATAATCAATTAATCCACATAAATGTCGCTTCCACAAAGGCTCGAACCCGGATGAAGCCTAACTTGTGAAAAAAACTCAATTTAGGCCAATCCCTACCCGAATTGCCCCTCCTCTTTCAATGAATTAATTAATTAATTAATTAAATATTTAGGGTAATTACAATGCTACCCCTATCTTAATAAAGACTATTTTACCCCTAGACCCTCCAAACCTAAGATTACCTCTTTTAAATCCAGTAAAACTCATCCGGGTGAATTTCTTGAATTTCGGTGCCCTACATTGTTTGTTATCACCTTGCATAGCTCAACTAACTCACCAAGGTTGTTGTCTTGGCTATTGAATAGGTTCTGAGGTTTGGTTCTACGGGCAACAAGCGGAGTGAACTCGGTCTAATCCATGCATTCTAGGTACGTTTAAGCATTACTTAGCATTGTCATTTTCATGTTGTAACAGCAATCATATTTTTGACCCAATAATTTTTGCAAACATCAAGTTGTGAGATAATAGTAGGCACACATGAGTCCATATAGAAGGATCATCTATTAGGACCATGAATTATCTAAACAACTCACTTGGTGAGTGAATAAGTCCACAAATATCCCTACGTATACGTTCTAAGAATACAGGGGTTTTAATCTCAACTTACATTGATGATAGTATCATAATTAACTTGCCTTGATAACAAATAGTACAAGAAAATTCACCATTTATAAGAATCTTTAGGTTCTTTAATGGATGTCTATTTGAATTACATTATAGACCCATAATGTCTAAGAGGATATACACTCATGATGTCCAAGACGATCATGTCAAAGTACGAAAGTGTTGGAAGTAGGAAACTTTTGATTTACTAAAAATTTTGCGACAATTGTTGTCCAATACAAATAAAAAAATAACACATGTCGACCAAAAAAAATTAATACCATATCTACAACCAAAGTTTGCGATCTTTATCACCCCTAGAATGGTGGCTTACTCCTCATCCACTTTGTAGAATGCATTTGTACATATTTTTAATAAAAAGTTTTCATTTTTCATGAGTGGAACACAATCATCTGAGTGTATCATCTTATGATAGCTTTAGTACCTTATTCTATGTTCATGTGTATTATTCAATAACTTGTCTTCTTTCAGACATATTATGTACTACTACCACATTTGCTTCAAGTAATGAACAAAATTAGTAATTTCATGACTTCTCATCAATATGGTGCATTAAGACTCAAATTCATGTCCATATAAAGTGTTAAGGCCATAAATAAATGAAACTTGAACCTAGTACCTTCTCATCATGGTGCACCAGCACTTTAACTCAATCCATTGTCTTATTCATTTGGTGCGGTAAAACTTAATTACATCGTCTTACCCACAATGAGGCTCAACCTCAAGCCTTCAAATAAATGTAATTTTATAACTTTTAATAATCATTAATATTTAATATGATCGTGTATTATATCAACACACAAATTTGAGATTATTGATTTATTATAATCAACATTAGTAGTTAATAGATATAGAAGGTTGAAAACATACTTTTCACTAAATTTTGCTCATTTAATTATCAAAATGAACTAAAGAATTCTCTTTAAATACTTACTCCAGATGGTAACTCCAGATCTGTCACAAAAATAATTATAGCTAACAAAGTAAATAAATCATACCTTATAGAAAGGTATGGGAACCTTATTGCATAATTATGCAAGATCTCTTTTGCACTTTTCTTGTCTTCTATCATAATTCTCTAAGGATGGAATAATCGTTTTGATAACGTGTTATGAAACTATATAAATAAGTAGAAGAACAAAGTAGGAAAATAGAAAAGACTTCTTATTCATCTTGAATTTACATTCAGGATTCGTCAATCGTATTTACAATGAAGGAAAACCCCTTTATTTATAGGGGAAACCTAATTTTGTCCCCAAGTTGGATTCCTAACCATGTCTTAAAATGACTCCACATAATTAGACATTCACTATAACAAAAATATGTTTATAAAAAATTTATATTATACTGAATATCTATTATGTGGAGTCTTTATAGGGTATGGTTAGAAATCCAACTTGGAGACCAAGTTAGATTTTCCCTATAAATAGAGAGGTCCTCTTCGTTGTAAAATCATCCGTCAAGAGAAATGATAAGTCTTCTCTTGTCTCTACTTTCTTCTTCTTATTTCATAACGTGTTATTCGCACGAGACATTACCGTCTCAAAAGAGTGAAGCTTTAAGTTTGAAGAATTACTAAAGTATTACTTATTCTCTCTTTTAATTTTATTGGTCAATCTTACGGAACTAGAGTTCATTGCCCTTCATAGTTTGGGCAAGAACTACCTTTCATGGCTGTTGGATGTTGAAATCCACCTTGATCCAATGGGTCTTGGAGACATCATAAAATAGAAAAATAAAGCATCAAAGTAGAATTGAGCTTGCTATGATATTCTTGCGTTGTCATCTTGACGAGCTTTAAAATAGAATGTCTCACATTTAACGATCCACTTGTTTTGTGGAATAGCCTAAAAGAATTGAGCGATTGTCATGTTCAGAATCACTTCTCAGTTGAAATTATGTGGAGAAACGGTTAGTAAGATTCATATGATGGAAATGACGTACTGCACTTTTTATTCCTCGAATTTGCTTTTGCGGAAATAATATCAAGAGAAAGGCTTCAAAAAGTATTCTAAATTAATTTCTCATCTTCTTGTTGCTAAGAACAATATTGATTTATTAATGAAAAATCATGACAATTGGCCTACTTGATCTAAACCACTTCCCGAAGTGAATAGGTGTACGCCCACCACGTGGAAAATGTCGCAGCCCTAATCATGGTTGTGCAAGTAGACGTGGATGTGGTTGTGATTATGGTAAAGAACGTAATTATTTTCCTGGTTTTAATCATTCGAAAAATTAAAATTACAATCAAAAGGAAAAAATAAAGGATGAGAAACGTGAAGATACTAAGGAATGTTGTTTCTGATGTAGTGGAAGAGGTCATTATGCACGTATTGTCATACTCCCAAACACTTGGTTGAGCTTTCTCAAGAATCGCTAAGGAAGAGAGAGAAAAATCCTAAAGCGAATTTTGTCAGTTGACATCACGCACTCGGATGTAGTAGATTTCTTCGCACATCCTAAGAAAAGATAGATCACTTAATTGGTGATGGTTCTATGTCCATGGAAGAGTGATTTTTTATGGTAGTAGTTATTAATAAATTCATGTAATAGTAGTTGTTTACATGAGTATTAGTATTTTAATTAATTTAGTCGTATTCTTGTAGTTCATTAATTTGTTTCATCTTAATTAGATAATATATATTTTTCGTAGAGTTATGTCACGACCCAAAACAAGCCGCGAGTGGCACCCACACTTATCCTACTAGGTGAGCGAACCAACAAATCTAAACCCCAACATTTACCAGTATATCAATTATGAATAGTAAAAATAATGCGAAAGATCCAAAACTTACTAACGTAATCAATTAAATAAACTTCTAAAGTTCAACACTTATTATTCCCAAAATCTGGAAGTCATCACATCAAGAACATCTATCCTCAAATTACCAAGTCTAAGAGTATTTAAGAAGCTAAAATAAGTAAAAAGATGGTCCATGTCCGAACTTCAAAGACATCAAGACGTGAAGGAGAGAATCCAGCCCGAGCTAGGAATAATAGCTTACCCTGAAATATGATGTGCTGGAGACTGGCTAGAGTTGAGGGCGAGTCGAAGTCGATGGTACACTTGCTGCAATTCATAAAAGGAAAACAAAGAAGAAAACAAGTGGGGCTCAGTACGAGGCAACATGTACTGAGTAAGTATCATCGGCCAACTCAAAATAGAAATCAGTATAGATTAAACAATGGTATAAAATCAACTACAATACTTAACAGGTGGCAAACAACGAACACGTGAACCATAGACAACAACACCATAATGGTTACACCATCAATCACAACATCAAGCACACCTATGAGGACTCATGCCTCCACACCATACTCTTTTGGGAAATAGGTTCTTTGAGTTCGAGTACATTAAGTAAATTCAAGATTTCTTGCCTTTAGTGTTATTGTGTCGGAACGTGACACTCCGATCCCCTAATACCGTGTCGAAACGTGACACTCCGATCCAATAATACGTTAATTATCATTTAATATCACCACTTTTTCTTTCGTTAATAAATTTCATCGAGCCTTCTTTATTCAAGGCATTACTTCGATAGAGATGGTTCAAGATTAGAATTTCACATTCTCATAATTTTAGGCCAAACACAAACCATACAATCAAGAACATACAGTCACACAACCAAGTACATAGGAGACTTTACAATATCATTCAATACATATCAATTGCTATTTAGAGTTTATCTATCACATAGAATTAAACCATAACCTACCTCCACCGAAGAATCGAAATCAAGCAGCTACCTCCCCAATGCCTTTGCTTTCCTTAATCTGAAGTCTTAGTCGCTCGCTCCCCTCGTTAGTTCACGCCCTTCTCCTCTTTTTATTTTTCTTTTACAGATTCTTTTTACCCTAATTATCATATAATCAATTACAAAAGATGATAAAAGTAACCCACTATTTATTTTAAAGTTATCTCCTTTAACCCCCAAATAACTCAATTATAAACATTACCGCACTAATTTCATAATAATAATTATGAATAGTCCAAAACACCCCTTTAAAAATTTTGTGGAAGTCTGACCAAGTCGGCGTTACGCAGCTTGTGACGGTCCGTCGTATCTACGACGGTCCGTGCTGCAGGACCGTCGTGAAGTTCAGAGAGTCGATTCCAGTACCCAGATTCCCAGAGTTGAAGTGTTTTGGAACGAAGACCCTGTGACGGTCCGTTGTATCCATGACGGTCTGTCCTGCAGGTCCGTCATGAAGTTCAGAGAAATACTCCCAGTACCCTGATTCCCAGAGTTGAAGTGCTTTGGAACGAAGGCGCTCGACGGACCGTCGTGCCTATGACGGTTCGTCCTACTTATCGTCGAGGGTAATGAGGAGAGCAGCAGAAGAAATTACACAATTATGGGACGACGGAGTCCATCACGGTCCGTCGTGACCATGACGGTCCGTCGCGTAGTCCGTCGACCCAGTCAGTTTTTATCAAAAATAATTCTACTGCTCGAACCGACTAAACAGGTTGTTACAATAGATACCAATTTACCCATTGTTCGTCCTCGAATGATCACAGGAAGAAAAGCAAGGGCGAGAAAGAGTACCTGAATCTGTAAAAAGATGGGGATATCTTTCTTGCATATCAGCCTCATTCTCCCAAGTAGACTCTTCAACTGGCCGATTTTTCCACTGAACCTTGATAGATGCAATCTCCTTCGATCTCAACTTGCGGACCTCTCTATCTAAAATGGCAACAGGCTCCTCATCATAAGACAAATTCTCATCAAGAAGAACTGAATCCCAACGAATAATGTAGTTTCCATCCCCATGGTATTTTTTCAGCATAGACACATGAAATACCGGGTGCA
>NC_028644.1:13656505-13657693 GCF_001406875.1 Solanum pennellii | reverse complement strand
ATCCCTGAGATGTGCCAAGAAAGCTAAACAACCCTTACTAACCATCCTCTTAGCACGAAGAAAAGAAATAATACGAACTGGGGTGGAAACATAGTCACCATCCCACACTAGCGGATCTGTCCCAGGCTTGGCCAATGTCACAGTTTTAGCATTACAATCTAAGATTGCAAAATTTGGAGAAAGTCAAGTCATACCCAGAATTACATCAAAATCAACCATCTCTAGAATAATCAAATCTACATAAGTATTGCTCCCCACAAAAGTCACAAGACAAGACCTATACACCTTCTCAACTATCACAGACTCACCCACAGGAGTAGAGACACTAATAGGCTTTTCAAGCAAATCACAATGTAAATCAAGACCAGTAGCAAATGAGGAAGATACATATGAAAATGTGGATCCAGGATCAAATAATACAGAAGCCATGCAATCACAGACCAAAACAGTACCTGTGATAACAGCATCAGATGTCTCTGCTTCAGACCTCCCGGGGAAAGCATAACAATGGGTCCTATCACCTGTTTGTCCATTGCTACTACCATGTTGCGCTGCAGTAGTTCCAGCTTGCCCGCCACCCCGACTAATTTGGTGACCACCATTACCTTGGCCACCACGTCCTCCAGAATGGCGGCCTCTACCATGACCACCTCTACCTCTAACTATTGGGGGTCTGTAACTCTGTTTTGGACAATATTTCCTAATATGTCCAGTCTCTCCACATCCATAACAATTTCTGGAGTCAAGCATAGGTCTCTGTGAAAATGACGAAGTCTGGGGATAACCTCCAAACTCAGAAAAAGGCTGACTGGGCTACGATGAACCCCCAGTTAAAGCCTGCAGTGAGAACTAAATAGGACGGGTTGGGTAACCTCCTGAACTCTGCCCTCTGGAATAAGAACCATTAAACTCACCTCCCTTACGGAACTTCTTAGACGTCGACGCCATGGTGAAGTCGTCTGGCTTCACCCCCTCCACCTCTATCACAAAATAAACCACTTCCTGAAAGGATTTTGCTGCAGCAGCTACCTGTAAGGCTGGGATCCGCAAATCTGACCTCAATCCTTTCACAAAACGGCGAATCCGCTCTTGTAGACTGAAGCAAAGCTGAGTGGAATACCTAGACAGTGCACGAAATTTAGCCTTATAGGCAGCAACGGACATCCTTCCTTGCTCTAGGCTCAGGAA
>NC_028644.1:13638429-13655315 GCF_001406875.1 Solanum pennellii | reverse complement strand
CCAAGTAATAGCACGAAGGAAAGAAAGAATGGAGTTTTCCTAAAGTCCTATAGCCTCTCAAAGAAAAGTAAAGGCTTCCTCCTACTGTTCCTCAAGACTCTACTAGACTCGTTCTTGTGTGATGAGACCAACGAACCTAACGCTCTGATACCAAGTTTGTCACGACCCAAAACGAGCCGCGAGTGGCACCCACACTTATCCTACTAGGTGAGCGAACCAACAAATCTAAACCCCAACATTTACCAGTATATCAATTATGAATAGTAAAAATAATGCGAAAGATCCAAAACTTACTAACGTAATCAATTAAATAAACTTCTAAAGTTCAACACTTATTATTCCCAAAATCTGGAAGTCATCACATCAAGAACATCTATCCTCAAATTACCAAGTCTAAGAGTATTTAAGAAGCTAAAATAAGTAAAAATATGGTCCATGTCCGAACTTCAAAGACATCAAGACGTGAAGGAGAGAATCCAGCCCGAGCTAGGAATAATAGCTCACTCTGAAATCTGATGTGCTGGAGACTGGCTAGAGTTGAGGGCGAGTCGAAGTCGATGGTACACATGCTGCAATTCATAAAAGGAAAACAAAGAAGAAAACAAGTGAGGCTCAGTACGAGGCAACATGTACTGAGTAAGTATCATCCGCCAACTCAAAATAGAAATCATTATATATTAAGCAATAGTATAAAATCAACTACAATACTTAACAGGTGGCAAACAACGAACACGTGAACCATAGACAACAACACCATAATAGTTACACCATCAATCACAACATCAAGCACACCTATGAGGACTCATGCCTCCACACCATACTCTTTTGGGAAATAGGTTCTTTGAGTTCGAGTACATTAAGTAAATTCAAGATTTCTTGCCTTTAGTGTTATTGTATCGGAACGTGACACTCCGATCCCCTAATACCGTGTCGGAACGTGACACTCCGATCCAATAATACGTTAATTATCATTTAATATCACCACTTTTTCTTTCGTTGATAAATTTCATCGAGCCTTCTTTATTCAAGGCATTACTTCGATAGAGATGGTTAAAGATTAGAATTTCACATTCTCATAATTTTAGGCCAAACACAAACCATACAATCAAGAACATACTGTCACACAACCAAGTACATAGGAGACTTTACAATATCATTCAATACATATCAATTGCTATTTAGAGTTTATCTATCACATAGAATTAAACCATAACCTACCTCCATTGAAGAATCGAAATCAAGCAGCTACCTCCCCAATGCCTTTGCTTTCCTCAATCTGAAGTCTTAGTCGCTCGCTCCCCTCGTTTGTTCACGCCCTTCTCCTCTTTTTATTTTTCTTTTACAGATTCTTTTTGCCCTAATTATCATATAATCAATTATAAAAGATGATAAAAGTAACCCACTATTTATTTTAAAGTTATCTCCTTTAACCCCCAACTAACTCAATTATAAACATTACCCCACTAATTTCATAATAATAAATATGAATAGTCCAAAACACCCCTTTAAAAATTTTGCGGAAGTCTGACCGAGTCGGGGTTACGCAGCTTGTGACGGTCCGTCATATCTACGACGGTCCGTGCTGCAGGTCCGTCGTGAAGTTCAGAGAGTTGATCCCAGTACCCAGATTCCCAGAGTTGAAGTGTTTTGGAACGAAGACCGTGTGACGGTCCGTCGTATCCATGACGGTCCGTCCTGCAGGTCCGTCATGAAGTTCAGAGAAATACTCCCAGTACCCCGATTCCCAAAGTTGAAGTGTTTTGGAACGAAGGCCCTCGACGGACCGTCGTGCCTATGACGGTTCGTCCTACTTATCGTCGAGGGTAATAAGGAGAGCAGCAGAAGAAATTACACAAGTATGGGACGACGGAGTCCATCACGGTCCGTCGTGACCATGACAGTCCGTCGCGTGGTCCGTCGACCCAGTCAGTTTTTATCAAAAATAATTGTACTGCTCGAACCGACTAAACAGGTTGTTACAAGTTATTTATATGATTTTGTGAGTGTGTATATAATTCTAGCTAGTAACAAAATGAATTGTGATAAAATATTTAGTGACTAACAAATGTTACAACTATAATAATGTTGAACCATATTATGTGTTGACAGGTTTTAATGTGCTAGTGTTAGTCAAATATAAAACCTTATAATTTATTTGTGTCAAATTAGGTCTTTAATTTGATCTAATGCTAAAAACATGTAATTTGTTATTGACAGGATTAAATACTGATTTTATTTTATTTTATCTAACGGCTCGTTATTGACTTGAAGGAAGCAATAAATTAAGGCTTAACTACTAATATTCAATTATTAATTTATGACATTAATAACTATTAAATATATTATATCATTTTGACAACAATAATATTTAACATATGTTTATTTTGTATATGTCATTTCATGTGAAATATGGATAATTCTAAAACATGTACAACACATACGATATTCAAAAATAAGAAATATTTTTCTCATTTAAGTATGAAAAAAATGTTACTACAATTTTTGCAGTACTAATATGATTGAGGGCTTTGGAAGAGTCATTGTAATTTTTCCTAAGGAGCTAAACTCATCATAAATATTGCTCTGTTTTCTCCCAAATCTCATAAAAACTTGTTGAGTTTTAAAGATATCTGTGAAAATGGTTATCATATCCAATCAATGGATGAAATAAATCTTGCATATCTTGGTATCATCAAGAATGTCTTTGGGCAGACATGTGTTATATAAAAGTTCCCTCCTTTATCTTCTAACTTGTATTGGAAAAATAAATTAGTGCAATTGAGGCACATTTAATAGTAAATAAGAAGTTTACTGATTTAAATACTTTTGTACTTTGGCATGATCATCTGGGACATCGTGGATCTATAATGATGAGACAAATTATAGAAAATTCAAATGGACATCCATTAAAGGGACTAAAAAATCTTTTAAATGGTGAATTTTATTGTACTTCTTGTTATCAAGTCAAGTTAATTGTGAGACCATCACCAGCGAAAATTGAGATTCAGTCCCCTACATTCTTGAAACATATCATAGGGTTATTTCTGGACTTAATCACCCACCTAGTGGTTCATTTAAATAATTTATGGTTCTAATAGATGCTTCTTCTAGATGGTCTCATAGGTGCCTATTCTCATCTCGTAACTTGGAATTTGCAAAATTAGTGGCACAAATAATAAGATTAAGGGCACAGTTTTCTGATAATCAGATTAAGTTTATTCGCCTTAATAATGATGTGGAGTTTTCATCCCAATCATTTAATGGTTATTGTCTATTAATTGGGATAGGAGTTGAACACACTTTTGCTCATGTTCATACTCAGAATGGTCTCGCTGAGTCATTAAACGTCTATAGTTAATAGCAAGTCCATTGCTTATGGAAACTAGATTGCCCACTTTTGTGTGGGACCGTGCAATTTTGCATGCTCCGACACTTATTCTTCTCATATCAACATTGCAATAGGTTTGCATGCAATTTTTCTACATTGCAAAAGGTTATGGGTCAAGAACCTAATATATCTCATCTACGAATTTTTAGATCTGTTGTACATGTACCTGTGGCACCACCAAATCGTACTAAGATGGGCCCTTAAAGAAGGTTAGAAATATATGTTGGGTTTTAATCACCCTCCATTATTCCCTATCTTGAACCATTGACTAGAGACATGTTTACTACTCGATTTGCAGGTTGTCGGTTTGATGAGACAGTTTTTTCAAAATTAGGGGGAGAAAATAGTGAAATAAAGTGAGAAATTTTGTGAAAAAATTTATCATTATCTCATCTTGATCAATATTCTTCTATTTGTGAGCAAAAAATACAAAAGATTATTCATCTCCAATAAATTGCATATCAAATGCCAAAAACATTTATAGATTTGAAAAGGATTACTAAATCACATATTCCTGCAGAGAATGTCCATATTTAAATTGATGTCCATATAAGACCATCCTCTAGTGTCATAGCTAATGAGTCAAAAGCACACCTAAATGTGGTAGACCATTGGGTTCTAAGGATCAAAATCCAAGAAAAAGAAAGATTAAATGTCAAGATAACATTATGAAAGAATCTCATACAAAAGTTCAAAATTTGAATAATCTTGACATGCATGCAGGAATCAATGAACTTGAAACTAAAGAAAATAATAAAGTATCCATAAATGTAAGAGATATTGAAACTAATCTGAAATGATCAAAAAAAGAGATTGATTATGTCTTCGCATAAAATGTTGCAACAAAAATTATGCAAGATAATGAGGATCTTGAACCTCAATTTGTTATAGAATGTTGACAAAGAAATGATTGGCCAAAATTGCAAGAAGCAATTCAACGGAGTTGAATTCACTTGTCAAGCATGAAGTTTTTGGATCTATAGTTCAAACGCCTAATGGTATTAAATCTTTTGGCTGTAAATGAATTTTTGTGCAAAAAAGAAATGAGGAAAATTAAATATAAAGGAATAAAGCACGTCTTGCGGCACAAAGATTTTCACAAAGGCCTAGTGTCGATTATGAAGAGACATATTCACTCGTTCTGGATGCAATAACATTATGTTATCTCATTTTTTTCACAATCCATGAGAAAATTGAAAAATTGTTGGTAATGATATATACATGAAAATTTCGGGAGGATTTATGTTGTCTAAATCGTGTAATTCAAAATCTCGAGAAACGTACTCAATCAAATTGCAAATATCATTATATGGTTTGAATCAATATGGACGCATGTGATATAACCGTCTTAGTGAGTATTTAGTTAAGGATGGTTATACAAATTATGCAATTTTTCCATGGGTCTTTATGAACAAAATAACATCGGAATTTGTTGTACTTGCTATTTATGTTGATGACTTAAATCTTGTTGGAACTCCAATAGAGCTTAAAAGGGCAATTGATTATTTAAATAACGAATTTGAGATGAAAGCTCGTGGAAGGACAAAATTATGTCTTGATTTGCAAATTGAACATTTGAAAATGATATTTTTCTTCATCAATACTCCCTACGCAGAAAAAGTGTTGAAAAGATTTTGTATGGATGAAGCACATCCATTTAGTATTCTTATGGTTCTTCGTTCAGTTGATGTGAATAAGGATTCATTCATACCTTAAAAAAGGGATGAGCAAATTCTTAGTTCTCAAGTACCATATCTTAGTACAATCGGTGCACTAATGTATATTGCTAATACTAAAAGGTCTGATATAGCTTTTGTTGTTAATCTGTTAGGAAGGTATAGTTCTGCTTCTACTAAGAGACAATGGATGGGATCAAACACATATTGTGATATCTTAAAGGGACCACTTATATGGGATTATTTTATTCGAACAATTATAGTCGGAATCATGTTGGTTATACTGATGTAGTATATTTATTTGATCCACACAAAGTTCGATCCCAAACACGTCAAGTGTTCATATATGGGGGGACTGTCATATCTTGGAGATTTACAAAGCAATTTATCGTAGCCACTTCATCAAATCATGCTGAGATAATAGATGTTCATGAAGCAAGTAGAGAATGTATGTGATTTAGGTCTATGATACATCTCATTCGAGAAAAATGTGGTTTGGAGTGTGATAAAATACACACCACTTCATATGAAGATAATGTAGCATGCATAGCACAATATAAGGGAGAATTCATAAAATGAGATAGAACAAAACGCATTTCACCAAAGTTTTTTTGTACACATGAACTCCAAAAGAATGGTGATATAAATGTGCAACATATTCGTTCAAGTGACAATGTGGCTGACATATTCACCAAATTTCTTCCAACTGCAACTTTTAAGAATATGGTACACAAGCTTGGAATGCGAAGATTCAAGTCTCTGGATTGATGTTCTCATTAGGGGGAGTTACTATGCATTGTACTTTTTTCCTTTACGAGGCTTTGTCCCACTGGGTTTTCCTTGTACATTTTTTAATGAGGCAGCCTAGAAGCGTATTAGTAGATATGTGTACTTTTTTCCTTCACTGTAGTTTTTTTATTTTTTTTAAAAGTGTTTTAGTAAGGTTGTTTGACGAGGCACATGTCACGACCCAAAAATGAACGTGATGGCACTCGTTTAACCCCACCAAGACAAGTCAGCCTAAAACTCAACCATTACAATAAAATGCCAAAACTTCATATTCAACTCAAAAGTACCCCCAAAATACAAGTCTCTAAAGTATTACAATTGAATTAAAAGAAAAATACAAGTTTTATATAACATTGTGTCTAGAATAGAACAAGATCATAAACAGGAGTAAGAAAGTCTGCTGAGATGAAAAACAGCTACTCCAAAATCTCAAGAAGCCTCGGAAAAGAAGATAACATATCACAAAGGTCCAGGATAGTAACCTAAAAAATATTGTAGAAGCAAGCGGTGTGTACCAAAAAAACACGGTACTCAGCAAGTAAACTTCTAAACACAAGTTGAGGGCATAGAATATGAGTACTCACATACACCCCAACCGAACCTCCAAAACTACAACCTGCATAAAACTAACCCAACCTAAGAGTTCATAATATACAAAGAACATAGCTCAACAACAACACTCTAATAATTTCATATCATCCACAACGACACTCTAACAGTTTCATGTCCTCAACAACAACCTTTTAACAATTGCATATCTTCAACAATAGGTTCAATATTCATCAGTCACAAGTTCAAAAGAAAGGCACTCACAAGACTAGCACATAGAAGATCAAGTTCACCAATAATAACGAAGTTCAATGCAATGAAATGCAATATCAAGTATAGTGATGCATGTCTAACCTAATGATACACACCCACTGTCTCTCAGTTCGGGACCCATGGGGACATATGTCGATGCATCCATCGCGGCGTGTGATACGACCCTCAGTAATAATAACCATTGCGGACCGCAATACGTTCCTCGAAATATAGTATCGATCGCGGCACGCGATACGACCCTCAAATAGTACATCCTCTTTAATTTTTTATTCTATCTAATCTCACATTAAACTTGTCACAAACATGTCCTAAATAACGCAAATGACATGTTCACACAAATAATAAGGAGATTATAATTTTCATAACATTGCACAATTCACAACAACACAATCATTATATCACATCAACAATAATTCAATAAGTTTTTCAAACATTTCTCAACACATCACACATAAACAATTAATCACATTACCTTTTATTACCTCTTTTTATCATTAAAATTAATCAATGTGACAAGTCAATTCATCGTCGAGTATCATTACCCCCAAACCTATATTACAAGGAAAAACACCAATTTCATACACTTAACAAGGGTTTAGAATTCCAGTTGTCTCAAATAATTCAACAATCACTTCTAAACATGAGTCTCCCCTTTCATAAAGCTTTAAATTGCTTCCAATCTATTAAATACAATCTATTCAAATAAATAATCATAATAAGGTTTTGAAACTAACAACACCCATATTACTATAGGTTTAGCCTAAACCCAGAAACTCACTGAAACCAAAAACATGTTCCTAGGTTTCAAGGTTAGGTTAAGCCTTTATCCCTCCAATTGACAATATTGTAGTGGTATTAATATAATAAAACCTAATAACTAATTATCTATCTTAATATATCAAAATTTAAATTATAATACATTTAGAGAATACACCTACTACTTAATTTGATAGTCAATATATCAACACTTGAATCGTAATATGATAAATAATGAGAAATTAAGCCAGATTACAATTCATCCACTCAATGAACATGATCTCCGAACCTAAAAATCAGTACACCCTCGTTGTATACCAAGCTTAATTCTTAATCATTAATCACACATAACATAGCAATCATCACATACTAATTATCCATTAAAATTAGTTCAACAATTTTATTATTTTCCAGTGCCCCACGTTAAACAACTACAAAAATTCTCCATTCAATTTAACCTTGTTCAACCCAACATTTAAAGATTTGTCTTTTTATTTTATTTCAATAATTAAGTGACACCATATTTCAATTCCTTATCTAAACCAATTAATATTAATATAATAAAAGTAATTGGAGATACGCATTCCTATCTAATTATTTAACAGTTTGTATCATGTAATCTTTTCATCCGAAGAGTAACAAAATTTTAAGAATTTAAGTTCTTACTTGTAATGTGATGCCGCGATAGTTCAAGCTTTCCATTAACAATTTAATTATTTGTTCTTCTTTTCTTTTGTGAAAATGTAACCTAGTAGCTCTAATTTAGTCTTATATTTGGGCCACAAGATTTAAAATGGGGAAAATTATTTATAACAGCAAACTATTAATTCAAATTAAATTTTATAAATATAGTTTGATTTAATTGTACTCAGAGCAAATTGTTGTTATTTCCCCTCTCTCCAGGTGAAACTCACTCGCCAGTCTCATTCTCTCCCTCGCTTCTCTCACTTTTTACACAAACACAAATGCATAAAATGTGTTTCTGTTTGTGTAAAGCGAGAGAAAAATTATATATATACATATATTTTCGTTCCCCTCTCTTTCCTCTCCCAAATCTCGCTCACCACTCTCTAAGATCTCGCTCGCTCACTCGCCTCTCTCATTTTATACAAAAATTCAAATGTATAAACAGTGTTTGTGTTTGTATAAAGCGAGAAAAATTACATATATACATATATTTTTGTTCCCCTCTCCCAGATGTCGCTCTCTACTCTCATTCACTCGCCTCTCTCACTTAATACAAACACAAATGTATACATTGTGTTTTTATTTGTATAAAGCGAGAGAAAATTGTCTATACAAATACAAATGCATATATTTTAGTCTTATACACTTATGATTATACAAATACGATCTTCCCCTACCCAGTTTTCTTTTGTCTTTCTCTCTTTCTCGCTTTATATAAACACTAATTTTACAATTGATCTTTTGTATATGTATACCAAAGAAGATTATACAAATGCTTTCTTTTGTATATGTATAACGAAATTATACAACTCGTTTCTTTTGTATATGTATAGCAAAAATATACATATTTATGCTTGCTATGGAGCACAATTATGCAAACTATAGCTATAGCATACAAAATAATTTTTATGATTGCTACTCTTTAAAATGTCTCACATTAATAATGGACTTGGTCAATTTATTATCAACTAAATAAATTAATTATTTAATAAATATCTGTCAATTAAATAACATAATCGAAGAGTTTCAATATTCTCAAACCAACTATACTGACTAATCATGAATTACTCGGGACAACTATCAAGAGGGGTAAAATGATAATTTCCAAAAAAAATATGGGTCATTACAGCACATCATTTATGAATAAGACATTGAGGGGAGTGTTATAAAGTATTTGTATTATAGTGAATGTCTATTATGTGGAGTCCTTTCAGGGTACGATTAGGAATCATATTTGGGAACCAAGTTAGATGTCCCCTATAAATAGAGGGTCCTCTTCATTGTAAAACCATCCATCAAGAGAAAAATAAGTCTTCTCTTCTATCTACTTGTGTGTGTGTGTGTTTAAATTGTTTTAAATTTTCATATCATTTAAATGTAAGAATTGATTTAAAATTATTTTTAGAAATAAAATAGTATATTACTATTCAAACTAATTACACATCATAAATTTTAATTAATCAAAAAAACTATTTATGTGGTGTTGATACATGACACTCTTTCTTCTCCTATTATATATAAGTCGATTATCTTCTAATAATTCCTATTTATATATCTTTTTTATACTTATAGAATAAAATATTGCAGTTCATCTAAATTGGTTAGATTTTTAAAGTGTCTAAGCACTATTACTATTTAGTTCTTTGTGTAATTTCTTAATATTTTAAACTGTTTTTAAGTATAAATTTAACTTATATTACTTGTTTGTGCAATTTTTGACAATGTAACGGTACAAAAGGAGCAGATACATAAAACTTTTCCTTAACCTTGACAGCACAACTTACTTTAGCGCTTAAATTATACGGACGTTTAAATATCCTTGNCCCAAATTCTTCTTTCTTGATTTTCACCATTTTTCAACCTTCACTAGCTTCTTTTATCCCCAAATTTCCAATCTTCAATAGTTGTTTTCTTCTTCAACATTCATCATTTTTTTCAAAAAAAAAAAAAAAGAAACATACTTACTTTTCTTCTTCGAACCTCTCCCTCCCACAAATCTACCACATTTTTCGCATCACAACAAATAAAATTCAAAATGGGTTACTTAAAATTCAAAAAAGTTTACATTCAATAATATGAATTAGGTGATGATTTTTGTGATTAATGAAGGTGGGTGAAGTGAGAGATGAAGATGAAGGAATTTTTTTAATATGGAAGAAGAAATGTATAAGAAGTGTTTCAATAACGATGAAGACATTTGGAAAAGACAACAAAATAAAGAGAGAACAAAAAGATTGAATATTTTTTCAAAAAAAAGAACCCAAATATTTCATCTACTTCTAAACAAGAAATTTCACACTCTTTTTTAACTTAAACTTATAAAAAAAAAGTTAAAAATTATTACTATATATTGGTCGATAAAAAATGTCATGTGTATGATTTTACTATTCATTTTTTTATTTTATTATTTCACGCACTTTTAGGAGAGTGAATACACGCACTTTTACACATCAGCTCTTAGGATAGTATTTAATCAGTTTAAATTTTTTAAGGGATGTATTCAAATTCCCGTATAATTAAAGTATTAAAATAAGTTTCGCTGTCAAGTTTTAAAAAAAAATTATATGTATTTTCTCATACATAAATAAGTAAATCAATATTTAGTTTTATCTCATGGCTTATATTAAACTCTTAACCCTACCCACCTCGTAACACTTCAATTACAAGGCTCAGACCAATAACTTTACTGTTCACTATACTATTGGGTTCAAAAGTGATTAAGGCGTCATGCAGAAACTTACAATTACAAATCATATGGTTGATATATCAGATGACAAACAAAGCTAGCTAAAACATATTATTATTAATATGGAGTGGTCAAACGACCTACATATGATAAAACTAATATGAGAAAAAAAATGTTGGGAGAAAATATCCCCTTAAACAAAACTCTCTAAATGACACATTTTGGATTTGATTGTGTTTTTGATATGAGAAGAGGGGCCTTCAATTTATAAAGTCCTAACCCTTTCTTCCAAGGAAATAATAACTCAAATATGGAAGAATATTATATTTTTCTATTAGGAAAACTTAAAGCATTAATGGTAATACTTTGACTTTCTTTTAGGAATAAATTAATTTTAAATAAGGTGAGAAAATTAGGGCAAAACCTAACATATATCAACTATATCTAGTTAACATAGACTTCACAGACTATAAGACGAGGAACTCTAGCCAATGACTCAAATCACAATGAAAGAACTGGCGTGGTGTATTATCCTTTATAACATAGGAATAGATCTACAATATAAGAGCACAAGACATTAAACTCAATGAACAACTTAAGATGCTTGAACACCCGATCAAGTCTGTTGTTGAGTATGAGCTATATATGTTCTTCTCTAAAATGTATTTTGCTTCGTGAATAAACTTGATTGCAAAAACTAGATTGTTTCTTATCAATGTATCTAATGTATAACAGAGACAAAACAACCTAATACCATGTCATTGGCTGATGACTTTTTGTCCTTGTTGCACCTCTAATGTCGTTCACACCTACCGCTATTGTTACTGTAGATTTACATTTGCATTCCATATCATTGACTTGTCTTGTGCAATTTCAGCTCAAAGGAAGGATTAGGTCCTTCTACCACATCCTACTTCTCTATGGTTTGTTGATTCGTTAGCAGGATATAACTATAAGGACTTGACCCGATCGTTAAGAATAAATCCACAGGGAAGAAAGTTTTGCAAGAAAACTTTTCTGATAGTAACTTAAAATTTTCTTGGCTAGGCTAGCCTTATATGGAATATGGGCTAACTGAGGTCTAGAGCCATCGGAGAAATGATGGAGCCCCTTTTTTTTTATTTGACTTATGCATAATTGTAGTCAAAATTTTAAGGAATCCATTAGGACTTTTGAAATTTAATTTAGGTAAGTGGAATTCATGAAATTTATCTTTGCGCGAAAGGTATGAGTCGGGACGTCAAGGAAAGAGCTTGTTTCATAAAAAAGGATTATTTTTTATGTTGAGCCGTAGGAAATCTTTTGACCTTGATATAGAGGACAACTTATCGTTATAGCGCAACTAAGATTGTTATAGCGCTGCTCAGACCGTTATAGCGAGGTAAGTTATTATGGTGGCATTGTTATAGCAAGAGAATCATGATTTTATGCAGAAAACTGTCCAAGACTCCGATTTTCTGCAATTTGAGTTCTTAAAGTAGAGAGAGACGAATTTGGACAACATGCATCAGTTTTTCCACGAAAATCACTGGCTAAGGTAAGAATTCAACTCCTCGGTCTTGTTAAATGTTTCTGAAGTCTTAAAAACTAGGTGGTTAAGATTGGGGAAATGTTTTGAACATGGGAATGATCCGTAAGCTAGGGAAGATGATCTCATTTTTGGAGGGGTTGGTATTTTTTAGCAATCTAGGTAAATAATATTTCTTTATTATTGATTGAATGTTTTATTGCTTATTTTAGACCAATAAAAAGTCAAGGCACTTTGGAAGGAGAAAGATTTACTCTTTGGAGTTTTCGTAGGGTTGATTCGAGGCAGGTGCTATTTATATGCTCCAAAATAAGTATATTTACATGTTTATTACTTGAAGTGTCATGTTTTGCAATGTGTGATAGGAAGCATATGGAATGAGCTTATGATACTAACTTGTGGGTTCACATAGTCTTGTTCATTGTGTTGTGGGTTGATGCATTTTGAGTTGTAATGTGTTTATGCATGCTTGTTATGCTTGTTGTGCCTGTTGGTTAGCTCATGTGCCATGCTGATACAGGATATTGTTGGTTGGATCAGATATCACACTTAGTATGATATTATAGTTTGGTTTAATCAAGTTTCATAAGAGGACTGATACTTGCATTATGATCATATGCGACATTTAATGCATTAGTTTATGCCTTTTGTGATTTTCATGTTATGTGACTGATATTTGTTTCTAGATTGTATATGTCCTTGTGATATTTGTTGCTAGATTGAATATTTCCTTGTGTTTCTATTTAGTTATGAATTATTTGTATGTGTATGTTGGTGGCTGCCTGATCCTACCAATCCAAATTGGTTTGTGTACTGATATTACATTTGCTTCTTTTTTTATTGAGTGTGCGGATCTTTCAGTAACTGATACCTTAAATGAAGGATACTTGAATCTAATACAAGGGTGAGCTTCATTTTTTGAGCTTCTAGGGATTTCTCTATATTTTCTTGTTCATTTTGGATACAAACTTTTGATTTAGAATGTTTAGTTTTCTGGATTGCATTCCCATTTGGATTTATATTAGGATTTTTGGTATGGTGACTTTCAGTTCATAGGGGTGTTCCCAACTTTATTATTTTTAAACAATTGAGTTTACGAAGGAATGTTACAATATAAAATTAAAAATACACACATAGAAAATTAAAAAGAAGTCAATGTGTAATATATAATCATAAAAGCAAAATTTTGATCTACCTAATAATATAAGAAAAGGAAGTACAAATGCAAATATAAAAATAAATGAGTGAATTGTAATATTACATAAAAACTTAGCCGCACTCGGTATTTTGCACCTCTGTTCATAATTATTTGTCCATTTTTGAATTGACGCACCTATTAAGAAAATAATAATTGATATCGTCTTACCATTTTATCTCTATTAATTATAAAACAAATGAATTAAAAACTTAAGATATTTTATATTTTTTCAAGTAATACATTGAGGATATACTGGAGAAATTTATTTTGTCCTTTTTTTATTTTTCAAAATAAATAAGTAATTAGAGAAAACTAAAAAAGAAAAAATGAACAAGTAATTAAAAATAGAGGAAGTATGCTAGGATCCGATTCCTCTCCATTTCTTTTCTCTTCATTTTTCCCAAGTTCTAGCTTGGATTGGAGACACGTGTCATAGTTTAGAATTAATGGTTCAGATTTAATTGATTAAAATAAAGTCCTAACCATAGTTATTTACTTCCATATATTAATATATTTGCTTCTTTAATATTTTTACAATCCAACAATTCTATATTTTTATTATATTTTTTAATAAATATATTTAAAAGAATTTCTTTTCTTAATTACTTAAAGTNCTAGATTGTATATTTCCTTGTGTTTCTATTTAGTTATGAATTATTTGTATGTGTATGTTGGAGGCTTCCTGATCCTACCAATCCAAATTGGTTTGTGTACTGATATTACATTTGCTTCTTTTTTTATTGAGTGTGCGGATCTTTCAGTAACTGATACCTTAAATGAAGGATACTTGAATCTAATACAAGGGTGAGCTTCATTTTTTGAGCTTCTAGGGATTTCTCTATATTTTCTTGTTCATTTTGGATACAAACTTTTGATTTAGAATGTTTAGTTTTCTGGATTGCATTCCCATTTGGATTTATATTAGGATTTTTGGTATGGTGACTTTCAGTTCATAGGGGTGTTCCCAACTTTATTATTTTTAAACAATTGAGTTTACGAAGGAATGTTACAATATAAAATTAAAAATACACACATAGAAAATTAAAAAGAAGTCAATGTGTAATATATAGTCATAAAAGCAAAATTTTGATCTACCTAATAATATAAGAAAAGGAAGTACAAATGCAAATATAAAAATAAATGAGTGAATTGTAATATTACATAAAAACTTAGCCGCACTCGGTATTTTGCACCTCTGTTCATAATTATTTGTCCATTTTTGAATTGACGCACCTATTAAGAAAATAATAATTGATATCGTCTTACCATTTTATCTCTATTAATTATAAAACAAATGAATTAAAAACTTAAGATATTTTATATTTTTTCAAGTAATACATTGAGGATATACTGGAGAAATTTATTTTGTCCTTTTTTTATTTTTCAAAATAAATAAGTAATTAGAGAAAACTAAAAAAGAAAAAATGAACAAGTAATTAAAAATAGAGGAAGTATGCTAGGATCCGATTCCTCTCCATTTCTTTTCTCTTCATTTTTCCCAAGTTCTAGCTTGGATTGGAGACACGTGTCATAGTTTAGAATTAATGGTTCAGATTTAATTGATTAAAATAAAGTCCTAACCATAGTTATTTACTTCCATATATTAATATATTTGCTTCTTTAATATTTTTACAATCCAACAATTCTATATTTTTATTATATTTTTTAATAAATATATTTAAAAGAATTTCTTTTCTTAATTACTTAAAGTAATTTTTTGCGATTTTTTGACTTTTGAACTCACTCTATAGATTATAATTTTGTATCACCAATTTCTTATATGTCACATTAATAATCATATAAATAAAGGGTTATTAATGTCCACAACTTATAAATATAATTAAGAAAAGTTTGGTCGACTGAAACTATTTAAAAGCTGAAGAAAAAAAATATATTTAACTAAGATTTTTTTTAGTGGTGATCACTTAAATGTTTAATATTATTTATATGATGGATTTTTTATCAATTCATATAATATGAACCGTTTCATTTTAGGATTTATGTTATTATATTATATAAAAAATCAGCAAAAAATTACTTAAGTAATTAAGAAAAGAAATTCTTTTAAGTATATTTAGAAAAAATATAATGTAAATCTTGAATTCTTGGATTGTAAAAAAATAAGAAGCAAATATATAAATATATGGAAGTAAATAATTATGATTAGGACTTTATTTTAATCAATCGGATCTTAATTATTAATTCTAAACTATGACACATGTTTAATCCAAGCTAGCACATGGAGAAAATAGAAAGAAGAGAAATGGAGAGGAGTCAAATCCAGTATATAAATGGGGAAATTGTATATAATAGCAAACTAATAACCTAAAATAAATGGAGTAGATAGGGTTTAATTTAATTGTGCTCCATAGCAAACGTTAGCCAAAGTTTGTCAGGCGCCTCTCTCCCAAAAATCTTGCTCGCCACTCTCCCATTCTCGCTCGCCACTCTCCCTCTGCTCGTCTCTCTCGCTTTATACACAGAAGTGTATAAATTATGTTTCTATTTTGTATAAAACGAGAGAAAATTGTATATACACATGCAAAAACATATATATTCGTGTTATACACTTAATTATACAATTTACAAACATTTTGCTTCAATTCAATTGTAGACAAATGCAAATTTTATACAAATATTGCAGAGAAAAAGGCCAACGAATTATACAATTGCGAATTATACAATTGCAGTGAAATACAATTTTCTCTAGTTTTATACAACAGAAGTGTATATATTGTGTTTCTGTTTTTGTATAAAGCGAGAGAAAAACATATATCTTCTTGCTATACACTTATAATTATGCAATATACATACATTTTAATTCGATTCAATTGTATGCAAAGCAAATTTTATAAAAATATTGCAGCGAAATAGGCAGCGAATTATACAATTGTGCATTATATAATTGTAGTGAAATAGGATAGTGAATTATACAATTGCAGAGAAACAGGCCAACGAATTATACAATTTAGGCCAGCGAATTATACAATTGTATATGTATAGCGAATTATACAGTTTTATGTTTGTTATGGAGCGCAATTATGCAAACTTTTCTATAGCATACAAATATGAATTTTTTGTTTGCTATATGTGAAAATTACCCTATAGGGAAAATTGTATATAATAGCAAATTAATAACCTAATATAAATGGAGTAGCTAGGGTTTGATTTAATTGTGCTCCATAGCAAACGTTAGCCAAAATTTGCTAGGCGCCTCTCTCCCAAAAGTCTCGCTCGCCACTCTCGCTTTATACACATAAGTGTATAATTTCTGTTTCTGTTTTGTATAAAAAGAGAGAAAATTGTATATACACATGCAAAAACATATATCTTCGTGTTATACAATTAATTATACA
>NC_028644.1:13628174-13628429 GCF_001406875.1 Solanum pennellii | reverse complement strand
TTGAGAATTAAGGGAAGGGTATGTGTACCCTGCGTCGATAATCTGATCAACACTATTCTGACAAAAGCTCATAGTACAAGGTATTCTATACATCCGGGTGCAACAAATATGTATCGTGACCTAAAGCAACACTTTTGGTGGAGTAGAATGAAGCGTGATATTGTTGACTTCATTGCCAAATGTCCAAACTGTCAACAAGTAAAGTATGAACACCAGAGGCCCGGAGGAACGCTTCAGAGAATGCCCATTCCTGAA
>NC_028644.1:13615508-13624015 GCF_001406875.1 Solanum pennellii | reverse complement strand
TTTTTGTTCTTAGACATTCTTAGTTTAGTAATTTGAGATAGATGTTCTTGTGATGATGACTTCCAGATTTTGGGGAATTAATAGATGTTGATTTGTTTTATTTAATGAGTTTAAGTCTTCCGCATTATTTTCTGTTGATATATGTTAAAATGATAAGGGTTAGATTGGTTGGTTCGCTCACATAGGAGGGAAATTGTGGGTGCCAGTCGCGGCCCCGGTTTGGGTCGTGACAAACTCAGTGCTAGTAAGTTCAATAAAAAGGGGCATATTAAAAGGCACCATTTCTTAATCATTACATAATCATAATACACCTACCAATTGATGGGTCCACTAGGGAGGTCACTCAATGATCTTTAAGGATAACTCATTCTTAACATTCTCTCTATATAGAAGGTTCCACATAATAGTCATGATGAAAAGGGCATCATCTTAAGTCTATAAATCCTAGACTTTTATTAAACATTCATCCATACACATACAATATAAATGCTCCTAATCCTAGTTGGTCAAGATGTTTATATTCATATTGTACGTGAATCAAGTAAGGGACACAAGTATACCAAGACAGGATGCACACGTCTTCACATATTGTATCCATTCTATGAGCACATATCCATAACAAACATAGTCCATAGGTATCCATATTCTCTACTATTAATGTCATCAGCATAACTATCATAAGACTCACATAGTCTAGTACGAAGAACCATGCATCAACTTTAAGACTACACATGCAAAGACATATTCATAGTCTAACATGATCACCTAACAAGTTCAATAGAATAACCACATCTTTCACATTATTAACATGTAAGAAGATATTATAAAACCTTAACACAATAAACTTCACAAATCATCATAACACTTCAAGAATTGCCGACAAGGCCATGATAATAATAATACATAAAATAACACCGACGAGGACACATAATTCACAAGTAATGCACATAGAACCACCATCATAAGTGGACCATGTTAATCACAACATAATTAAATAAATACATTACATAAAATAAAGAGAATTAGAGTAGCATACCACCAATCCATCTCACCACTTCAATCCATAGCTAAATCATCCAATACAATACCAATAGGACCTTACCCATGGACATGATCGTCAATTCAATACTTAATCACAATACTTAATGAATATAAGTCAATTCAATATTTATTTATCAAGCTACGACATACTATACATTAATTGGATACAAATATTACATTATTCAAATGACCATAGAAAACTACACTAGAATTCATAAAAATTAGTAGAAGATCATAACATCCAAAATATACCCAATTTGAAGAGATTATGTTTTGCATGGTTTCATGAATAATTTAGGTTAAAATCATCTAATTAACATAAAGTCAATCAGAAATCAATGATCTAAAACGTTTTATGCAAAGACCCATGGCTAGAATTCAATTTAGAGATTTTCATGTTTCAGATAATGTTTGAAAAGTATTTGAATTGACTCCATGAATAAAGAGATTTCAAATATGAATAAACATACCTTAGTTGTGATGAAACGTCCACAAGATTGATGGAGAAAAACTTTTTTGAAAATCTATCTTCTTCCTTGTAGCTTAAAAACTTCATCAATGGAGGTTTTTTGAGAGAAGAGATGGAGATATTTTGTTTTGGACATGAGGGTTATGATAAGAAGGGTAAATCATGGTTTAAAAAGGTCTAATAACATCCACTATTTACTCCCTAAAATACCCAAAGACCATTGAGAATTATCGGATCTTTTAACAAACTCAAACTCAACTAAAATTTCCAGAATCATCGTCGGGAAACAAGTTCGCGATACTGGAGCTGTTCCGAATTATTTTGGAATTCATTCATAACCTAGTGGAGTCCGCTGTGTGTCCACGATGTTGAGAAATATTTTGTCTCTTGGTGGACAAAGTCAGCTACGTGGACTTGTTACACCAATGAAAAATAGTGCTACCTTAGGCAGCTTGATAGCCCAAGGTGTCAGTCCTCGGAGAGTTTTTCCAAGACATTTACACATCCATTCCTCACATATATATTAAAGAAACCTCTCTTATTAATTTGACCTCAAAATACCTAAGAAAACTTGAATAAACAGATTAAGCTACACAAGCAAGTTTCTAAGGCAAAACATTGGAATGTCTTGGACATTCATAGACGTTTGACCTCAAAACATTTTAATACTTTATACTCTTCCTATAAACGCTAATGTGAACCATTTTGTGAACAAATAAAACCATGGCACTAGTGTTAGGCTCTAGTTTTACGTAGCTCATTTTTGAGGGTGTAATAGACGACTCGGAGTTATGTTGTACCATCATACCAGAATTTTGAACATTCAATTCGAACTCCTAAACGTGCCAACCTATGAACATCAAACTTAGTTCTTCTTGGCTTCTTCAACACGGGACACACTTTTGATTGAAAAATGACATAGAGAATCCGCTACTACATTAGGCTTGTTGCGGTAATAGAGAACACTCATGTCATAGTCTTTCAAAAACTCTAACCATATCCTTTGCCGGAGATTCAACCCTTTTTGAGTGAATTCATATTGAACACTTCTATGGACCGTATATACATCAACATGAACCTCATAGAGATAATGCCTCCATATTTTTAAGGAAAATACCACAACGTCTAACTCAAGGTTATATGTCGCCTAATTCTTCTCATTAACTTTGAGTTACCTAGAAGCATATGCTATAATATTTCTATGTTACATAAGAACACACCCCAACCTGACTCGGGATACATCACAATATACAACAAAACCCTTAGTACCCTCCTATAGGGTCAACTCTTGAGTAGAGGTAAATCTATGCTTCAACACATTAATATCTTATCACATGCGTCCGGCCACTCAAATTTCACATTTTTTGAGTCAAGGTTAATAAAAGGGATGCAATGGATGATAACCCATCGATAAACCTTCTATAATAAACCGCTAGGCCTAAGAAACTCCTAATATGCGTAGGAGCCAATGGTTTATGCTATTTTTTAACCTCTTTGGTCTTCCTCGGAACAACCTCTACACCTTCACTATAGATCATGTAAACAAGAAACGCTACCGACCTCAACAAAAACTCACATTTCCTATATTCAGAAAAAAATTTGTGTTCCTTAAGAAGTTGCAAACCCACTGTCAAAATGGTTTATGTGTAATTTTTTCAATATACCAAGATTTCATCAATGAAGATAATGAAAAATTAATCTATTTAACTTTGAAACACTTTATTCATTAGGTCCACAAATGTCGCCGGAGCATTACTAAGACAAAAGGACAATTAAAAGAACTCAAAGTGACCATATCTAGTTCGAAAAACTGTCTTGGGAATATCTTCACCTCTCACCCTAAGTTGGTGATATCCCGATCACAAGCAAATCTTGGAAAAATAACTCGCACCTTGGAGTTGAGCAAAAAATCTTCTTCGGGAGATGATACTTGTTCTTCATTGTGAAATTATTGAGTTGACGGTAATCTGTACACATTCTAAGCGACCCAATCTTTTTTTAACAATCAATATAGGAGCGCCACATGGAAAAATACTAGGACAATTGAAACCCTTGTCTAATAAAGACTTGAGTTGAGCCTTCGATTCTTTAATTCTGCCGATTCCATCCGATAAGGAAGAATTGAAATGAAATTAGGATCAAGTCAATATCAAAATCAATTTCCCGCTGTGGATGAATATAAGGAAGATTTTATGGAAAGACCTCCGGAAATTTCCTCACTATGGGGGACGATTAAATAGAATGAATCTCGGAGTTTAAATCTTTGACTCTCAGAATATGGTGTCAACACCCTTTAGAGATCATCTTATAGGCTTTCAAACAAGAAGTGATACGGCCTCTAGGAATAGAATTTCCCCCTTTACTTTTTGAAACGGGTTAATATGGGAAGTTGAATACTAGAATGTATCCCACATGATAGGCAATAACATACATAGACCATACTAGCAAGGCATGGATTCAAGAGTCTACCCTACTCCGATGGAGAGTGTTATACTTGCCAAGGGTAGACTAGGACACATCCCATGTAGGCACATAAGTAAGGAATATGAATGAATTTTATGCACTCTAGTATAATTCTCAATTAGATACATTGTACTATGGTCTGCTTCTTATGTAGAGCTACATACAAAAATATTAACTCGGTGCTAGTAAGTTCAATAAAAAGGGGCATATAAAAAAGGTACCATTTCTTTGTCATTACATAGTAATAATGAACCTAACAATGGTGGGTCCACTAGGGCTGCCACTAAATGGTCTATAAAGATATCTCATTCTTAACCTTCATTCTATATAGAAGGTTCCACATAATAGTCATGCTTAAAAGGGCACAATCTTAGGTCTAACGATCCTAAACTTTCATACAACATCCATCAATACACATACAAGAGAAAGATGCCTAAGCCTACTAGGTCAAGATTTTCATGTTCATATTGTACATGAATCAAGTAAGGGACACAAGTCTACAAAGATAAGACACACACATCTTCACATATAGCATATCGTTCTATAATCACATAGCCATAACAAACATCATCTATAGGTAACCCTATATGCTAATATAATGTAATTAATATAACCATCATAAGACTCACATAGTCAAGTCGGATGAATCATGCATCAACTCTAAGACTACACATACAAGGACAAAGTTTTACTCTAACATGATCACCTAAAAACTTCAATTGAATAAGCACATACTTTAACATTAATAACATGTAGGTAGATATGATCAGACTTCACATAATCAACTACACATCTCATCATAACACTTCAATAAATGCTGACAAGGTAATGGTCATCATAATACATAAGTTAACGCCAACGAGGCCGCACAATTCACAAGTAATGCATATAGCACCGCCACATAAAGTGGACCATACATATCACAACATAATTCAATAACTACATTACATAAAATAATGTGAATGAGGGCAGCGTACCACCAATCAATTCTCACCACTTCAATTCATAGAGAAATCATCCAATACAATACCAATAGGCCCTTACCCATGGCCATGATCATAAATTCAATCCATATATCATAATACTCAATGAATCTAAGTTAATTAAATATATATTTATCAATCTAAGACAACCTATACATTTATTGAATACAAATCTTACATCGTTCAATAATTCATCGAAACTACACAAGAATGCATCAACATTTGAACAAGATCATTACATCCAAAATATAGACAAATTTAAGAGATTATGTTTTGCATGGGTTCATGAAGAATTTGGATTAAAATCGTTTAATTAACATCATTTAAATAATAACTCAATGATCTAAATCGTTTAATGAAAACATCCATGGCTAGTATTCAATTTAGAGGATTTGATGTTTTGGATCATCTTTGAAAACAATTTGAATTTACGCCTTCAAGAAAGAGATTTCAAAGATGAAGAACCATACCTTAATTGTGATGAAAATCCCAAAAGAATGATGGAGAAAAACATGGAAAATCTATGTTCTTACTTGGAGCTTTTAAGCTTCATCAATGGAGGTTTTTGGATGGAAGAGATGGAGATATTTTGTTTTGGACTTGACGGTTATGAATTGAAGGTTGAATTGGGGTTTAAAAAGGTATAATAACCGCCAATATTTACCCCCTAAAATACCCAAAAAACACCTTAACTTATAGGACCTTTTAACTACCTTAAACTCACCTTAGATTTCTGGAATCATCATCGGTAAAGAAGTCTGTGAAGAGGAGTTTTTTCCGCATCATTTTTGCAATTTATATTAGAAATAGAGGAGTCCTCCATGTGTGTGCAACGTGGATCAACATTTTTGCTCTTGGTTGTCAAAGTCCACGACGCGGACTTGTTCTCCTAATGACAAAATGATGCTTCCCTTGGAAGCTTGCTAGCCCAAGGCTTGGGTCCTCCTTTATGACCCTTTTATCGGTCCTCGGGGAGTTTTGCCCAGACGTTTCCACCCTAATTACTCACAGATACATGTTAGAAACGTCTCACAGTAATTTGACATAAAAAACACATAAAATATGAGGAAACACAATAAGATACACATGCACATATTCAAGGCAAAACTTTTGAACGTCTTGGACGTTCTTGGAGATTTGACATCATAACTTCACCAAACCTAATACTATGACTAAAAACTCTATCATTACAATATTTATAAATTTAAAACATCATGACACTTGTGTTAGGATCTAGTTAGACCTAGCTCATTTTTTATGGTATAAAAATACTCGCCCACTACGACAACATTCAACCTCGAATACCACTTGCTATTATTTTTAGACACTATCATGATTTAATAAACTCAATACATTCAACACATAACCAAACACACAATACACAATACACACCTGTAGGAGAAACATCGATTTTACATACTTTAAGAGACTCAAAATACAACAAGAAGATACAAACGACTTCTACAACTTATCCTGCAATAAGACTCACATTTTTATTTCACATAGGAGGAACTTCATTATCCAGATATTATGTTTGTCATATAAAATAATTATATGCACATTATTACAATTTTTTTTTATGAAAGAACAACTTAACAAAATTTTTAAAATCATTACAGTGATCACCGAATTCTTTACAATGAAAGATGCTCAATTTTTTAAAAAAGCAACTCATAAGCAATTTATGATGGAAGCATGAAAAAATGAAAGATAAAACCATACAAAATAAATTTAAAACATAATTATAAATTCATAAAATGCACTATTCAAGGAATCAATGATATTCAATTTCACCTACACTCCTAAACAGAATGCAACATGCATCATGCATGCATGACCCCGAAAATGAGATAAGGTTCCTAGATCCTAACATAATTTTCTTAAATTTATAATATCCTAAATATTCTTAAAATATAGTATATGGGAAGTAGCTAAAATATTAGAGGTATTGAATTCAAAAATTAAGGGACGACTAAGATGTTCGACCACTAAGTCACCTAGATGCCTAATATCTGTTTCTATGTGTTTATAGGTTTTTAATGATATCATAAGGTCTTATAATGTCTCATTATATGGATTATAGGCAGTTTAGAATGTTTGAAGTGATTCGGAAGTCGAACGTCAAGGGATGACTAAGACGTTCGACGAATAACCGCTTATATTCCTCATGTGTCTATGAATGCCTAAATCTGTATAAAATGAGTCTAATAATTGATTAAATAGTCTTAAATTATGTTTTATTTTGATATACCATATTTCGTGAAGTTTGGAGGTCAAAAGCACAAGAACGTCCAAGGCGTTCGAAGATTGCACCTAAGACATTCATCGTATGTCATATTGGGGCCAAGGCTGTTTGGACGTCTTATAGGTGTTTTTTTTAATGAAATTTATGTTTAAGGTGTATAAATTGTTAATGTTTGCAATCACATTGGAAACGTAAGGCTATGACTTCTAAAGAGCCCCAAAAGAGGCCCAAAAAAAGGACCCAAAGCTGCCTGAAACACTACCTGGGCAGTGTCCATTAACAGAACCAATGACGGATCGTAGGTCCATCAACGGGCCGTTGAGAAGGTATCATCGAGGTTTACATTACTTGGGAATATCTGAAGCCAATTGTGGATAAGTGTCAGGCGACGGAGGCCTAACATTGCCCGTCGTGGCTGTGACGCCCCATCACTGCCTTCGCCGTAGGTGGCCTGCAACTGGCAGCCTGCGTCTATTTCATTAAAGGGGTGTATGGGAAATTCACCCCACGTCTCAAACTGATTATTAAGGGGTCATTTATATTATTGTGGGTGTATATAAGTCATCAAAAATGTGATCAGCCCATTCTAGAATCCTCTCAAATGATTGAATCCTTTCTGTCAAAAAATGTTCTCTCTAAAACCACCATTGTTAGTGAAGCTCAAGATAAGATTCAATCTGAGTTTAATATGGAGGAATCATCAAGTTTAATAGGTTTTCAACTAATCAAAGGTATGCTTTTCTTCATCTTTAGTTATCTTTTCATCTAGATACCAATTCTCAACAATTTCAAAAGAGAAATATATGATCAAACAATTTCTTCGTCAATCTTCCATGGGCTCTTTCTTAAACTGATTTCAAAGGTATAATATGAATGTATAGATGATATTCTACTGATTTGTAATTTTTTTTCAATCCAATTTCATGATGAACCCATGCTCTATCACAAAATCTATTTAGCGTTGCATGGGCTTTGTGATCTTGATTTGCTATCAAATGAATTATGATTCTATTACGTTGCAGTTATTGTTTATTCTGTTATTTACATTTATTCTGTAATGACCTGTTTAGTCGTTTTGAGCCGCAGATTTTATTTCTGGAAAAACTGTGTGAGTCGACGGAACCCACGACGGACCGTCATGTGCACGACGGGCCGTCGAGGGGGTCTCATTCCAAAAGACTTAGACTTCTGAAATTTGGATACTGAAATCGACTCTCTGAACTAGGCGACGGACCTGCAGGACGAACCGTCGTGGGCACGACGGACCGTCGCAGGTGTCTCGTTCAAGAATACTTAGACTTCTGAA
>NC_028644.1:13595818-13606231 GCF_001406875.1 Solanum pennellii | reverse complement strand
GATGTTCTTGTGGTGATGACTTCCAGATTTTGGGGAAATAATAGATGTTGAATTTTAGAAGTTATTGAATTGTCTTTTATTAATGAGTTTAAGTCTTCCGCATTGCTTTATGTTGATATTAAATTGAAATGTTAAGGTTTAGATTGGTTGGTTCGCTCACATAGGAGGGTAAATGTGGGTGCCAGTCGCGGCTCGGTTTTGGGTCGTGACATATTCAGGCTGAATTTTTGTTAAAGAATCCATGTGAATCAATGTATGAAGATTTGAACATGAATAGCCTATGTTTCTATATGTTGCCTTGAAGTCCATTGTGAGATCTGTTGTGTAGAGTTTTGATTATAAATGAACTCCTGTAGCTACTGTTTTAGGGTGAAATAAAAGATGAATTTTTTATGTATAAATCCTTAATGATAAAATTAAGAATGCCTTGCATGAATTGATCTAGATTCCTTTAAACTATTAAGTCAAATTGTTAAGTGTGTGATGCATCTCAAATTATGATGAGCTGAAGCATGATTTCGTCTTTATTCTTATATAATTACCTACAGCCTAATGAGCGTATTGTTGATAAAATATTAATGATGATCAAAGACTGAGAGAGTTCATGGTATTGGTAAAGTCTTTTATACTCTAGCAAATCGATAAGCCTTATTGCCTATGTTGTAAGTAATTATGATTTTAATATGGTTAAATGTAGGTTTAGATACTGCATTACACTAATAATTTGTATGAAATATGATCTAAACTAAAGCAAGGGAAATTAGATAATGATGTATGTTATTGTAATTTCCTAGTATGCTGATGTGTTGTATTATGTTAAAGTATAATCTTGTAAAGAATTTTGAATGGTTTCTTTTGTGTTTAAAGTAGATTAATCTTCGTTCATATATATGATTTATTGATGAATAGGGTGTATTTATCAATGTTGATCAAAGGGTGAGAAATCGGTAAAAATGATTATTCCGTCTACTCTACTACTTCTCTATTTCTTTATAAAAATGTTGATGAATCATTGTATGCCATTGTGCGGTATGGTACACCATGCCCTTGAAGGCAAAGTGATGAATATATGATTTAGAGATTTAGATGATAACTTTATGATGTAATTGTGCGTATCTTCCTATCTTGTTGTGATCTAGGTTGTATGGCTATTTTTATGAGCATGCGTATATTTATGTTAGCGTATTGTATAGGCGCTGTCATTTATTTGTTAAAATGGTTAGTGGCCTCACCCATGTACCTCTTATATGAAAGTGTAAATATCTAAAGTTACGAGTCTTGGTTATAATGTTTGTATTGTCTTGCCTCATATGCTATTATGTGTTGTGTGGTATGTTCTTGGAAGTATAATGTTGTCTAAGAGGGTGGATGTCTCATGGAGGTAACCATTATGTTATCATGTTGACCAATTTACACAAACTCTCACTTACATGCATGTTACAAGTAGCATAATTGTGTTTAAATGAAAGGTTGTTCTCATAGTCACTAATGTTTACTACTATATATGTAAAGTATATGTATGTGAAGTATGTTTGTATTCCTTACTGGGATGACTTGATAGGTTTACTAGTATGTGCAAGGGTATGGGACCTTGTCTTTACATCGCACATGTGTATCTTGATAGGATAGTTGCTACGTTTGGTTTCTATATATATGAAAGATGAATATATGAACATGTTATGAATATGATGTATATGAAAGGACGAACTATGAATGTGCATAGTGTATAGTGGGTTTATATGAATGGATTGCTCATATAGTTATGCCTATAGACCTATGCATTGATATATGAACAAGTGTGACATTATGGGTTATGTGAAAGATTTGCTCATATCTATGTATTCACTAAAACACATGAATGATAATCTAGTCAATAGAGGAGCCTTAAATGGTGTGCTCAAGTGTATCATAAAGTAGATAGTGCTAATACATATGCTATCTCCATTTGAAAGGATATTCTCACTTAATTTAGGTTGATGAACTTTCATCTATGACCTAATACCTAAGCATATGAGGTGATGTATCTCCTAAGTCTATGTTTTTATTAATAAATATCAATGAAGGCTTTTTCAACAAAGGGAACTTATCTTAGCACGGACTGAACTTGTATATGAGTGTGTGTCCCTTTCCAATGTGGGAAGGTACGTCTACTATAAATCTCATGGGGTGGATAGCCTCATGACCCAACATAGGGTGTAGAGTTAATATTTCCATGAATTCCCCATGTTCCATACCTACGTTTCCACCATAGGATACTAGCTAGTGAATCCACCTTGAAAGCTTTGTTATGATGGGTTTTAATTTGGCCGGCAGACCACCCTTTATAGATGTGGGGTTCTATGACACCGAATTCTATGTTTAGCATCACATAGTCTATGTCTGTTAAGGATAATGTTTCCCTAAAGTAAAATGAACAATGGAAGTTAAATAACTAGGACCCTAAATAGAATAACTTAAGGTAGGTTACTTAGGATAGGTGGAAGTAATGAACCCATCTAGACGTTGCACATGTAGCTCCGTAGGAAGTTTTAAGGGAGGTGTTCTAATGCATGTCACTGCGTATTTGTTCCTTATGCATGACATTAACATATTTGTCTACTTGTTTTGAAAATGTTCATAATATGAGTCTTTATGCATGATGTTGATATTGTTGACTATATGATTAAGGTCTTGACTTAACTATGTCTATGTGATATGATACTTCTCTTTTAAATGCATGTTTTTTTATGGTTGCCATACTTATTACGTTTTTGTTCTAATCCCATTCTTCTCTACTTTTTACACGAAGTTTAGGTTATGCATGATTAAAGGATATTTTTAAGGGTGATGAGCTTGATAGGTTATTTCCCAAGCTCAAGGATAGAAATCCTTAAGTCCAAGGATGTCCTGATGTGTACTTGTTGTAAAGTCTATTAAATTTTGTATAGTTTGTATTATGTCTTAAAAGTCGTGTACCTAATGTAATCCAAAGTTATTGAGTCTAAGATGGCAAAGAGACTCAGAGTCTATACATGTATTATGACTTGTCTTTTATACGTATATGAAGTTAATTTTCTAGCATAAAAGGTGCTATGAAAAGTTTTAAATTATCCGCTAAATTTACTATGTCGATACGATGAATGATAATTATGGGCTTTTATAAGACCTCCGAGAGGTAAAGTACACCGTGTCACTTCTAGGGGGTGCCCCCCGGTAGTGACAAACTTATTATCAGAGCAAAATATTTATAAAATGGTCTTAGGTTCCAACAAGTCTTATATTGCCATGTCTAGTAGAGTCTTTTATCATTGTTGGTGAGTCGCGACACATCAAATGGTACGAGAGGCTATAGGACGACAGAGTTTCCCTTCTTCATCATTATGATGTCGTTCCATAGAACCTAACTCTAAAAGATCTCTCTCTTATGTTTTCTTGTCCGGTGGTCTTTGAGATGTGATTGCTTGGATGAGATTGCTCTATGTTTGAAGGAGAAAAGGTGAGTTTAAAATGCTTATCTTTGTTTTATGGTTTGAATGATTATGTGTGAAGGTGACACTTGTCCTTATTTGATGATGTATAAACTAACTAAGGCGACTTGAAGGGTTAACTAGACTTTGGTAGGAGTATGGGACTTTACTTATGTCTTGCACTCGTTGGCCTTGATGGAGACTTTAGGAGGTTAACATTATGTATGTGTATGATGATAAATGTAATGGTCATTATGTGATGATCTCATTGCTTATAAACATGTAAATAGACTAGTGTACTAAATATATGAAGTTATGCATGCATGAAGGTTATAGATTAGTGGAGTATGGTGCTAATTTTAGTTCCTGTTAGGTTACTTGATTTAGTAGGGTTATGGCGCTTTACTTGATCATTGCACATGTTAACTCTATGGGGATTATGATTTTTCATGTTACATTACTATGTATGAAATATCTCTTATTTGATGATGTGATGCCAATTAAGGCAATATATGAAATCTATGTGAAATAACAAGACATGTCGAAAAATGTATGTTATGATATAGTTAAATCATGCTAGAAGTTATGGTGGTTAAACTGAATTATCTTAGATTGTTGTATTCCTATATGGTTTTGTATGATGGTACAAAATACTAGGATTTTAACTTGGAATGTTTAATAACTACCTATGGAAGCATGTTATCCTATGAATGTATGTATTTAAATGTGTGCATTGTCTCCTTTTGTATATAAGAGGTACTTTATAAGTTGCTAGTATAAATTGGAGTCCCTAGTAGATACTTTATCGTAGTTGTAAAAATAGTATGCATGCTTATGAAGGATAAGTTAATAAAGCTTTGTATCTTATATTGCTATACTTTTCCCCTCAATTGTCTAAATGCTGCATTTGTGGATATTTCGAAACATGCTCAATATAAATACTAGGCAACTTATTGTAACATGTTGGGAGAACAAACTAAATTGTCCTTTTATTGGATATTGTTCAAATATGTGTAGATTTATTTATATGAACATGATAATGAATGTAAAAAGGAGTTTTACTGTTTGGAAATAAAGAATGAGAGTCCTATGATATGATGAGTCGTAGAGTTATTTCTAAACTTCTTATGGTGTTATGAACCTCCTTGTTGTTTTCCTCAAAGGATGCATGAAATTAGTGTCGATTGCATTGTAGGAAGACCTTATTTGAATTGAATAATATGATCAAAATTGATGGTTGATGATCATTTGCCTAAAATGATAAGGTTTACAACGCCTTAGTGTTGCTAAATTGAATTAATTAAAATTCCTCTAAAGTAGTAATCATTTTAAGTGATGAAAATGAAGGTTCTGTAGTAAAGATCTTCTATAGGTTGGATTAAGTTGCTCTTAATTTTGTTTACACTATGTGGGGGATGGTGTTTGAGTAGTGAGGTTGTAGAAATTGTCTACATTGTCCTTCTATTCATACTTGAATTGGAAAATAATAAATTCTTAGTAAGCTTCTTCATGAATATAATCTTGCATAAAGTGTGAATTTCATGACCTTTATATTATTGGTATGAATTGATTTACATCATCTTGGAGACATGTTGATTTTCCAAAGAGCATGAAATGAATTTTTTTTATAAACTCCATGTTTTCTCACATTAACTTGCATTTATATATGCTAATTGCGAATTTGACTTTATGATATGAGATAATAAGCATGGTTATAGTCAATTGTGAGGTAAAATGTTTAGCCTTTAAATCAAAAGTTGAGTCTCTTTAAAAAAAATTTGAGTCTCTTGAAAACTATATGAATTCTATGATTTGGAATGCATAATCGTAGGCTCATTCTTGAAAAGTGAAAGCATGTTTATATAAGTGTCCATGTGTGTGCCTATAATTTGTGTAATTTTTTCAAAATGAGGCTTACTATAAGGGTGAGTATTATGTTAAGAAATGAAAATTTTTGAATGGCTTCCTATTTTGTTGTGATGTACTTAGACTTCACTAGGAAAGAATCAGGAGCATCTCTTGGCTGAAATTTGAAAATTTATCATTTTAAGAAGAAATTGACCTTATGATTGCTAAGGTGTGAAACTCATGATACATTTAAGTATTGAGGAGAAGTACATTCCTCCATGGACACCACTAAGCATGGTTTGATTGAGTATGACCTTTATGGCACTAGGTGTAGCAAATGAAACTCAATTTTATGTTTATTGAAGTATGAGTTCTTAAGTAACTTTGAGTAGGGGTTATGATCTTCCTATGAGTAGCTTTTTATAGATTTTCTTCTAATGAATTAATAAGTAATGATCATGTTTTGATTAGGAGAAGGATGTTCCTCCTATGAACAAGATTGGAGCCTTTGTGTTTGATGCATTAAAGAGTGAGTGAGTAACGGTTTTGATTTCTTGTTTTAATTGAGTTCTAAAATGATTTGATGATAGTTTAATTGATATCAACTGCTCTTATATGTATTGAAGTCCTTGTTGTGATTAAAGAGACCGAAGTGTCATTCGAGGATGAATGTTCCCAAGTGGGGGATATTGTAAGATCCCGAAAATGAGATAAGGTTTATTGATCCTAACATATTTTTATTGAATTTATAATTTCCTAAATATACTTAAAATATAGTATATGGGCATTAGCTAAAATATTAGAGGTATTGGAAGTCGAACGTTAAGGGACGACTAAGACGTTTGACGACTAAGTCACCTAGATGCCTAATATGTGTTTCTTTGTGTTTATGGGTAATTAATGATGTTCTAAGGTCTTAAAATTTCTTATTATATGTCTAATAGGAAGTGTATAAAGTTTGAAGTGATTTGGAAGTCGAACGTGATGGGACGACCAAGACGTTCGATTACTAGTCGCTTATATGCCTCATGTGTCTATGCATGCCTAAATCTGTATGAAATGAGTCTATTAGGTCTTGAAATGGTTTAAAAAGATGTTTATTGTTAGTATATGATGTATCGTAAAGTTTGGATGTCAACCGCCAAAGAACGTCCAAGGCGTTCGAAAGATAGCCCCTAAGACATTCATGATATGTCATGTTGGGGCCACCGCTGTTTGGACATCGTATAAGTGTTTTTTTTTGAAATTTATGTTGAAGGTTTATAACTTGTTAATGTTTGTAATCACATTGGAAACGTCCGGGTACGACTTCTAAAGGGCCCCACAAGACGCCCCAATAGAAGGAACCAAAGCTACCTAAGACACTTCCTAGGCAGTGTCCATTGACGGACCCAACGACGGATCGTTGGTCTACCAACGGACAGTCGAGCAGGTATCATCGATGGATACATGAATTTGGAAGGTCTTAATAAAATTTTGGCTAAGTGTAAGGTGACGGAGGCCAGACACGACCCGTCGTGGCAGTGATGCCCCGTCATTGCCTTCATCGCGGGTAGCCTTCAACAGGCAGCCTGAGTTTATTTCATTAAAGGGGTGAATGGGAAATTACCCCCAAGTCTCAACCATATTATTAAGGGGTTATTAAGTGATTGTGGGTGTATATAATTCATCAAAAACGTTATCACCCCATTCTAGAATCCTCTCACAAGATTGAAACCTTTCCCTCCAAAAATGTTCTCTTGAAAACCACCAATGTTGGTGAAGCTGAAGAACAGATTCAATATGGGTTTTGTATGGATGAATCATAAAGTTTAATAGGTTTTCAACTAATCAAAGGTATGGTGAGATTCATCTCTAGTTATCTTTTCATCTAGAGATCCATTCTCAAAGATTTCCAAAGAGAACAATATGATCAAACACTTTCTTCTTCAATCTGCCATGGGTTCTTTCTTAAACTGATTTCAAAGGCATAATATGAATATATTGATGATTTTCTACAGATTTTGAAGTGGTTTTCAATCCAATTTCATGATGAACCCATGCTCTATCACAAAATCGATCTAGCCTTGCATGGGCTTTGTGATCTTGAATTGCTATCAATTTAGTTATTCTTATATTATGTTGAAGTGATTGTATATGCTGTTATTAACATTTATTTATGCTAAATTGGATTTGAAGGATCCATCAGGATCAATGTATGAAGATTTGAACATGAATAGCCTATGTTACTACATGTTGCCTTGAAGTCGATTGTGAGATCCATTGTGCAAAGTTTTTATTATGTATGAACTGCTGTATCTACTGTATTAGGGTGATTATATTTATGAGTTTTGTAGGTATGACTACTTAATGATCAAATAAAGAAAGGTGCATGAATTGATCTAGATTCCTTTAGGCTATGAAGTTAAAAAGCTATGTGTGAGATGGATCTCGAATTGTGATTAGATGAAGCATGATTTCTTCGTGATTATTATATTATTAGATAATGCCTAATGAGTGTATTGTTGATAAAATATGAATGATGATCAAAGTCTTAGAGAATCCATGGTATTGGTAAAGTCTTCTATAATCTAGAAAATCGATAAGCCTAAATGCCTATGTTGTAACCTTAATATTGAGGGTATGTACTTATGATGTCAGTACGGTTAAATGTAGGTTTAGCTACTGCCTTATACCCATATTATGTATGAAATATGATCTAAATCAATTCAAGGGAAATTAGCTAATGATCTATGTTATGCTACTTTTCTAGTATGTTGATGTGTTGTATTAAGTAATAGTATAATCTTTTAGCGACCTGTACATGTTTTCGTATGTGTTGAATGTACATTTAGATACTGTCATATATGTGATTTATTTATGAATAAGGTGTATTGATCAATGATGATCAAAGGGTGAGAATATGGTAATAATGCTTGTTCCCTCTACTCTTCTACTTCTCTATTTCTTTATAGAAATGTTGATGAAGCCTTGTATGGCATTGAGCGGTATGGTCAACTTATAGTGGCTGTGTTTACTTTATTGTCATTATATATGTGTTGACCATGGCCTTTAAGGTAAACTGATGAATATATGATTTAGAGATTCAGATGATCACTTTATGATTTAATTGTGCCTATCTTCCTATCTAGTTGTGATCTAGATTGTATGGCTATTGTATGAGCATGTGTATATTCATGTTAGGGTATTGTATAGGGGTTACCATTGATATGTTAAAATTTTTAGTGGCCCCTACCCATTTACCCCATATATGAAAGAGTAAATAGCATAAGTTAGGAGTCTTGGTTATAATGTTTGTATTGTCTTGCCTCCTATGCTATTATGCGTTGTGTGGTATGTTCTTGGAAGTATAATGTGTTCTAAGAGGATGGCTTTTTCATGGAATAATTAATAGCCATTATGTGATCATGTTGACCAATGTACACACATTCTCACTTACATGCATGTTACAAGAAGCATAGGTAATGGTGTCTAAATAAAAGCTTGTTCTCATATTCACTAATGTCAACTACTATGTATGTAAATTATATGTATGTGAAGTATGTTATGTATTCCTTAGTAGGATTACTTGATAGGTGTACTAGTATGTGCAAAGGTATGGGACCTTGTCTATACATTGCACATGTGTATCTTGATAGGATAGTTCCTAGGTTTGGTTTTTATGTATATGAAAGATGAATATATGATCATGTTATTAATGTGATGTACATAAAAGGACGAAGCATGAATATGTATAGTGTCTTAGTGGGTTTGTATGAAAGGATTTCTCATATAGTTACCCCTATCGACTCATGCATTGATATATGCACATGTGTGTCATCTATGTATACACTCATACACATGAATGATTATCTATTAAATAGAGGAGCCTTGAAAGGTGTGCTCAAGTGTATCCTAAACTAGATAGTGCTAATACATATGCTATGTCCATGTGAAAGGATATTTTCACATGATTTAGGTTGATGAACTCTCATCTATGACCTATGAGCTAATCATATAAGGGGATGACTCTCCTACGTCTATGTTTTTATAAATAAATGTTAATGAAATCTTTTTCAACAAAGGGAACTTAGCTTAGCACCGAGTGAACTTCTATATGAGTGTGTGTCGCTTTCCAATGTGGGAAGGTAGGTCTACTATAAATCTCATGGGGTGGATAGACTCATGACCCAACATAAGGTGTAGAGTTTATATTTCCATGAATCCCCCAAGTTCCATAACTATGTTGACACCATAGGATACTAGCTAGTGGTTCCACCTAAAAATCTATGTTATGATGGGTTCTATTTTGGCCGGTAGACCACCCTTTATCGGTGTGGGGTCATATGACACCTGATTTGTCACGACCCAAAACGAGCCGCGAGGGGCACCAACATTTATCCTCTTATGTGAGCGAACCAACCAATCTAAACCCCAATCATTTACCCATAATGAATAAAATATAATGCCGAAGACTCAAACTCATTAATATAACTAAATAACTTCTAAAATATAATCTTTATCATCCCCAAAATCTGGAAGTCATCACATCAAGAACATCTATCCTCAAATTTCTAAGTCTAAGAGTAATGAAGAACTAAAATAAAGAAATGAATGGTCCATGTCCGAACTTCAAGGACATCAAGACACGAATGAGAGAATCCAGTCCGAGCTAGGAACAATAGCTCACCCTGAAATCTTATATGCTGAAGACTGGCTAGAGTTGCGGACGAGTCGAAGTTGATGGCACGTTTGCTTCATTCCATAATTAACAAAGAAAAAGAATACAAGTAGGGGTCAGTACAAGGAACACGTACTGAGTAGGTATCATCGGCCAACTCAAAATAGAAAACAATATATATCAAATAATAATATAAAATCAACTACATACTCAACAGGTGACAACAACAAGTACCATAACCATTGACCACAACACCCAGCACATCTATGAGGACTCAAGCCTCCACACCATACTCATTTAGGAAATGGTTCTTTAAATTTGAGTATATTAACATAATTCAAGATTCATTCTCTTTATTCTACTGGTGTCGGAACGTGACACGCCGATCCCCTACTACTACGTGTCCGTACGTGACACTCCGATCCCCTAATACTACGTGTCGGTTCGTGACACCCGATC
>NC_028644.1:13592693-13595625 GCF_001406875.1 Solanum pennellii | reverse complement strand
ATTAAGTATAAAAGATGATAAAAGTAACCCACTATTTATTTCAAGGTTATCTCCTTTAATCCCCGACTAACTAAATTATTAACATTAACCCACTAATTTTATAATTATAATCAGGAATAGTCCAAAACACCCCTTTAAAACATTAGAAGAAATCCGACCCAGGTGGAATTACGCCACTCGTGACGGCCCGTCATGCCTACGACGGTCCGTCCTGTAGGGTCATCACAGAGTTCAGAGACTCAATTTCAGTAGAAAGGTCTGTGACGGTCCGTCGTGTCTACGACGGTCTGTGCTGCAGTTCCGTCACGAAGTTCAGAGAGCTGATCCCCGTACCCAAATTTTCAGAGTTGAAGTGTTTTGGAACGAGACCCTCGACGGTCCGTCGTACCCATAACGTTCAGTCGCAGGATCCGTCGACCCAGTCAGTTATTATCAGAAATAAACTCTACTGCTCGAATCGACTAAACAGGTCATTACAATAGATACCAATTTACCCATCGTTTCGTCCTCGAACGATCAAGAATGAAAACAAGGGCGAGAAGGAGTACCTGAATCTATAAAAAGGTGGGGTATCTTTCTTGCATATCAGCATCCTTCTCCCAGGTGGACTCTTCAACTGGCCGATTCTTCCATTGAACTTTGATAGATGCAATCTCCCTTGATCTCAACTTGCGGATTTCTCTATCTAGAATAGCAACAGGCTCCTCCTCATAAAACAAATTCTCATCAAGAAGAACTGAATCCCAACGAAAAATGTAGTTTCCATCCCCATGGTATCTTTTCAGCATAGACACATGAAATACCGGGTGCACTCCTGAGAGTCCTGGAGGTAATCCCAATTCATAAGCCACCTCCCCCACGCGCTTCAGCACTTCAAATGGACCAATATACCTCGGACTAAGCTTACCTCGCTTACCAAACCGCATCACCCCTTTCATGGGTGAAACCATCAGCAAGACTTGTTCACCCTCCATTAACTCCAAGTCTCTAACCTTTCGATTTGCATATTCCTTCTGCCTACTTTGCGCCACTAAAAGCTTTTCTTGGATGAATTTCACTTTCTCTAATTATTCCCTCAGAAGATCAGTAACCCAGGGCCTCACCTCAAATGCATCAAACAAACCAATGGGAGACCTACATCTCCTCCCATATAGCGCCTCAAATGGGGCCATATCAATACTTGAGTGACAGCTATTATTGTAAGAAAACTCTGCTAAGGGTAAGAAGTTATCCCAATGACCACCAAATTCTATCACACATGCACGAAGCATATCCTCCGACACCTGAATCGTTCGCTCAGACTGTCCATCTGTCTGAGGGTGGAATGCAGTACTAAGATCCAACCTAGTACCTAATTGAGCATGCAATGTTCTCCAAAACTTAGACGTAAATTGCGTACCTCTATCTGATATGATGGAAAGTGGAACTCCATGCAATCGAACAATTTCTGAGATGTAGAGTCTGGCTAACTTCTCTCCATTGTAAGTCACCTTAACCGGAATGAAGTGAGCAGACTTAGTTAATCTGTCAACAATTACCCAAATAGAATCAAACTTACCCAATGTCTTTGGAAGACTAACCACGAAATCCATTGCAATTCTTTCCCACTTCCATTCTGGAATGGGCATTCTCTGAAGTATTCCTCCGGGCCTCTGGTGTTCATACTTTATGTGCTGACAATTTGGGCATTGGGCGACAAAATCAACAATGTCACGCTTCATTCTACTCCACCAAAAATGTTGCTTTAGGTCACGGTACATCTTGGTTGCACCAAGATGTATAGAATATCCTGAACTATGAGCCTCTATAAGAATGGTGTGGATCAAATCATCAACACGGGGCACACATACACTTCCATTAATTCTTAAAACGCCTTCCTCATCAATTATTGCCTTTTTAGCCTCTCCTCGCAACACCATATCCCGAATTCGGCTCAGCTTCTCATCATCAAACTATTTTCCCTTAATCTTGTCAAGAAAGAAGATCTTGCCTCCACACAGGCCAAAAATCCTCCTTTCTCTAATATTTCCAGCCTCATAAAGTCGTTAGCGAAAGTCTAGACCTCTCTAGCCAATGGGCGTCTAGAAACTTGTAAGTGGGCTAAACTACCCATGCTCCCTGTTTTTCTACTTAAAGCATCTGCCACCACATTAGCTTTTCCTGGGTGATACAATATAGTAACATCATAGTCCTTCAGTTGTTCCATCCATCTCATCTGTCTTAAATTCAAATCATTCTGAGTAAAGACATACTGTAAACTACGATGATCTGTATAGACTTCACACTTAACCCCATATAGGTAATGTCTCCTTTTCTTTAATGAAAACACGACTGCAGCCAACTCCAAGTCGTGGGTCGGATAGTTACTTTCATGCACTTTTAATTGCCTTGAAGCATAAGCAATCACATTTCTCTCTTGCATTAGCACTGCACCCAACCCAGAATAAGATGCATCACAATAAACAATGAAATTCTTGCCTTCAACTAGCAAGGTAAGAATTGGTGCAGTAGTCAACAAGGTCTTGAGGTTCTGGAAGCTTTCTTCACATTCGTCCGACCATACAAATGGAACATTCTGCTTAGTCAAATTTGTCAGTTGGGAGGCAACTGAAGAAAATCCCTTGACAAATTGACGGTAGTAGCTAGCTAAACCAACAAAGCTCCTTACGTATGTAACATTGGTAGGTCTTTCCCAACTCTTCACTGCTTCGATCTTAGAAGGATCCACCATCACCCCATCCGTAGAAACCACGTGCCCCAAGAAGGACACTGAATCTAGCTAAAATTCACACTTGGAAAATTTGGCGTAAAGCCTTTTCTCCCTCAACACTTCCAATACCATTCTCAAATGCTCCTCATGTTCTTTCCTGCTCTTCGAGTATACCAGTATATCATCAATAAACACAATGACAAAGAGATCCAGATATGGCTA
>NC_028644.1:13576565-13591648 GCF_001406875.1 Solanum pennellii | reverse complement strand
TGAAGTTGGGCCTTTAACTCCCTTAACTCTGCTGGAGCCATTCTATAAGGAGGTATGGAAATGGGGCGAGTACCCGGCTCCAGATCAATACAAAAGTCAATATCCCTATCCAGTGGCATACCAGGAAGGTCTGGAGGGAACACGTCCAGAAACACACGGACTATCGAAACAGACTCAATCGAAGGTACTTGGGAAGTATCATCCCTGAGATGGGCCAAGAAAGCTAAACAACCCTTATTCACCATTCTCTTAGCACAAAGGAAAGAGATGATACGAACTGGGGTGGAAGTGTAGTTACCCTCCCACACTAGCGGATCTGTCCCAGGCTTGGCCAATGTCACACTTTTAGCATTACAATCTAAGATTGCAAAATTTGGAGAAAGCCAAGTCATACCCAGGATTACATCGAAATCAACCATCTCTAGAATAATCAAGTCCACATGAGTATTGTTCCCCACAAAGGTCACAAGACAAGACCTATACACCTCCTCAACTATCACAGACTCACCCACAGGAGTAGAGACACGAATGGGCATGTCAAGCAAATCACAATGTAAATCAAGACCAATAGCAAATGAGGAAGATACATATGAAAATGTGGATCCAGGATCAAATAATACAGAAGCCATGCCATCACAAACCAAAAGGTTACCTGTGATAACAGCATCAGATGTCTCTGCTTCAGACCTCCCAGGGAAAGCATAACAATGAGCCCTATCACCTGTCTGCCCGTTGCCCCTACCATGTTGCGCTGCAGTAATTCCAGTTTGCCCGCCACCCCGGTTGATTTGGTGACCTCCATTACCTTGGCCACCACGTCCTCCAGAATGGAGACCTCTTCCATGACCACCTCTACCTCTGACTATTGGGGGTCTGTAACTCTGTTTTGGACAATATCTCCTAATATGTCCAGTCTCCCCACATCCATAACACTCTCTGGGGTCAAGCATGGGTCTCTGTGAGAATGACGAAGTCTGGGGATAACCTCCAAACTCAGAGGAATGTTTGCTGGTCTACGATGGACCCCCGGCTACAGCCTGCAGTGAAGGCTGAATAGGTCGGGCTGAGTAACCTCCTGAACTCTGCCCTCTGGAGTAAGAACCACTAAACTCACCTCCCTTACAAAATTTCTTAGATGTCGAGGCCATGGTGAAATCATCTGGCTTCACCCCCTCTACCTCTATCACAAAATCTACCACTTCTTGAAAGGATTTTGCTGCAGCAGCTACCTGTAAGGCTGGAATCTGCAAGTCTGACCTCAATCCCTTCATGAAACGGCGAATCCGCTCTTGTGGACTGAAGCAATGTTGGGTGGCATACCTGTATAGTGCACAAAACTTAGCCTCATAAGCAGTAACAGACATCCTGCCTTGCTCTAAGCTTAGGAACTCATCTCTCCTCCTATCCCTCAAAGTCCGGGGTATATACTTCTCCATATATAAGAATAGAGAATGATGCCCAAGTCATAGGTGGTGCCTGTGCTGGTTGACACTCAACATATGACCGCCACCACATTTTGGCGTTCCCCTGAAACTGATAGGTCAAAACTCAACGCCAAATCGTTCTACTATGCCTATCTTATGTAGCAACTCATGACAATCAACCAGAAATTCATAAGCATCCTCAGATTCAGCACCCTTGAAGACTGGAGGTTTCAACTTCAATAATTTAGTGAAAAGTTCATGCTGATCACTTGTCATTATAGGCCCTGTAGTCAATCGAGGAAACGTGCTTATTTCCAACGAGGCATCCATGCGGGGAGCCACAGCAGCTGCATGTTGTACTCCCGGAATCTGAGGTGATGGTGCAGAAAACACTGGAGGTGTCTGGCCCTGGTCAGATAACCCGCTAAGATAAGCAAGAACCTGGTTAATCATCTCTGGGGTAGGTTGGGGTGGTAATTCCTCATCTTGCACTTTCTCATTTTCCCCTTCCTCACCCTCTCTTACTACTTCATCAGTCGGTGGAGGAGTCACTGCCCTAGTACTAGTTGGACCAGGTGTTTGTCCTCTACCTCTAGAGGACGTCATCCCGCGACCTCTACCACGGCCTCTTGCCACTGCTCCTCTTCGAGCTACAGCCCCAGTGGCTGGCTCAGACGCATCCGGTCTTGCCGGTGTTGGTGTTGACACAGTTGTTGCTTTAGTTCTAACCATCTGCGAAATAGAGTGAGGATGTAAGATACCAATTTGTATCACCTAGATACCAATTGGATCCAAGTAATAGCACGAAAGAAAGAAAGAATGGAATTTTCCTTAAGTTCTATAGCCTCTCAAAGAAAAGTAAAGGCGTCCCCCTACCGTTCCTCAAGACTCTACTAGACTCGTTCTTGTGTGATGAGACCAACGAACCTAATGCTCTGATACCAAGTTTATCACGACCCAAAACGAGCCGCGAGTGGCACCCACATTTATCCTCTTATGTGAGCGAACCAATCAATCTAAACCCCAATCATTTACCCATAATGAACAAAATATAATGCGGAAGACTCAAACTCATTAATATAACCAATAAATAACATCTAAAATATAATCCTTATCATCCCCAAAATCTGGAAGTCATCACATCAAGAACATCTATCCTCAAATTACTAAGTCTAAGAGTAATTAAGAACTAATATAAAGAAATGAATGGTCCATGTCCGAACTTCAAGGACATGAAGACACGAATGAGAGAATCCAGTCCGAGCTAGGAACAATAGCTCACCCTGAAATCTGATATGCTGAAGACTCGCTAGAGTTGCGGACGAGTTGAAGTTGATGGCAGTTTTGGTGCATTCCATAATTAACAAAGAAAAAGAATACAAGTAGGGGTCAGTACAAGGAACACATATTGAGTAGGTATCATCGGCCAACTCAAAATAGAAAACAATATATATCAAATAATAATATAAAATCAACTACATACTCAACAGGTGACAACAACAAGTACCATAACCATTGGCCACAACACCCAGCACATCTATGAGGACTCAAGCCTCCACAACATACTCATTTGGGAAATGGTTCTTTAAATTTGAGTATATTAACATAATACAAGATTCATTCTCTATATTCTCCTGGTGTCGGAACGTGACACTCCGATCCCCTACTACGTGTCGGTACGTGACACTCCGATCCCCTAATACTACGTGTCGGTTCGTGACACCCGATCCCCTAATACTACTTGTCGGTTCGTGACACCCGATTCCCTAATCTCATTACTTTAGTTCATCAAGCCTTCCTTTATGTCAAGGCATCATCATAAATAGGGAGATTTTAAGGTTTAAGATTCACAGCCTCATATTTCCAATCCATTACAATTACAAAATCACATCATGCAACCACACAATTAAGCATATAGAAGACTTTACAATATCACCAATACATATCATTCGCTATTTAGAGTTTACTATTAAATAGCATAAACCATAACCTACCTCCAACGAAGAATCGTGATCAAGCAATCTACTTCACCAATGTTCTTGCTGTCTCTTCGTTCTTCTCTCTCTCTCGCTCGTTCTCTCTTCTTTTCTTTTTAAATTTTCTCCTATTCAAATCCTTTTTCTTTTACCCTAATTATCATGTGATTAAGTATAAAAGATGATAAAAGTAACCCACTATTTATTTCAAGGTTATCTCCTTTAATCCCCGACTAACTAAATTATTAACATTAACCCACTAATTTTATAATTATAATCAGGAATAGTCCAAAACACCCCTTTAAAACTTTAGCAAAAATCTGACCCAGGTGGAATTACGCCACTCGTGACAGCCCGTCGTGCCTACGACGGTCCGTCCTGCAGGGTCGTCACAGAGTTCAGAGACTCAATTTCAGTAGAAAGGTCTGTGACGGTCCGTCGTGTCTACGGCGGTCCATGCTGCAGTTTCGTCGCGAAGTTCAGAGAGTTGATCCCCGTACCCAAATTTTCAGAGTTGGAGTGTTTTGGAACGAGACCCTCGACGGTCCGTCTTACCCATGACGGTCCGTCGCAGGATCCGTCGACCCAGTCAGTTATTATCCGAAATAAACTCTACTGCTTGAATCGACTAAATAGTCGTTACAGGATTCTATGTTTATCATTACATGGTCTATGTCGGTTAAGGCAATAGTTTCCTTAAAGTAAAATGGACAATGGAAGGTAAATGACTAGGACCCTAAATAGAATGACTTAAGGGAGGTTACTTAGGATAGGTGGAAGTAATGAACCCATCTAGACATTGAACAAGTAGCTCCTTAGGAAGTTCTAGGGAGGTGTTCGAATGCATGTCACTATGTATGTGTTCCTTATGCATGACATTATAGTATTTGTCTACTTGTTATGATGATGTGCATGATATGAGTTTTTATGCATGATGTTGATATTGTTGACTATATGATGAAGGTCTTGACATAACTATGTCTATGTGATATTATACTTCTATGATGGTATGTGTTTTTCTGTGATGATTGCCCTTTGATTGTATTTCTATGAAGTTAGAAAAAATATATATGCTATTTATAAAGGTTTTATGATTGTTTACTCAAAATGGCATGAAGTATGCGTTCAAAGAAAATGTCCCTTCTAAATGCATGTCTTTGCATGGTTGCCATATTTAGTACATTCTTGTGCTAATTCCATTCTTCTCTACTTTTTACACAAAGTTTAGGTTATGGATGCTTAAAGGATGTCGTGAAGGGTGAAGAGCTTGATAGGTTATTTCCCAAGATCAAGGATATGAATTCTTAAGTCGAAGGATGTCCTTATGTTTACTTATTGTAATGTCTATTAAATATTGTATAGTGTGTATTATGTCTTAAGGGTCGTATCCCTAATGTACTCCAAAGTTATTGAGTGTAAGATGGTAAAGAGACTTAGAGTCTATATACGTATTATGACTTATATTTTATACGTATATGAAGTAAAATTTCTAGCATATGAGGTGTTAAGAAAAGTTTTAAACTTTACCCTAAATTTACTATGTTGATATGATGAATGATAACTATGGGCGTGTATAAGACCTATGAGAGGTCAAGTACCCCCTTGTTACTTCTAAGGTGTGCCCCCCGGTCGTGACAATGCTACTATGATATTCTTTATCTCAAGCTTGAATTGAGTAGATGAGATGAGACAAATAATCAACATTCTACTACTCACCATAGCATGCACTATATTATACACCTCATCTAAGAAATATTGGGGATCTTCTCCCATCATAGATTCAAAGAAGATAGGAGGATTCATCACAAAAAGTCCTTTAATCTAGATGTTATAGAATTCTCCGTAGCATTCACCCTAGGCCCAATGTCTCTTTTCACTTGAGTTTTCATACCTTAGGTTAGGGTAAGGAGAGAGTCTCCAATATCCCCATTAGACATAATCGTGGAAACTATCAGTACCTGATTATCTCCTTCAACAGTAGGGACTTGATGAACTTGAGCACGTTGAACACCTTGAGGAAATTGCACACCTTGTGGCACTTGTCCACCTCGGGACAAAAATCCCTCGTTCACATCATTCTCCTAAACCCTCCTAGCCGTTGTCCTCCTCGTATTTATCATCCTAAAAACACAAGGAAAACCATAAGAAAAGGACGCTCATAACTTTTAATCTCTATGGAATGACGTATTAGTAGAAAGAAGGGTAACTCTATCGTTCTATAGCCTCCGCTCATGGTCGTGTTGTGACTCACACCAATGAACAAGACTCTACTTTTTGATTCCTATATACTACATCATAAGCTCATGCTCATATACAATTCTTCTAACAACCCTGGACTAAAACCTAGAAGATAGTGCAAATATTAGAGTGCAACCGCCGTACTCGACCTCTTGGAGCTCTTGTACAAGCTCTACCAGACTATTGATTTCATAAAACATATATGAAAAGTATTTCGGAATTAAAACTTTTACATGAAATAATAATACTTCAAAATATCTATTTCATATAAAAACCTAATGAAAGGCTAGGTCTTTAAGTCACCATTTTAGACATACAAATATATTGGGACACAACCATACTTAATCACATAGAAAATAGCTGATTTTATTACAATACTTTCAATTAAAAAATCCTAACATCAAGATATCCTCGAATCTCTTAAGGACATACCAACTCATTACTTGAATGAACACTAATCAAAGCTTCCACTTTGAGACTCCTCTGAAATGCCACCTACAACTTTGGAGATAGACAAAATGTATGGAATTAGTACAAAACTTATACTAACTATGGCGTAATACATAAAATCATGATAAATGGACTTTAGTATGAAACATGCTCTTTTTGAGAAAACCTTTTAAGACAAGTATAAAGTAACTTAAAAATAAAAATATATGCACATAAGTCACATTCCACAACACAACATCAATATCACTTCAACCCATAAAAATGCATAGACCTCCCACCAAAAGTTATCCTAAGACTCTCTTAGGTAAAGAAAAAATAGACCGCCCAAACACCCGCTTCAACCTTACCTTAAAAGTCATTAAGACTACCTTAGATAAAATTGTTACCTTTTCCTCTCATTTACATCCCACCTAAGGTTACCCCCAAGATTCACCTTAGTAGGATAGGAAGAGACTGCCCATACACCCTCTTCAAGCTTATCTAAGAAACACTGAAAGTTACTCTTATAGAGCACATTCTAGTTAACCTACATTAGCTAAAGTTATAATCAGTATTAGAAGACATTACATTCACGAAGGACTTCACATAATGGTCTCAAAAAGACCTAGCAAACATGCACTCTAGCACCGTCAAAGCCAACTTGTATAATGTCTAGATAGCATCCCATTCCACTACTTAAATATTGTAGAACTTATCAAACGCTTGAATGTATCCCAAATGATCAGAATAGGCAATAACCAACATAGACCATACTAGCTAGGAACGGAATCTAGAGTCTACCCTACTCCGATGGAGGGTGTTCTACTTGCCAAGGGTAGAACTACGAGACATCCCATGTAGGCACATAGTTATGGAATATCAATGTCCTTTATGCACTCTAGTATCATTCTCAAGTAGATATACATTGTACTCTAGTCTCCTTCTTAATCAGATCTACAAACAATAACATATTCACTCGGTGCTATCCTTTGTTCTGATAGAGTAAGTTTAATTAAAATGTGCATATGAAAAGGTACCATCTTTTAGTCATTACATAGTAAAAATGAACCTACCAAAGATGGGTCCACTAGGGTTGACACTCAATGGTTAATAAGGATAGCTCATTCTTAACCTTCTTTCTATATAGAAGGTTCCACATAATAGTAATGCTTAGAACTGAACCATCTTAGGTCTACCGAATCTACAGTTTCATTCAACATTCATCTATACACATTCAAGACAAAGGTTCCTAAGCCTACTAGTTCAAGATTTTCATATGCATAGTGTAAGTGTATCAATTAAGGGACACAAGTCTACCAAAACAAGAAACATACGTCTTCACATTTAGTATATCATGCTATAAGCACGTAGGCATAACCAACATCATCTATAGGTAACCCACTTCTCTAAAATAATGCCATAAATATGTCCATCGTAAGACTCACATAGTCAAGTAGGAAGAATCATGCATCAACTCTAAGACTACACATACAAGGACATAATCATAGTCTAACATGATCGCCTAACAAATTAAATAGAAGAACCACATAGATTCACATTATTAACATGTAGGTATATATGATAATACTTCACATAATCAAATACACTAATCATCATAATACATTAAGATGTGCCGACAAGGCCATTATCATCAAAATACATAAGGTAATCTCGACGAGGCCACATAATTCAGAAGTAATGCACATAGCATTGCCACCATAAGTAGACCATACCAATTACCCATAATTAAAGAAACTACATTACGTAAAATAAAGATAATTATGGCTGCGTACCACCTATCCATTCTCACAACTTAATCCATTGCTAAATCATTTAATACATTACCAATAGGCCCTTACCCATGGCCATGATCATCAATTCAGTACCTAAATCACAATACTCAATGAATCTAAGTCAATTCAATATAGATTTATCAAAATCTAAGAGAGCCTCTACATTTATTCCATACGAATCTTACATCATTCAATATCCCATTGAAAACTACACTAGAATTTATAAACATTAGAGTAAGATTATGACATCCAAAATATAGCCAATTTAAGATATTATGTTTTTGCATCAGAATCATGAATAATTTAGGTTAAAATCATCGATTTAACATCAATTCAATCATAATAGAATGGTGTAAAACTTTTTATGGGTAGATCCATGACTAGAATTCAATTTGGGGGATTTCATGTTTTGGATAGTTTTCGAAAGTCATTTGAATTGACTCCTTGAACAAATATATTTCACAGATGAATAACCATACCGTAATTTTTATGAAAATGCCAAAAGATTGATGTATAAAAACATGGAAAATCTATCTTCTTCCTTGGAGGTTCAAAACATCATCAATGGATGCTTTTGGAGAGAAAAGATGGAGATATTTTGTTTTTGATTTGGGGGTTCTGATTTGAAGGATGAATTGGGGTATGAACAGGTCTAATAACCACCAATATTTACCCCCTAAAATACCCAAAAGACCCCAAAACTTATAGGACCTTTAAACTAACTAAAACTCAACTTAAATATCGACAATCATCATCAGGAAACAAGTCCGCGACACAGGGTTGTTCCCACATCAATTTTTGTATTAATTTTTTAACCAGTGGAGTCCTCCATGTGTCCATGACGCAGATCAACATTTTGGATCTTGGTGGACAAAGGCCGCGACGTGAACTTGTTCCCCCAATGACCAAATGGTACTCTCTTGGGCACTTGCTAGCCCAATGCTTGGGTCCTCCTTTGGGACACTGTCGTTGGTCCTCGAGGTGGTTTTCCTAGACTTTTCAATCTCAATTACATTATTATACATGTTAGCAACATCTCAAATGAATTTGACCTAATAAAGTACACAAAACATTACGGAACATACTAAGACACCAGAGTAGGTTTTCAAGGCAAAACTTTGGTTTTGGATGTTCTTGGACGTTTGACCTGCAAACTTCACCAAACTTAATACTCTTCCTATAAACACTATCATTAACAAATTTATGATTTTAAAACATCATGTTACAAGTGTTAGTATTTATTTAAACCTAGGTTAGTTTTGAGGGTTCAATAGACTACTCGAAGTTATGTTGTACCACCATACAACCATTTGGAGAACATTCAATTTGAACCCCTTAAAGAGAAAACCTATGAACATCATTAACTAGGTTTCTCTTGGATTCTTCAACATGGGACATTCTTACCATGGACAAATGACACAGATCATCCGCAATATTATTACCGTTGTGGGGGTGATAGAGAAAACTTATGTCATAATCTGTACAACTCTAACCATCTCCTTCGACGGAGATTAAACTCTTTTTGAGTGAATGCATATTAAAGACTTCTATGGGCCATATACAAATCAACATGAACCCTATAGAGATAATGCCTCCATATTTTTAATGCAAATACAACGATTGCTAACTCAAGATCATGAGTCAGATAATTATTCTTATGAACTTTGAGTTGCCTAGAAGCATAAGATATAACATTGCCACATTGCATAAGAACAAACCCCAACCCAAATCGGGATGCATCACAATGTACCGCAAAACACATAGTACCCTCCGGAAGGGTAAATATCGAAAGGGAGGTAAGTCTATCCTTCAATGTTTGGAATCTCTTATCACATGCCTCCAGCCACTCAAATTTCACATTCTTTTGAGTAAAGGTTTTCAAAGGGGAACCAATGGATGCAAACACGTCTATAAACCTTTTATAATAACTGGCTAGGCCTAAGAAACTCCTAATATCTTTAGGTGCCATAGGTCAAGGACAATGTTTCACAAATTTAGTCTTCCTGGTATCAACATGTACACCCTCACTGGAGATGATCTTACCAAGAAACGCTACTAACCTCAACCTATGAAATTTGCTATACTTGGAAAACTATTTGGGCTCCTTAATAACATGAAAAAGCACTCTCAATTTGTTCATGTGTTCACTCTCATTTTTAAAATATACCATGATGTCATCAATAAATACAATCGCAAATAATTCTAGGTATCTTTGAAACACTCTATTCATTCTGTCTATAAATGCCGCAAGAGCATTTGTGAGTCAAAACGACATTACTAAGAACTCATAGTGACCATATCTAGTCCAAAATGCCGCATTGCGAATATCTTCACCTCTCACCCTAAGTTAGTGATATCCCGATATCAAGTCAATGTGGAAAAGTAACTTGCATCTTGGAGTTGAGAAAATAAATCATCAACCCGAGGGAGAGGATACTTGTTCTTGATTGTGGCTTTTGTTGAATTGATGGTAATCTATACACATTTTAAGGTACCCATCCTTCTTTTACATAAAGAATAACATAGAACGCCATGGAGACTAGGCTAAATGAAACCCTTGTCAAGTAAAACCATGAGTTGAGCCTTCAACTCTTTCAAATCGGCCAGCTCAATAAGGAGGAATTGAAATAGGATTTGTATCTGGTAGAAAGTCAATACCAAAATCAATTTTCCGTTCCGGAGGAATACCGGGAAGATCATCAAGAAAGACCTCCAGAATTTCCCTCACTATTGGGACCAACTCAATAGGAGGAATCTCGTAGTCTAAATCTTCGACTCTCACATATGGTATACACACCCTTTAGATATTATCTTACAAGCTTTCAAACAAGAAATGATACAACCTCTACGAATAAAATTTTACCCCTTCCATTCTATAACAGGTTCATTTGGGAAGTTAAACTTCATTACCCTTGTTCTAAAATCTATGGAAGCGAAACAAGGATTCAACCAGTCCACCCAAAATAACATAAAAATTAACCATATCGAGTTCTACTAACTATAAATGAGTAACTCTATTTAGCAATTTGTATATACTATCTTAGCAACAACTGACTTACCCACCGGGGTAGTCACCATAAAAGGTTCATTCAAGATATCAAGCAAAACTTCAAACTTGTTAGGTAGTAGAGGAGTAACAAATAACAAATTATAAATGGGATCAAGCAAAGCATATAGAACAACAGAAAATACTTTCAACATACCTATCACCACATCGGCATAAGTATCTTACTCACCCCTAGAAAGGAGAGCATATAAGAGATTATTCTTCGAAGCATCAACATTAGAACCACTAGCTTGTCCACTCCCCTTGTCTTGACCTTTTAAATTTAGGCAATCTAGAACTCTTTACCCACTTTTACCACAACTAAATATTTGCACGTTCCAACTAACCGTTCACCGAAGAGACCTTTTCCACACTTGCCACAAGTAGGCATCTTGTTTTGTGAACTAGTACTCCTTTCCTTTTGAGGCTTATGGTTAGACACCCTATAATCACGAGCCTTAGGAAACTTTGAAGGAACTTGATTTGAGAACTTCTTCTTTAACATGGGATGGTGTTGAATCTCAAGCCTATCCTTTGAAGAACAACCACAAATAGACCTTGCCCTATTTTCATGCCTACTCTTCCTCTTCACCATAGTTTCTTCCACTTGTTGACCATGAACCATGAGACGAGAAATGTTCATATTATCATGTAGCATAGCAAAACGATATTCTTCTTTCAAGTCATCCCACACGCCCGTCACAAAGAGAATCATTTCATCCCTAGGGTCCGATATCACAGAAGGAGCACGCCTTGACAAATTAGTAATATTCAAAGAGTAGTTAAGTACACTAATACCTCCTTGATTAAGGTTGATGAATTATGCAACTTTGGCTTCCCTCTTCTCTCTAGGTAAGACTCTATCAAGAAAAGCCTTCTTGAAAACCACCCATGTCGCCGGTCCACCACTCAAAGGCCTATTGTTTATTCATTGGACATACAAAGTTTGGACCACATATTTTAGTTTATAGATGGATAAATAGGCTTTTTCACTAGTACTGAGCCCATAGAATAGAGAATCTTGTAGGTTTCGTCAATGAATTTGTAGGGATCATCCTCAACATGCACCCAAAATATGTAGTGGGATTCATCCTAGTGAATTCCCTCAAATTGGAGGCCATGCTGCTAACGTGTATGTTTTCTCAAGGTTCTACCTCCTAATTAACTTGGGCCGTTATAGCTTGTTCTTAAGTAGTGATGACTTGTAGTTGGTTGTAATTACTTGGTAAATTTTGAGATAAGCTTCCCTTATATCCCCATCCACCACAGAAGGAGGAACAACCGAAACTTGATCATCCATAACATATTCTTTAAGTGGAGACACTTGGTTGTCTTGTGCTTCCAAATTAGCTATGCCTTCCTCGTCCCTTCTTTCTGTTTCCCTTTGAGTATTCATACCTATAACCACCATGCAAAGTTTAGGGGAAAACATACATAAAGTATACTCTGTAGGCACGACATAGAATTACACAATGAACAGAGTTTCTTAAGCATCACATAGTCTCTCTTTCATAAGTGTGGAGGGCTTCACATTTATGAATAAAAATCTATGTAGACATTGGTAAACGGGACATCATTCCAAAATCTATTCAACCTCATTCTCTAGTACCATGTTTGTCACATCCGGGGAGCACTCCCCTAGATGTAACCGGAGTCGTTGTCCTAGAAGAGGACTAAGAGTAGACTCTTAGCATTCGTCATTAAATTCATAGGTTAAAAATGGGAAAATTTAAAACTTTTCCATTACTTCTACATTGAGGTTTACTTAGACCTCTCTCTTACACGCAATATATATTTATCGAGTATACGAAGACCCTTCAAATAAGAACATTACATAGTCTTCTACTTTTATTTCACATACATAGTATAGGAACATAATCTCATAAGAAGTCTATAATATGACTCTTATTAAACCATCTAAAAATGAATTCAACAATTGGTCTTAACCCATATTAAATACAATAACGAGCCTCATATAAGCTATAAAACAAAAGTCTTGAAATAAAAACAATAAAACTAAAAGTCTTATACTAGAACAAAATTAATAGCTTGAGGACTAACCGAACTCTTGGGAAATATCGAAGTAGTCTTCAAAGGTCTTCTATAGGCTCAACGGATGGATATTACATGTGTACTAAACATAAAAGATCAGTTATTACACATTTGTACTATGTACAAGTATATGCACTAAAAACAAGTGAAATCATGCTAAATAAGACATTTAATTAAAGTATGCTATTTTATGTCAAAAAGAATAATGCATATCCAACAACTCATATAAACCAATAATCACATAACTCTTAATTAAAGACTATATACAAGACAATACAAACAATATCATTGTCAAGTCTAGTAAATATACATATCAACTAAATTAAACACATAACCGAGACAACTCTATTGTAAGACCCCCGAAATGAGTTATTGTACCTAGAGTATAATATGTTTGTATTGAGTTTTTAAGGTCCTAAAATGAATTTTAATATGGTTTAGATGCAGTTCATAAAGTTTGAGGTGATTTGGAAGTCAAAGTCAAGTAACGACATGACGTTCAACGACTAGTCACCTATGTGTCGCATGTGTCTATACATGCTTATGTTTGTATGTCATGACCATATAAAGTATTAATATTATTTATAATGATTTTTATACATTACATGGATTTTCATGAATTTTGGAGGTCAAACGTCCAAGACGTTCGAATGTAAGCCCTTGAGACGTCCATGTGTTTCTTGATGGGGCCTAGCGTGATTGGACGTGTTTGCGTGTATTTGTTTTTGGTGCAACTGATGTGGGAGGTCTAAAAATTTTATGGTGTTTATTTTACGTTGGAAATGTTTGGGTACAACTTCTAAAGATCCACACAAAAGGGAACCACAAGAGGGAAGCAAGACTGTCGAGATACTGCCCTGGTAGTGTCAATCGAGGAGCAAAAACGACACCAGTTGGTCGACCAACGACACGTAGGTCAGATTTAGTTGATGGACACTTATAATGGGCAAGTATCAACCAAAGAAAAGGCCAATTTTCAATCGACGGAAGCCACAGACGGCCTGTCGATGGACCTACTGGCCGTCGATGGTGATTTGTCGATACAATCTAGTGCCACTATCTTGCGCACAGTGTTATCTGAAGGGGTGAATAGGAAATTCACCACACGTCCTAAACTGACCCTACTTGATTTATTTAGTGATTTTAGGGTGTATTTAAGGGATCAAACACGTGAACAACCCATTTCCAATGTCATGGTCACGAAATAAACCTTTCTTTCCAAACCAATCCTCTCTAAAAAACCTCCATTGTTGTTGAAGCGCAAGAACAACTTGTAGATTGGATTATCATGGGTTATTCACCATGTTTTAGAGGTTTTCAACTATACAAAAGTGTGGTGATCCTTCATCTCAAAGTAACCATTCATATGGAGAGTTAATCTGATGTTTTCAAAGAATGTTTCATGATCAAATCTCTCCTTCTTCAATCTAGCCATTGTTTCCTTCTCAAAACGTTTTAGATGGTTATATCATGATGAATTGAAGTACATTTATTTGTTTTAATGTGATTTTAATCCAATTGCATCGTGAACCCAGGTTCCTTCCCTAAATTGATTTAGTCCTTGCATGGGCTTTGTGATGATGGCTTGTTAATTGTTAAATTGTCATTCTCTTACTTTGTATTGCTTATATCTACAGTTATTTACGTGGATTGATACTGAATTGATGATGAAGGATCCATGAGGATCATGTATGAAGATTTGAGTATGAATAGTCATTGTTTCTATGTGATACAATGATTTTGATTATAACAATTAAGATTTCAATTATGCAAAGCATCATTATAGCTACTTCCTTAACATTATATTATTGATGAATTGTCGGTATAAATACTAGATGATCTAATTAAATAATACTTAAATTAATTGATCTAGGTTTTTCTAGTCTATTGCCACGACCCAAAACCGAGACGCGACTGGCACCCACATTTACCCTCCTATGTGAGCGAACCAACCAATCTAAACCTTAACATTTCAATTTAATATCAACATAAAGCAATGCGGAAGACTTAAACTCATTAATAAAAGACAATTCAATAACTTCTAAAATTCAACATCTATTATTTCCCCAAAATCTGGAAGTCATCACCACAAGAACATCTATGATCAAATTACTAAACTAAGAGT